>NC_053424.1:48447026-49047026 GCF_007990345.1 Gossypium hirsutum
CCCGAGTTTGAGCTAGATAGTCTATAAAATAGGGAAAGAACACAAAAATTAAGCTTTAAAATCTTAGTAAGCCATATACAAATAAAGTCATCATATGAATAATTGCATATCAATTCAAATATGCTAAGCATAGCTGTAATAGCCCGATTTAGACCCTAGTCGGAACGGTGGTTTTGGGACCACGAATTCGAGTCAGAAAAATATTTTAAAATTATTTTATGTGTTTATTATGTGTGAATTTATATTTGTGAAAATTTCATGACTTAACTTTGTCGTTTGAGTGTTTGATTAAATAAAAGGGCTTAATCGCGTAAAATGAGAATTTGGTGGTTAAATGTGAAAGTGCTTAATTGTTGTTGTCTTTGTAATGTGAGGAATTTGTAATGCAATTAAGCAATTTACAATTAGAGTGGACGGTAATGGCCAAGATTGTAATGGTTTTATATTACAAAATAAAGGTTAAATATGTAATTAAATAATATGTTAATATATGTTATAATAAAACATAAATTTAAACCAAGTGCTCACACTTTCTTTCATGACCAAAACCTAAAAGAAAAGAAAAGAAATAAGGTTTTCTTATATTCGGGCATACTCAAGCTCAATCAAGGTATGTAACTAGCTCGGTTTTTTATAATTTTTATGTTTTTAAGATCGTTGCTAAGTTATCTACAAGACCCATGCTTGAATTTCTGATTTTGGTGAATATTTTAAGTTATGCCATTGTTGAAAGCTTGTGATTTTTGTTATTTGATGGTAGAAAATAAAAGATATGTGATAGATTAACATGTTTTGTATTGGAGTTTTTGATGATTTTAAGTAATTAGGACTAAATTGAAAAAATAATAAATTGAGGGACTAAAATGTGAAATAAATGAAATATATGGACTTATATGAACATTAGGAACATTTGGCCTAACATGGGTATATTGAAATTTTCATATTTTGTGTTTTGTGTAATATGGACTAAATTGTAAAAAGTGTAAAATGTTAGGGGTAAAATGGTAATTTGTCCATTTATGTGTTTTTGAACTAATTTGCATGAAAATATGTTTGAATAAGTTTAATTTGAATATGTTTAGATCAAGAACCAAAGAAATCGGATTTGGATCAGGGGAAAACTAAAGTTTTCGACTAATCGTCCCGTTCTGTTTTCATCGTCTGAGGTAAGTTTATAAGCAAATAGACGTACTTAATTTTAATTAAGTGTGAATTGTATATGCTGAACTGAAATATGTAAATATATTTATATAATAGCCGAATGTGAATAAGTTTGACAGAAATGTTTATGAATTTGTTTCGACCGGGTTACGATGTCCGAAAGCCCCGTATGAACCTTAGGAGTAGCAAGGATACATATGTCATGACATAGGATCCTGATATGTGATGTGCGAGTAAGACAATGGCATCGATATATGTGTGCGAGTAAGACCACGATTTATACGTTGGCATCGATATGTGACTCTGATATATGTGTGCGAGTAAGACCCTGTCTAGGACAGTGGCATCGATATGTGATTACATGTAAGACCACGTCTGGGACGTTGGCATTGTACGATATATGTGATTAGTTGAGTGTTCTATCCAATTTTGAATGGTTCATCGGGCAATGATAAGTTGTAATCGAATGTGTATAATGACCTGAAATGATCAGGTATGAATTAGTTTATTACCTATTTGAAATAAGTTAAGTAAATTATTTGCTATTTGTTGCAAATCATGTATGAAGTTAAGGAAGAATGGATGTGAATATGGTAAGTGTATTCGAACTTGGGAATAAATAATATGAATATTATTGAATTGATTCTTGAATTTTTGTACATATTATCATGTATTTTCGGCCATATAATTAGTATATGTATACGATGTTGTATTTTGATTCATAAGCTTGTGTATGTGTGTAAAAGCATGCTTAGTTATATAATGACATTCTAGCTTTAGAAGTTAAATAATATTTTGTTAATATACCTAAATAAGCATTCGGCTAAGGAAACATTTATGTATGAAAGTATATATATTATTTATGAAATTGTAAGTTTGTGACTAAAAATGATAATGATATTATAATTTGATTTAGTTTAATTGAGTTGATTATATCATTGGGTTGTTTATTTTCTTATGACTTACTAAGCTATAAAAGCTTACTCTCTGTGTGTGTTTAATTATGTTTTATAGATTTTGGATCAAGTTATGAGCTCAGGGATCGTCAACAAAGTTCATCACACTATCTACTGTTTCAGTACTTAATAAGTTAAACTGGAATTATGGCATGTATAGGCTAGCCTTGGAGTTAGTTTACTTTGAAAGTGTATGTATATAAGCCATGCAAAAATGGCTTAACTTATTTGCTTGAAATCAGTCATGTTTCGATTATGGTTTGAGCTCATTTTTTGTTATAATGCTATGTGCCATGGATGAGAGGAATTTATGATATGTGTTTTGTGCATTGAAGTTGACTAATGAATTTGGATAAGATATGAATGAGTTGGTCATATAATATACATAGGTATGTTTGGTTGATTTGGATGTGGTTGATGAATCGGTCATGGTGTATATATATATATTTTCATAAGTATGTTTAGTTGATTCTGCTTTGGTTTTGCATAGATAAAATATAAATGAAATTGGTCGTTATGTTTGATATAGGTGTTATTCTGTAAATTGACATTAAATGATATATAGTTATGTTCGAATATGGTAAGGGTTTATTATGATATGTTTTGTCTTGTGAATGGTTTAGTAAATTGGCTTAATAATGGAGCAAAAGGTTGATGATATAATTATATGTGTATAACCAAATGATACTTGACATTATGGTTCGATTTGTAATAGAAATGTATATGCATATATTATGTTTATATGGTTGGTAAAATAAGTACATTTGATAAAGATAAATATTGAGTAGATGTTAGGTACGTTTTGTTAGTAAAATGGATAGTTAATAAGTAACAAGTATATATATTTGTATTCGGGTATGCAATTGGTAAACTTTTAACTTAAGTTTGAATGGTGGAATTGGTATGACTTTAATGTTTAATGAAATATTTTTTGATCATTTATAAAATTGATAATGCCATATATGCTAAGGGATAAACTGCCTTGTGATATAATTTAATTAGTCAAACATGTGCATGTATAAAATTAGGAAATAAAATTTTTGATTTTTATTTTGGTATTCCCTTATCATCAAAGTGATGAAACTGTGATTTGTATATGCAATATGTTTTATAATGTATGTTTATTATTTAATTAGTTATATGCTCTACATGTATGTAAGAATATGACTAGTGCTAATATGAGAATGTTCAGAACTGTGTTTACATTCAGTAATGCCTCGTGACCCTAGTCTAGCGACGGATACAGGTTAGGGGTGTTACAATAGCTAAACACATACAAGTTCACAAACCTTTCTCGTTGAACACATATTCAATATCATAATGAAATTCATTGAATACTTCTCATTTCAATACTTGCATGAATCTTGTGACAGCCCTAAATTGACCCTAGTCGGAAAGCGGTTTCGGGACCGCTAAACCGAGTCACCAAATTATTTGAATATGATAATTATTGTCTAAAATATGTGAATATGAATGTGTGAAAGTTTTAAGCTTTGATTTAGTTAATTGCATGTGAATTTAGTTAATAGGACTTATGTGTGACACTTTTGAAATACGATAGGTTAATCTATAAGGATCTATTAGTGCATGTAATCAAAGGGGTGGACTTGCATGTCAATTTCCCCCATTTAATTACTAATGGCCGGCCATGACAAAGGGTGATGGGTAAAACATGTCATAGACATGTTGTGTTAATGGTTTATGTTAGAAATAATAAAATAAGGGGTTAGTAATAAAATAAGGAGATGGAGGGTGATAAAAACAAAGTCCCATCATCTTTTTTTTCATCTTGCCGAAACCATAAGGAAAGGAAAAAAGAAAAATGGAAGGAAGAACACCTAAGGCATTCGGCCATCTTGTATTGGGAATTAAGGTATGATTTCATATGTTTTTCTTTGGATTTTGAGAAATTTAAATTGGTTTTAAAGCTCCTAAAATGACCCATGTATGTGATTTTGTGTTTGGGATGCATGAAGCATTCGATCATGAGCTCAATGGGTTACATTGTGTATGTTTTGATAATTTGTGAGGAGAAATGTTTCTAATTGAGTATAAACAAACTAAATTACTATATGTGGCTCAAATGAGCTTGAGTAGTCGGCTAATGAAGTTAGTTGAGTTATAATACTTGTTTAATAATAAAAAGAACATGAGCTTAATGCTCAAATAGCATTCGGCTTTGGACTAAGTTAAATTAGTTAAGAAATGAGTTCCAAGATAGTGAATTATGTGTTAAAAGAGGGATTATACGTGTTTAGATTGAAAACAAGAGGCTATGTTAGCTAATTGAGGGATTCGGCCATGGTATTATAGTGAATAAAAATTTGAACAAGGGTTTTAATTGTATGATAGGTTTTCGGATATGGTTGAGTGGATAATAAATTGGTGTGGGTGTTTTGAATGAGATATGTACAATTATAAGTTAAATTTAAGGTTTGTTAAATTTATCCTTATCATTGCCGAATGAGTTCAATGGCTAAAGAAAATTGTTAAGTGCTTAGTTAATGTGCATTCGGTCATTTAGGATGAGTATACATTTGATAATGTTTTGATACTTTGAAATGGAATTTAATTATTAATGAGTTATAAGCTTGTTGAATTTTGAGATGTAATTGGGAGTAAATTTGATATGAGCATACTTTGTTAATGACATATTGATAAATGTTGAGTTACGATACCATGATATTAAGCTTAGAGGCATTCGATTATGAGATGGATTAAGGTGAACTAAATGATATTCGGCAATGGTACTTTTTACATGAGAAATTCGGTGTTAATTGTATTAAATGAGGTTGAGGTAGTTGCCGAATGTGTTTATAATTAAGTAAGGTTAATAATAGAGCAATGAATGGCTAGTAGAATCTAGTTAGTCCTCTTATTGTATTCGGCCATGAGTTTGTATAATTGGTTTGTAATAGATTAAATTTGTTTATTCAAGCTCAAGAGCTGAGGGAGTCTAATTCGGATAAGAGAGAAAGCTACCTAACCGAATAGTTGATCTGTAATCGTTCGACAACTTCCGAGGTAAGTTCTTAAGTAATTGAGTTTGATTCCTTTGTAAGTTTTAAGTATTAAAGCCTATAATGTGATTGAGTATGATATGTTAAGCACATATTAAAAGAATCATAACTCTATTGTAAATTTTTATGCATATAGCCTAATGGCTATGATGAAGTATAGGTAAGTTATTGATATGATATGTTGCCAAATGGATATGATATTATGAAGTGCTAAAAGGATATGTCAGAAGAGTAAATTTGTGATAAACCTGCTTAGGACAGCAACAGTAACATGAATTTAGAAAATCACCATAAATTCATGGATTTGAATTAGAGGCTGAATGAGACATGAAATTAAATCTTAATGAGTCTAGTTTCTTATAAAAGAAACCGTGTAAGCAAAGGAATTTCCGATAATGAGATACTTAAAGTTGTGTGAGACAGCGCAGAATGACACTGTAATCCTCTGTTTTGTATTTAGAAAATCATTATAAATTGTACAAAAATGGTTATAAGATAAAATTTATATACTTAGACTCCTTAATGAGTCTAGTTTCAAATGAAATCAAATACAACACATTTTGAATTCTGTAAAATGAGAAATTTGATTCGTAGTGAAGAGTGGTCAGATTAGTCAAACAGTGAAACAGGGGAAACTTTAAGAAAAATCTGGTATTGATTGGCCAAACCTAAAATTCTGGAAATTTTATGAATGGAAGATATACGAGTCTATATTCAGGAAAAATTAACGGAAAGTGATTTGGAGTTTTGTAGCTCCAGTTATAAATAATTTAGTGACTATTGCTCAGGAAAAACAGCTTGTGCTGAATTTGAGATTGTGTTGTAAACCTTGATAAACTTGTTTTAGTTGCTCATAAGCTATTGATTAAACCCATACGTGAATTCTAAATTGTGATATTGGAAAATGATAGATGTAGATTCAGCCAAGACAGTGTGTATACGTGAAAGTACATGTGGTATGTGAAGTATATTTGGATAATTGTGATGTGAATACATGAAAATCTATATTTTGATTTAGGATTCTATGTGATGGATGTGAACATGTATATATATGTGATAAGGCCTAATGGCCGATGTGATGAATGTGAAAGTGTATATATGTGATAAGGCCTAATGGCCGATGTGATGAATGTGAAAGTGTATATATGTGATAAGGCCTAATAGCCGATGTGATGAATGTGAAAGTGTATATATGTGATAAGGCCTAATGGCCAATGTGATGAATGTGAAAGTGTATATATGTGATAAGGCCTAATGGCCGATGTGATGAATGTGAAAGTGTATATATGTGATAAGGCCTAATGGCCGATGTGATGAATGTGAAAGTGTATATATGTGACAGGGCCGAGTGGCCAACGTGATGGATGTGAAAGTGTATAAATGTGATAAGTCCCGAAGGGCATTTGTGTCAGTACTATATCCGAGTTAAAACCCCGCAGGCTTTATGCGAGAATATTATCACTGATTAATGTCCGTAAGCTTCGTGCTCGTACTATATCCGAGCTCTAAAGACCCGATGACTTCGTGTGGAGATTATGTCCGGGTAAGACTTTGTAATAAGAATTGCTTATAAATATATTCAATGCGAAAGGTTAAACAGGTATGTACTCCAAGTTTATATGTGAGCTTGATTTGCACTAAATCATAAGGTAGTTATGTGATGCATACGAGAGCAATCTATGAGACTATTCCTATGATTATGTGACATCGGATCAGTGTGAGAGGTTATGTGAAATCATACGATATATCTATGTCACATGAGCTCACTTTTATGTGAAAGTTTATCTGCCTATTGTATATGATGAGATGTGCATATTCGGTAAAGGGATGATATGCCCGAAGGAAGAGTGAAATAAAAATACGAACAACTATGTTATAATTTGATTGTTATCTGTTGACACTGCTTAAAACTTACTAAGCATTGTAATGCTTACTCCGTTTACTCTGTTTCCTCTGTTTTATAGATCTCATTGCGAAGCTACAGGCTCGGGGATCGTCAGCAACTAGTCACACTATCACTATCCACTGTTTGGTACTGCTATGTTTTGGATTATCTTATGGCATGTATAAAATAGACTAGTGGCGGAAGAATATTTTGGTTAATGTATATAAGCCATGCGAAAATGGCATCTTTTGAATGTTTACTTAGAGAAGTTTAAATTTTATCCCTGGTTGTGCTTAGTACTTATCTAAATGAATGAACTTTATTTCAAGAAAAAGTTCAAAATTTTACGGTTCTGACATGAGTTACAAGCCCGGTAATGCCCCTTACCTATTCCGGCGACGGTCATGTGATAGGGGTGTTACAAATCTCGTACGTACCTGAGTCACTTACCTCATTCACACATTCTTTCTCGACTTGACCTTACCCGTTGAACCATTTGGAATTGTTAAGGATACTCGGAAATCACATAAAGCTCATACAATGTCATATCCCAGATATGGCCTTACATATTATCACATATCGATACCACTATCCCAGACAGTGTAACGCCCCGTACCCAAGACCGTCGCCGGAGTCGAACACGAGGTGTTAACAGACTTAATTCATTACTTAAACAGCTCAAACAATTTATTTTTAAAATTTTCAGTCAAGCTAGCAATCTGCGTCATAGTCGATTAAAAATTCATATCTTGAGTTGCGAAACTCGAAATCCAATTCCGTAAATTTTCCCTAAAACTAGACTCATATATCTATTTACTAATTGTTTTCTAGAATTTTTGGTCTAGCCAATTAGTACATTTTATTAGTTAAAGTCTTCCCTATTTCAGGGTTCGATTGCGCTGACCTCTGTGTATTACGAATCAGATATCTCCCTGTACAGAGATTCAACGACTATTCCGTTTGTTTCTAATAAATCTAGACTCAATACGAAATCTGTAAATATAAATCATGATTTCTAATTATCTTTGAAAAATTTATGGTGAATTTCCAAATTCAGAATAGGGGATCCAGAAATCGCTCTGGCCCTGTTTCACAAAAATTTAAACATCTCATAAAATATAACTCATATACCTGTTTTGTTCCATCCATATGAAAATAGACTCATAATTATTCAATTCCTTATTTTATTCACCATATAATTGTATCTCTACTATTTTTAATGATTTTTCAAATTCATGTCATTGCTGCAGCAATATTCTGTTTTAAGGCAAGTTTCATCTTTCCATGAATTTTTATAAACTAGATAACCTATTAAACTTCCATGATATCAAACATGATCTAAATTAGCCATCACCATGACTTATCAATATCAAACATTTTCTCAACCAAACATGGCCATATCATAAAACTATTTACACAAAATACGTATATTGCTATACATGCCATACTTAAGTAGTTGTACAAGCCATTTACCAAGATAAAAGTCCTTTGGATAGTGTGATCGAACTTTCGACCTGTCCCGATTCCTGAGCCGGCTTGTTCAAAACTACAGTGAATGAAAAGGAAGGAGTAAGCATAAATGCTTAGTAAGTTCATATGTAAATAACAAGTAACATAACAATACAAATATACCAAACAACTTTAGCATGGTACCACCAAAACATATATCACATCTTTAAACATCATTCATCATCTTACCACCTTATCGTTGTTGTATCTATTTTCAACCCGAGGGTTAAGAACATACCGGTCCAAAGTGTCCATTTCACAACACTTACCAAAACGTCGCTTGCATCTTAAGTGTTCTTCCATTTCACTAGAAATTTTACTCGTTGAACACATCGGAATACAACTCGGATACACGAATAATTTGCACATAAGTGCCTCATATGTAATCAAGAAATCATGTAACCCGCCCCTAATTGAACTCGGACTCAACTCAACAAGCTCGGGCATTCGCATCCATAAGTGAACTCGGACTCAACTCAACGAGTTCGGACATTTGCATCCATAAGTGAACTCAGACTCAACTCAACAAGTTCGGATGCTCAACCATCCTAGTGACATGTCACTTGTATCCTAATCTATTCCTAAGGTTCAAACGGGCTTTTTCCCTCGATCTCGCATTTGCCGTCTTCCAAGGAATATCGGAACCGATACTCGGTAGCAATTCATATTTATCAAGTAGTAAACATAATTTGCATATTACTCAACATTAACCACAAAGCATAATATTTCACGATTAAAAATCAGCATATCATATAATTAACATTAATAACTTAAAAATAACATTTATGCTACATTATTTACATATGAACTTACCTCGTATGCGAAAATGGCTACTTTTACCATTTCGTCCACAACTTGGTATTTTCCCTATTTTAGCCCGAATTTTAGTTTTCCTTGCTCTATCATTTAAAATATAGTCTAATTAGGACTCACATTATTCAAATTGACCCAAAATCATATTTTGGAAAATTTACAATTTTGCCCCTAAACTTTTGCATATTTACACTTTTGCCCCAAAGCTCGTAAATTAAACTTCAGCCTATTTTCTTATGTTTTATGAATTGCTGATCATTTTCCCTTCTATGGAAACATCAAATTCTCACTCTAACATGTACTTATGACTATTAGGTATTTTTACCGATTAAGTCCTTTTGCTCGTTTTCACTTAAAACCGAGTAGCACAAGTTGTCTAACATAATTTAAAACCTCATATTCTATCATAAAACACCAAAATACACAAATTTCACCTATGGGTATTTTTCCAAATATAAACCCTAGGTTAAATTATTGCTAGCATAAGCTAAATCGAGCTATCGGGACTCCAAAAACGTAAAAATCATTAAAAACGAGGCTAGAACGGACTTACAATCGATCTTGTAAGCTTGAAAAACCCTAGCCATGGTTTCTCCTTGCTATATTCAGCCATGGGGTTGAAGATGAGCAAAATTGGCTTTTAATTTTGTATTTTAATTCATTTTACCCCTAAATGACCAAAATGCCCTTACTACTAAACTTTCCAAAAATTCCATCCATGTCCAATTTTTGTCCATAGACTTAGAAATTGGTAAAATTGCTATTTAAGACCTCCTAGTTAATATTTCAAAACAATTTCATACTAGAAACTTCTAGAATGCAAGTTTTGCAACTTATTCGATTTAGTCCCTACTTTCAATTTAAGCACTTTAGGCATAGAATTTCATCACGAAATTTTCACACAATCATGCAATCATATCATAAACATCAAAATCATTGTAAAATAATTATTTCTATCTCAGATTTGTGGTCACGAAACCACTATTCTGATTAAGCCCTAATTCAGGATATTACAGACAGGATCTTACACGAAATCATATAATGATGCCAGTGCCCCAACCATGGTCTTACAGGAAATCACAATACAATGCCAATGTCCCAGACATGGTCTTACATGTAATCACATCTCAGTAACCTAATGTCATGACATTTGTATCCTATACTATTCCTAAGGTTTGTACGGGACTTTCGGATGTCGTAACTCTATCGATTCTTGCTCATATTTGCTCGTTCAACTTTCATAGCAATTCAATGATAAATAAACACATATCATTCAATTTAAAGGTATTTATTTGCATATGAACTTACCTCGTAGTCGGAATAAAGGGACTGGATCGACTATTCGATAACCTTTGATTTTCCCCGATCTAAATCTGATTTCTTTCTTTCTTGATCTATATACATTCAAAATTATCTCTTTTATTCATCAATTCATTCAATTTCATCTAAAACAAACAATTTGGACATTTTTACACTTTAGCCCCTAAAGTTCCACATTTACTCAATTTAGTCCCTATTTCATAAATATACAAAATTCATGAAATTCAATTTAAGCCATGCTTGACCGAATTTCATAGGGACCTCTACCAGTCCAAAAATTTTATTTATTCACACTTTTAACCCTACATTTTTATCTTTTCACAATTTAATCATAATATGCATTTTTACTCAAAATCACTTTTTAAAACATAGATATCCATCACTAAACTTTCATAATTCATCATCAAACATTCAAAAACACATGAATTCATAAATGAAAACTTTCAAAACATTAAGCAATTTTGCAAATTAGTCCCTACGCTAGCTAGAAATCAAAGCAACGATCACAAAAACATAAAAATCATCAAAAATCGAACTCAAAACATACCTTAGTTAAGCCACACAAGTGCCGAATCCTAAAATAATTTGTAGCTCTATTTATTTTCTTTATTTGTTGTTGAAGAAGATGGAAAATGATGAATTAAAATAGTTTTTTTTATTTAAACTTAACTTAATTCATAAGTTTACTATTTTACCCTTGGTTATTAAACCATTTAATCATCCAATATAAGGCCATTAATGTCCATCTCCACTATCAATGGTCTAATATCAACATAAGGACCTCACATTTAAACAATCATAGTAATTAAACACATTTAACTAATAGCATGCAACTTTTGCATTTTACGCGATTTAGTCCTTTTATCAAATTAAGCTATTAAACGATAAAATTAGCTCACAAAATTTTCACACATATATAATCACATGCTATAAATGCCAAAAGTAATATTAAAATAATTTTACGACCTCAGATTTCTGGTTCTAAAACCACTGTTTTGATTTTTAACTAAAACCATGCTGTTACATTTAGAACCAGAGTATTGCTTCCTACGATCTCTGTGTGAATACTCAGCTGAAACATTCGAACGGGAATACATTTCTTTAGACTTCTTCGATTGAGATGGAAATGACTTACTCATCAGTCTTTTCCTCGAATCTCTAGCTTCACTATCAACTTTTTTCTTCTCTTTATTCAACTCTTCAGCCTTACAAGCCCATTCAACTAACACAACAAATTATTTTAGCCCTAGGATCCCAACTAACACACGAATGTCCTTATTCAATCCATCATCAAATCTCTTGCACATAATGGCCTCAGTAAAAACAAACTCTCGAGCATATTTACTATGTCTGACAAATTCTCGTGCATATTCCGTCACTGACATTCAGCCCTGTTTTAACTCAAGAAATTCCTTTCATTTCTGATCGATGAACTGCTAACTAATACATTTATTTTGGAACTCCTCTTGAAAGAATTCACAGGTAATCCTCTCTCTCGGTACCACCGATACTAGTGTATTCACCAGTGATATGTAAAATCTCTCATAAGTGAGAAGGCACAGTTTAAACACTCATCCGGCGTGCAAAACAACACATCAAATACCTTGATGTAATTTTCAAACCAAAACTCGGCTCTCTCGTGATCAGAATCCATATTAGCTCTGAAATCTTCAGCCCCATGCATTCAGATCTTATCAACTGGGGCTTATTCATTCTTACAAATTCCATAGCTTGTGAAGCTACGAGAACTGGTCGAGGAATAGGTGGGGGTCGAGGAGGTTGGGCATTCGGGTTTGTCCTAACAAACTCCGTATACAACTTATTCATCATGTGGAGAAAGGCTTCCCTACCCCCTTCTCCCTGACCAACCGTTGGGGGTCTACTATCAGACGGCATTGCCCCTTGAGCATGAGCCGGACACGACTTTCAACATCATCACCCTCAACTCGATTGGGATCCATTTACTATACGAAAACACAATTTAAAATTGTCAAGAGTCACCACACTATCACAGTTCATTTGTGGCATGTATAGCTAGACTCTTACATATACTACATTAGTCTAAGTATAGACTAAACCGTGGCTCTGATACTACTAAATGTAGCATCTCTTACCCGTATCCAATGCCAAAATGTGGTACGAGGCATTTCTGGACTTATAAACAAGCAATCATACAGAATCGAGACGTAAATTTCCATCCCAATTTAAAACTTTTCATATATATTCATTTGATCCCTACAACGAGCCTACGATGCCCAAACAAGAATTCATGTTTTAAAGGACACACGTCCGTGTGATTGGGACATGCCCGTGTGGGCAGGGCGTGTGTAACTCTCTGTTTGTAACCCTAGAACAAATTGAAGTCACACGGCCAAGTCACACACTCGTGTTCTAGGCCGTGTGGTAAATTTAAAAATTATGATTTTTTATAAAATAGGTGCAGACTTCACGCGCCCAGGGCACACGCCCATGCCTAAGGCCGTGTCATCCACACAACTGAGACACACGTCTATGTCTCTGCCCGTGTACTCAATTCTGATAATTTTCTTTTGCAACAATTAAGGTGCAAGGGACACACGGCCAGAATAAACGCCCATGGGGCAAACCATGTGTCACACACGGCCTAGACACACGCCCATGTGTCTACCCGTGTGGGCAAAAACAAAGCTATTTCCAAGCCATTTTGTCACCCTTTAATGCACACACCTACACAATAAAACATAGCACCAATCCTATCACACCCCAAACCTGCTCTGGACGTTATGGTCGAACCTAGCGATGTCACATTGAACTGTTTTTCGTAAAGTGTACTATTGTTTGAAAAGCCCAATGTTTATTTAGCCTCTTTGTGTGATCTAGAAAATAATTTTAAAACTTGTGTAACTAACAAAAGTATTTACTTTAAAACGTTATTAATTTCAAAATCCCGTTTATCGCAGAAGCTTTTGACATGGTTTTAAATATTCGTGGTATTTTGGTAAATCATGCAAATCTTTTCCAAACCCGCCTCCTACTACTAGCAGATATAAATCACAATAAATAAAACCCTAAAATTAAAAATTACAGAGGCTTTATTACATAAAAGTAACCAAATAAAACTACTTATAAATTAAAAATCCAATAAGGAAGCAAGAGTGGTTGTGTGGCCACCTTTGAGTCCTTCACAGCACCGATCCACCTAAAACTAAGGATTACTTGTATAGTTAAAACAGATGGGTGAGTTTGCGAAAACTCGGTGTGTAATCCCATATAAGCAAACAGTCAGAGTAAACACAATTTGGGCCTAAGCCCTTTCAGTTTCAGTTATGGCCTTAGCCCATTTCAGATTCAGAAACAGTGTATGCTTGATCCCATTCTAGTAACAGTATCAATGGGGCCTAAGCCATTACAGAATCAATGCAGTATGCAATCAGAACATCCTACCCAATCTAGCTTCTACACACCATCTCCGTACCAACCCTACACACCGTGTGGGTATAAAATCGACCCACCCATCCCCACACACCAAGTAGCACCGGCAGCACTAAAATAGTAATTGCAGCAGAGCTGCCAATAATAGGCTTATAGCCTTTCAATACACTTCCTCCAATATCATATATCCCACCCCATGCAACGCAACATAATAATAATGTATATACAGTAAAAATGGCATGCTCAAATAGTCATTCATCGCATAGGGGTAGATCAGTCATTTACCTCATAAGGGTATAATAGTCATTTCATCAAATTGGGGTCTAGGTATACTTACCAACCCAACAGTAGGTCCATAGTCATCTCAGGCGACCCGTGCAACCTTAACGGTCAAACACTCAAAATGGGCCCAAAGCCCACAACACGACCCATGTGGGCCAACACACTCATATGGCCCAATAAGCCCAAAAATGGCCTTGGCTATAAAAATTACACTGTCTGGCCCAAAAATCTCCATATGTCTGTGTGATTTACCTGTGTGGGCTCACGAGCTCGTAGGGCCCACAAGGCCCATGTCGGCCTAACATGGCCCAAAACAGCCTAAGCCCATTCTATGGTTAAACGCCTACATTTCACGTATTCGGATTATCACACGATCGAGCGCACGCTCGTGTAGTGTCAATAGTCATACTTTTCCGGCTTTTGCCAATCTAAGTTTATAGCAGTGTGGTTACACACCTGATTGCGAAAATGCGATACTAGACATGAGCACTCCAACCTACATTCAATCACAAGTTTCGGTTAATCGCATCCCACTCGACTTATCAAAACCTCCACCAAACTACTTGTTCAAAAATTTACCGCTTACATGATTAGATCAGTTGATTATGGCTTGCTCACTAAATCTGTTTGCAAGAGCCCTAAACAATACGCCTTAGGGGTTTCCTGCACTCCAACTAACCCTTATCAACCATCAAACAAATGAACAGTCTGAACTAGATGAACAATCACTTACCAGAACCGCCACGCCCAAATTAGAAGGAAAGAATAATCGGCCTACAGCCACACCAAAGCCGAAGGTACACGGAGTGATAGGGACAAAGTGGTACAATCGTACCCCTAGCATCAACCGGCAGAGAAGAGGAGATATTAAAAGAAAGATCATAATGGTAAAAAGAAACAAAAAGGGATATTCAAGAGCACTTACCGATTGTCATAGCGCAATTTCCAAACCGAAAGCAAAAACAGAGTGAGGGAGAAAGGAGTATTCGACTATCATAATAAGATGAAAAGAGTGGGATATGTTAAACTAAAAGAATTCAGAAAGAAGGAGAATAGGACATTCGGCCAAAGAGAAAAGGAAAAGAATGTCAGTCAGAGGAGTAAAGGAAGAAAGAAAATCGAAGCAGAGTAAGGATGTATGGAAAAATAAAATCGAAACAACAAAATGAGAAATACCTAAATGGTCTCTAAGCAAATATCACTCCCAAAAAGCGAGAAAAACGAAAGGTGGAGAAGCAGTAAAACCAAAGACAGAATTTGGCTTAATAGCAACAAGGAAAATGGTTGCTAAAGGAGTAGAGGGAGAAGAGCAAAATCGGTCAGTAGGGTATTGAAAATGAAGAACAAACCCAAAATGGGCAAAATGAAAAGTACCTGAAACATTCCCCAGCAGAATTCGACAATCAAGAAGTGTAGCAAAGAACCAAAAGCGATCACAAAACTGAAAATGGAGAGAAAGAGTTGCCTAGCCGAATTCTTGGGAAGCAGAAGTTCACAAACAAAAGAATTCTCCTTCAAATTCGAACTTGCTCGATTTCCTTCTTAATTTCTCCTGACCACCAATTCAAACAGTCGAAATCCCCCATAAACTCTCCTCAGATTTGGCGAACAACAAATCTGTTCAAACTTATTCAAACTCTTGGTGTTTCAGTCAAACACAACTTCCTTCCATGGCCACCAGCAAAAATAATCTCCATTCGCACAAGCAGGGATTTGAACCTCAGACCTCTGACACTAGCAATACGCCACTTATCCCCTGGGCCAACAGATACTCTTCTGTCATGTTTTATCCATATTTGTTTAAAAGCCTACAGCCTAGAGACAGTGCCTATTCCTTAAAAAATAAAACTTTTTTTGCACTTGCTCAAGCTTGAATCCAAAACTTCTCAAACACTCCTAGAACACTCATAACACTTAACCACTGAAGTAGATACACAATTGTGTCACATTCTTACACAACTAAATATTTATGTGTAGTCTTCTAACTGCACCCACTCAAGGCTTAAAACTTCTAGGCCCAAAATTTGGGGCGTCAGAAATCCAAGCAATTACATTCAACCAATTCAGCCATAATCAAGACATCCACATGTCATCCACATGCTACCATTTACCACATACAAACATCACACTTAAACCATGAAAATTTCCACATCCATGAAAACATTATCATATGCATACATACCTAAAACAATATTAGCCAATTTAGTGTCCATTTACAAAATGAATTATCAACCAATAAAGGCCAACACATTAGGCCAATTCAATTATGACACATAATAAAATAACCAAGTCCCTATACATTCCATAACTCAAAATGTCAAATTCATTGGTACCCAAAATAATTAGTTGATAGTATGAGTGGATCTCCGACAGTCTCTGATCCCCGGGTTAGCTTGGTGACACTATAAGACAAGGGAAAGAAAAGGGGAGTAAGCTATATCGCTTAGTAAGTTCCCATGCAAATAATAAGCATCATAATCAAACATTTAACATACAATTAACATGACGCTAATTGGCATAAATATTATTAAGATCTTATAATCATAACTTACTCAATCATTGCCTTACCGAGGGTTCATCACATAACAAGCTCATCACATATGAGTTTCTCGTACGTACCTGAGTCATCTCAAATTGGATTTACACACAACTCATCTTTGACATACTCATTAAATTACCCGTTGAACCACTTGGAATACTAAAGGATACTTGGGAGTTCCGTACACACGGTACCATACCAATGCCATATCCCAGATATGGTCTTACATGGGATCTCGTATCAATGCCAATAGCCCAGGAATGGTCTTACATGAAATCTCATATCGATGCCATATCTCAGATATGGTCTTACACAAAGTCTCATATAGATTCCTTATCCCATATATGGTCTTGCACATAGTCTTAGTAACCCTAATGTCATGACTTTTGTATCCTATCTATTCTTCAGGTTCAATCGGGATTTCACTCTTGTCGTAACTTTGTCGAACACGCTCAATGGTCAATCATAATTCATACAATAGTGAAGTATTTAAAACATAATTAAAGCAATGCATTATTTACATAAGAACTTACCTCGGTACAAAAAATAGTATAAATGGGACATAATCATCAAACACTTTGTTTTTCCCTCGATCTCGGACCGAACCTTGTTTCTCTTGATCAATAATAGAAAATTTAACTCATTTATTAATCACATTACTCATTTCAGTTCAAAATCACATTATGGAAAAATTATATTTTTGCCTCTAAAATTTGACATTTTTACACTTTGGTCCCTAGGCTCGTAAATTAAAATAGATTCAATTTCTTCAGTTCCCAAGCCGAAGGATTTGAATCTAATTGTAATGTTGTAGTCCGTCGGGTAGTTTGTCTGGCTGAATGAGGCACACCATGTTTTCTTGACGAACTAAGGGGTGTTACATTTTCCTTTTATGTGGACCTCCAAATTAGGCTCTTCATTTTCTTTATAAGGCTCTTGAGTTGTAATATCTCATTTTTGAGTGGTGTCAGAAACTGTGTTTTTAGGACCACAATTCTAATATGTGCAGTAATATTTTATTATTTAATTGATGTTTTTAAGTTACATTAAATTCATATTAAGTTTTGGTGAAGAAATTTTAAAGTTTAGTTAGTTAATTAATTAAAAAAGACTAAATTATAAAGGTTGCAAAAGTTAGTTTTATTAGTAATAGGTATTAAACAGTTATGGAAATGGAACCTTATGGACCTAAATAGTAAATATGCCATGTGTTTATATATAGTGGACGGTTAATGAGTTTTGGGAGTGTAAATTGAGTGTTTATTTAATAGCAAAATGGTAAATAGCTAAGTTAGGTGAAAATTACATAAAACAATTAGGCTATCATCTTTTCCCTTATTGTTTGCTCAAATTGGAAAAAGAAATAAGCCATGGATTTTAGCTTGAGCATTTGATCAAGTTGAGGATTGCATGTAAGTCCATTTTAAGCTTGTTTTATATAATTTTTCTATTTTTGAGATCGTTGTAACTAGGTCCAGCTAACTCGTACCTTCTTTTTTCAAATTGGTAAGAATTTTGAATTTCACCATTGATGAATTCTTGATGTTTTGATGTTAAAAGATGAGTTGGAGTTGTTGGTGGTTAATTATGAATAATTTAAGAAGTGGTTTTTGTTAGTTTTTAAGTTAATGATTAATTTGATAAAATGTTAAAATTTACATGGTATTCTTGTGAATTTTGAATAGTTGTGGGTTATACTAATATTGAAATAAATTTGGCTAGTATGGGCACTTGGAAAATTTTGCTAAATTTGGAGATTTTAAGTTCAAGGACTAAATTGAGAAAAATGCAAATGTTTAGGGAAAATGTTACCACCTTTAACCCATATCCGTCGCCAAAATACAGTTACGAAGCATTACCATAAAAACATAGCTTTAAAACATACATTTCAAATCTCAGCAAAAACATGATATAAAGCATACGAATACATGCATATCATCCCTTAATCGAGCCTTCGAGGCCTTAGAAACACTTTAGAAACGATTCGGGACTAAATCGAAAAACATTTGGAACATCTAAGAAAAAGTTGAAAAAATTGAATTACAGGGGCCACACAGCCGTGTGCCCAGGCCATGTGACTCAGACAGTTGAGACACACGCCCGTGTCTCAGGCCGTGTAACAATTGAAATAGAGACACACGGTCGTGTCCCAGCCTGTGTCCGTGGCCATGTAACTTTTGAAGTCACACAGCCAAGCCACATGCCTGTGTGTCAGGCCATGTAACTCTCGAAATAGCCACACATGCCCGTCTGCAAGGCCGTCTACTAGGACGTGTAACGGCCTGACTTGCATACATTTAAACCTACAAGGGACACACGACCGTGTCACTTGATCATGTGTCACATAGGACTAAGCCACATGCCTATGTCTCAGGCTATGTGAACATGAAATTGGCTAAAATAAAGCCATTTCTATCACCAACCCAAACATGTACCTACAAGCATTTTATGCATAACTTCAAAGCCTCAAAATATGAACTGATCAATTCAATAGTTCATAACCATTCAACCAATATACTATATAGTGCACCTCAATTGCAACTTTCAAACTTACCTAAACATATGTATATGCTTGACCATATTACATTCATTGTCATTTATTTCAATACCATTTCCAAATCATACCATAAATTGACCATATTTAGAAAAATTCATCACTTACCACTTTGGCCATTCACACATGCATAACACATTGTCAAATTAACACATACTAATAATGCATCTATAAGTACCAAACTGACGCTAACCAACAAATATCAAATGGTACCAACATAACTTATACATGCCAATATCATCAACTAACATTCAATTAAATACCAACATAAGTCCACCTATAAATGCCATTATAACCTTGGCGAAAACATCAAAAACTACCGATATTTGTGCTGGATAGTGTGATAGATCACCAATGAGGTTCCAAACCGATTGAGCTTTCGATAATCTAAAAAGGAAATGAAAGTAATTACATAATCAATGAATGCTTAGTAAGCTCTTATAAACTTTAAACATAACATTCCATTTCAACAATGAATTTTATAGGTTAAATATAAACCTATACCAATGCCTCAACATTTATCAACTACATAACCATCAACTCACAAGTTAGAAAGTCTATCAACATCACATATACTTTTCATTTCTAACATAATAGGATTTTATAAGACATATTACACAACCATTAACCTTTTCATAAGACTATGAACCACTCCATTTACTTACTTACCATTCCATTTACTTAGCATAAGCTTAAATAACATTATCAATTCACGAATTATTGTATCTATTCATGACATAAGTAAATTCATCCATAACATAAGTAAATTTCTCACATATAAGTACGTTATTCAATTCATCAATTATTTTATCATTATATTACATATCAATTATGAACCAACCATTTCATTACCTTTTCTTACCTATTTTATTTCCTTAATACAAGACTTAAGCATAAACATCAACCATAACCACAAGCTTGGCACAAGCCTAAACATCATCATCAATACACAAGTTAATGCATTTATACATAACTCTTTTAGGATCAGCCGCATGATAAACCATTTCATTAGAAAATACATCTTTTAACTCATACCACATTTTCATGAACATAAGCATATTTCCATTTGGACACTTATCATTTCAATGTATAACATTACAATTAAGTATGATATAATCCAATGATAAGCTTGGCACAAGCCTAAGCATTATCGAAAACCATGTTAGTACTTTAACACATAACTCAATTGAATTATCACATGGTAAGGTGGATTTATATGAACATAATACCATTGAATTCATACTTTCCATAAACGTAGATATAAATTCATTGATCATTATCATTTCATACCTCTCCATAGGTTCATAACACAGTCGATTAGAAAACTTACCGTTCCTTTCCTTTTCATGTCCATTGAACCATTCAGAATAACATTGGATACGCGGGAAAGTTCGTACAAAGTGTTCTAAACATATAACCTTTCCTTTCCTTTTCCTTTACATCGTTGCTCACTCGAGCAGTAAAATAGGTATGTTCACAAGCTGATGGTCGAAATGTAAGTTACTCGATGCTGCTCACACAAAATATTAAGTACCTGCAAAATATGCAGGACTACAGCCATCGGTAGGACATTCAAGACCAGCACCCGAAACATGGTAACCTTAATGACATGTCATTTGTATTCTAAGAATTCCTAAGGTTCAAACGAGGCTACCTAAACGTCAATCCATCATGGCATTGATACATTTGTACATATTGATTCCTTTAAACCAAAAAAACATAATAATTATTCAATCCAAGAGATATTAAAGCAATTATAGTTCATACGAACTTACCTGGCTAAATTGCAGCAATGGCTAAGTACATGGGCTATTTGGTAATTTTCTCTTCTCCTCGATTTTCCACTTGTTCTTGATCTAAATTAATAATTTCATTCAATTTATTAATTTAGATAGCAAAACCATTTCATTTTCTGCAATTAAGTCTTATTTAACATTTTTACAAAATTGCCCCCAATATTTTACTTTTATTCAATTTAGCCCTTGAGCCTAAAACATGCAAATTAACCAATTTTTCTCAAATTTAAGCTTAGCTGAATTTATTGGAACCTTACTTCAACCCATATTTGCTGCTATTACACATTAAATCCTTGTACTTTTACTATTTCAATAATTTAATCCCTAATCGTTAAATTCATCAAAAATCACTTAACAAAATACTTATAATTAAAAACTAATACTTCAAATTCATCGTTTCACATCTAAAATCACAAATATTAAATCTTTAACAGTTTCGAAAATGAAGGTACGAACTAGCTGGACCTAGCTGCAACGATCTCAACAACATAAAAATTACTAAAAACATGTTTAGATTTCTTACCATGAAAAAAGGCCGAATGTTAAAAATATTTGAAGCTTTCAAAATTTCCTTACATGGTGGCTTATTCAGTGGGAGAGAAGAATGAAAAAGATGGTCAGTTTTCTTTCCTTATTTTATGTTTAATTTATTATTAATATTACTTTAAAATATAAACTCTTAATTTAAATAACTAAAATCACTCATTCGCCATCCATCATAATAGAACATGGCATAATTTCCATTTAAATCCCATCAATAATTTTATTTGACTCATTTAGTTAATAAAATTCAAATTTTGTAGCTTTTACAATTTAGTCCTTTTTAATTAATTAACTATCTAAACATTAAAATTTTCTAACGAAACTTTAATACCCCCTTAATAAAACTCTGTAAATATTTATAAAAATATTTATGGCTCAATTTATAGAAACGAGATCCTGATACCTCATTTTTTAAAACCACTTGACTTTAGGGTCATACCACTTCAACCTAAATGATTCATTCAAATAGCATAAATTTCCAATTCAAAATTTATTTAAATATTGTATATTATTCATAAATATTAAATAATATTATTTTTGGACTCACACGTCAGATTTGTGGCCCCGAAACTACTACTGAAAAACGGGTTGTTACAAAATGTGTAAGCAATGAAAATTTAAGTGTCATATGTGTTGAATTGATTGTGAAATGTATGTGATATTAATAGATTTTATTCAATTATTACCTAGATCAAGAACCGAAGGAAAAAGACAATAACAGTAGAAAAGGGAAAATCACGGAATAATCCCTACGTGTTAACCTGAATTTGATCGTAGGTAAGTTCATGGTGACTTATTATATAAAATAAAGTGCTTGTGAATATATTATTGTTTCTAGTTAGTCAATGAATGTATAAGAAATTCCATTAGTTATTTATATGAAAATTGAAAAAAAAATGATAGTAATTATGAGAAATTCCATTAGTTATTTATATGAAAATTGAAAAAAATTATGGCAATTTGGTTTGGAGTTCTATATTTACAGACATAAGAACGTATTAAGGATATAGTATACGTACAGAAATGATGAAGTGCCTCAATATGATGATAATATATTAAAGTAATAGATTTATTTGTATTGCCCGGTTGAACATAGTAATTGTGTACGATACGATTGGCATGCCAATAGGGTTAGTATGCATGCTTGTACGGGATTTGTACTTCGATGCCTTTGTAAACACTTCGGTGTCTCTTTTCGCTCTACGGTGCCTCTAATTACACATTTGTACTTCTGTATGCACTTTTATTCCCTTTTTATGCATCTATGATGCCTTTGGTGTAGTGTAGTTACCTGTGTATTCGAGTCGAGTTACTTAGTTCATCGAGCTAAATGTTAATGGAAAGTATGTTT
The DNA here is from genome assembly GCF_007990345.1 of Gossypium hirsutum. Lineage (NCBI taxonomy): Eukaryota > Viridiplantae > Streptophyta > Magnoliopsida > Malvales > Malvaceae > Gossypium > Gossypium hirsutum. Next base: position 48,470,167 of record NC_053424.1, read on the forward strand.
GATTTGTGGATATGAATGTTAATGCATATCCAGGATATTAGAAATCATCAAGTGTTGAATTATTTGATAAAAGAATTATCATGACTTATGTTCTTATGTGAATAAGAACTAATGTGAATTACAAATTTGTATTTGGTTATTAGGAATTGTAAATTTATCTCTTTATACTTTGATATCAATTAAGGTAAGTTGAGTTTGATAAAAGTGATGAACTTACTAAACTTCTTAAGCTTACCAGTTAAGTTCATTTTCTTTTGTAGTTGTCAAAGTTTCTGACTGACCAGACGAATTGACAGAAGGCTCACACTATCCGACCATTATGGTAAATTTACTTATTGTTTGGAATGTGGCGTGTATTTAGGATGTGCTTATGTGAATGTTTGAACATGTCTTGCTTTAAGTTGCAAAAGTTTGTACATGGATAGTTAATAGATGTTTTACAAGTTTAGTTCTTTTGGGAAGTGTGTGATATATACATCATATTGTATTAGTTATCTGTGTGTTATGAAGTGGGAAAAGTAATATATGTATATAGGCTTTAAGTTGTTAATATGTCAAATGTTTTTACGCAGGGTTATATTTTGTTGGATGGTTTGTTTTGGATGTTTATTTAAGATGGTTGGTGGTTGGATGAACCTTTAATGTTAAGATATGATGTTAGTGCTTTGGTATGGTAAGCTTTTATGCATACTTTTATTTGGTTATTTGGTTGATGATTGAATTATGAATAGGTGGCTATTGTTAATTTTTTTTTAATAGCTTAGTTATTTGAATGAAAAATCTTGATTGTGGTGCCTTTGAATGGCATATTGGTTAGTTATTTAAGTGTTTGAATGGATAAAATTATTGTCTTTTGTGTTTAGGTAACTTTTTGGAATGAATTGAATTTGCTAAAATGAAATTTTTACCATTATTGGGAAAAGTATCGATACTGTGGCATTTGGTATCGATACTTGACCAAATGAACAGTACTTTAACAAAACAAAATGCTAAAGTGGTATCTATTTTCAATTGAGTATCGATTTTTTTTTAGTATCAATATTTTATTTTCATAAAACATCAATACCATCAACTAATTATTGATACCATTGTTTTTCAAAGAAAATTTAATTGAATTTTGGTATCAATTTTTCTAAAAGATATTGATTGGGTATCGATACCAACTACGGAACTTTCATTATGGTTTTAAAACTTAATGTTTTTTAAACTTAATACTAGTAAATGTTTGAAGTTCACAATTAGATCTTCTTAGAGTTCTAAAATTAAATTATATATATTAGTTTACATGTGATTGATGTTTTACATATTAGAGTTTTGTTGTATGTTTTTAAATTAATTGAATAATTAATCTAAAATGATGTAAAATGTCCTATTTCTCTTGGTAACATTCTGTAGCCTTAACTCGATAGCGGATAGGGGTCAAGGGTGTTACATGAGTAATGTCAATAATTCTGACTCCTTTAATATTCTTAAGAACCTTTGCAACTTTTAACTCCTTTGTAACTTTTGGACCCCAAGAAACCATCGCAGTAGTACCACAGTTTTCCCTTTTATTACTTTTATAACACACTTTCGCTCGAGGCAAAAAGCATAGGGACAATGTAACGCCCAAAACCCAATCCCTAAGTAGGATCCAAGAATGGCACGTCAATTCTTTCTATTTCTTCAAACCATGTTTGGCACAAACCACAAAGTAAATTAGGCCATCACTTAAGAACATATCTATATATATATAAAAGGCATGAAACATTGGTCAATCGAAGTTGTATAAATTTGGACTTATTATGAAACATAATGACTTACTAAAAATATTTCAGATCTACAGTTTCAAAAGTATAAGCTCGAATATACAAAGTTCATTCTTCAAAAAGACATCATCATGACAACACCCTCAAATGCCTTACATCATACAAAATACTTAAAAATCTCACGACGGGGATTTATCCTCTAACATAGTCTTTCAAGGTTATTTTGCTTCATTAATGGGCCTAAGAAGGAATGGTAATTAAGTAAGTTTGAAGAAAATAGTGAGTTCTAAAGGTAAACAATTCAATAATCCTATACAGTTCAAATTAGCCTTTCCATCTCAGCACAGTCACACAATTCACCAATTGGCCAATACAAACACAACTAGACAATACGTCGAACACTATTCATTTGGCATGTACACTACACCTATGCAGTCATACAAACAACCTTCTTCGTGGTAGCCAAAACCTTATTCCATATTCAGAATCATATCATTAGTTCATTTCTTTTCCTTTTTCATGCCTTGCCAATCTGGTTTGCAATAACACTGGCCCTACCAGAGGCTACACAACCGTTTTCATGTATCACAATTTGCCAGTTCAGTGTACATTTCACTAAAGGCATCACCATGAAACCTATCATTTTTTCCTTTCAGACCTTATGGTTCATTTTTAGTAGAAGAGGGTGATAGCTTGACACAAAGAAATACCCTTACATCTTTCACACAGACATACCCAAAACAGACTATTGACAATAACTTCTGCTTCACTTGTACAATAATTTCATTTTTGCAGGATAGGTATACTTATCTTAAGTAAGACATAAATGAAAGCATACACATACACACATGCAGCAAGAAGGAACTTATCAGATAGAAGCAGAAAAGTTCAGACAACAAAACCCTTGCCTTTATCTCGGGAGCTTTTAGGAGTTTCTTGAGCTATTATATCTAGAGTTATCTTATCAGATCATTTTACCAAAAGGTAAGACATTTTTAACAAAACATTAACAAGAAACCCAAAGTCTGAAAGTTTTCTCCTCTCTCTCTATGAGTTGACCCTAAAGCACAAAACTCTAGAGCCCCGTAAATAACTATGAAATAACTTGAGTTTCACTGATTTTTACAAAGCACTTTACAATGGAGGAGTTAGCTGAATACAGTGAAATTAATCCTTCAAGCAAGTCTTAGTGCTAGAGTTTTTCTGTGAAAAACTTAGAGAAAATTTGGAGAGAAATTAATGTTTGCCAAGCATAAAAATTCCTCGAGAAGCATATGTTGGCTTTATACTAGTGCACACGAAAGGAAAACTTAGTGGTCAATTTTTTATGTCATCCACTACCCTCTTTTCGGTGCCTGTGACTAATAACTTTCTCTCACATCTTAAATGCATGTCCTTTCAATTTCAGAAACCTTGTCCAATTCTAAGTAGTCCTTTTTAGGCCAACTAAATGGTGTAACTAAAACTATAAAATATTAATATAACCAATGATACTTTCAAGCTAAGGACTTAATACTAGGGAATAAACGTTAATGTCTATCAGCTGATACGGTGCATACCCTGTAAGAGAGTCTGCTAGATCACCAAGCTCGCTTTAACATAGACCTCACCCAAGGGTACATTCTATAAACGTTAAGAACTTAGTCATATCTAGCACCTCATTCATTCAATGTTTATTCTATAGTCCTTACTTCTACAAATAGTACTCGAATATTGGGTTTCACCGGGAAAAATGTTACAAACAACCAATCCTTGGGCTCTTTACACAACCTTGAAAGAATCTTCTTCATTACACTGTCATCTCCATAGCCAAGCTTTTGTACATGGCTTCACTCCAACAAATTTATTTTCATTAAGAGTATTGAAGAGACCATCAACTACCCAAGAGTCACTCCACATGAATTCAACATTTCGACAAAAAAAGGTGCAAAGGCAAGTGAAAACCTGCTTCAAATACATACAGAGGTAGTAGAAACAATTCTCCTTCTTACTATTTTTCATCTCAGTCAACCGGTGTTTCCCTGTCACAATCTCAAATTTGTATTTGAAATTATCGAAACAAGTAATCCCCTACAGGCCAACAGTTTCCACATCTTCTATAATGATATGGAACACAAGAATTATTCTCTCATTGAGAATGTTGATTGATCTTGTAGCCATGTTTCATTAAGGGTAAAACGAAAGTAAAGAACAGTATAAAAATTAATAAAACCAATAGAAACTTACCAACAAAGATCGCACCAGAAACACAGAGGACAAAGAAGTTGCAAATATCATAAAACTCAAGAAATGTATAATGATGATGATGATGATGAAATAGTTGATCTTCATCCCTATTTATAAGTGAAAATGTAACTTTTCAATTGCTTTGAAACTTACTAAGTTATCATGTGCCCGAGCACGCGCTATTTCTTATACATGTAAAGTTGCCTCACTAAAACATGACACATGTATCCAAATATTAAAAATAATGATGGTTTCATTAGGAATCCAATAAGCACACCATAAACACTCGTACATTTTGCAAAATTCATCATTAAATATGTATGAATGTACATATGAGAATAATTTATCCTGCCATCAATCTAATGGACTTAAAAGCTTCAATTATTTAAAATTCAAATTTAAAAATACTCATATGCAAAATGAAGACACTCATACAATATGCCACACTTCAACATAGACTTCAGCTTAACTATCCAAACCTCTATTACTTGCACTCACATTACAAACTTCCTAAAAGGTTTATGAATGTCAATTTATAGCCTTCACTCACCTAAGGGCAATTGTTATACCTTGTGTAGCGAGCCACTTATACCTTGTATAGTAAGCCTCATGAACCTCAAGTGCATCCATAGAGAGCTAAAACATGTGTCTCTCAATGGAACCAACTACAGTGCAAACCTGGGGTTAGTTTGTAAACATCAAGTCAAAAAATTTTAGAAAAGGACAACTCCGCTAAGACTAGTGGAGGCCCAAAGTAATTGATTACTAGTTACCCTAAACTGTGTTTCATCCTAAGAAATAGCATAACCGTCATTGCCATGGATATCAAATCAAACTCCCACATCAGTAACCTCAAGACACGTATCCAAAGCTTGCTCCTCACTATAAAAGTTCAATGCAAATAGCTCATATGCACACACGTCCACACTCCTCCTTCGTGATCTCCTATCTATCTCTCAAATTGAAACCACTCCTTAACCTTCACTTCATTCTTCCCCATTGAACCATCATATTTTTCCTCTTGTTTACATCACTGATTAAAAAATACTAATAGTTAATGTCAATCAAAGTGTCTATTTAACATGTTTTGTTAGTTCAAGAGCCTGATAGGATGAAAAAAGTTCGAAAAGACTTAATTTAATTTTTAAAAAAAGTTCAAAGGCTTATGATAAGCACACCCCGCAGTTTATGCCAAGCTCCATGCTTATTTAATGTTAAACATAAGTTAGCTTAACATTTTTTTCCTTTTTTTATATTTAGACATTTAGTATTTTTCAATAGAGTAATGTTATAATTTATACACATAATATAAAAAAATAAAATATGAAACTTATAAACAAAAAAACCAATAAATGCATGTATTAAAATTTGTAGACCTCAAATTGTTAACAACAACAAAAGGGGAGGGATCCATTTATTGTAACAGCACGATCTAGGGCTCAGTCGGAATAGTGGTCTCGGGACCACAAATCTGAAGTTTGAAAAATTATTTTTATTAATATTATGAGGTTATAGTATGATTATATTAGTACATGAAAAATTTGGTGAGTCAATTTTAATGTTTGTGAGCCCGATTGCGAAAAATGATTAGATCGCATAAAGTGAAAAAGTCTTAAATTGATAGCTAAGAGTGCCAAATTGTCGTGTATCATAAATTAGGGGTTTTTAAAGTGAAATTGGGCCATTAATTAAGTGATGGTCAGCCATTGCAGATGTAAATGTTGAAAAGTCAACATTAGGTGAAATTGATGACATAAGGTGTAATATAGTAATACCTAAGCCTAGCTATCATTTTTTTCTCTCATTCTCTCTTCATTCCACCTATTTTTCAGCCATTGTTAAAGGTTTTGAGCTTCAAAAATTTCAGCAACTTGTTCCTCTTACAAGTAAGTGATTTTAATGAGTTTTCTTGAAGATTTTTACATTTTTGAGACCCTTGAAGCATGAGCTTTCAAATGAGGGATCCATTTTGCAAAATGGTTAAGAGTTTAGGGTTTTACCATGAATTTATTTTTAGTGTTCGCTGAGTTTTATGGAAGAATATGAGTCCTAGTTGTGTTATAAACAACTTTTGTGAAAGGTGTTAGCATGAAAACACCGAAAGGGACTATTTTGCATGAGTTGCAAAATAAGTGATAAGTGTTGGAAATAGTGGAATTTTGGGGTTGCTTTAAGAGTAAAAAGAGTTTGGATAGGGTTGAAATAAGAAGAAATTTGATAAAATGGTCATTTTACCAAAGTCTAGGGGCAAAATGGTCATTTTACCAAAGATGTGAATTTATGATTGCTTAATGGTAATTAGTGACTAAATGAGTGCATTTGTTATTATAGATCAAGATTTGCCAAAACTGAACCTAGACCGGGGAAAAGCCAAGCAATCTGACTAAACCGACTAGTCGAGTATATTTTGTAAACCTAGGTAAGTTGTCTGTAAATAATGCGATTACATTGATAATGCATGTATTTGAATTGTCATTGATTTGACACAGCATGAACTGCTAGATCGTGAAATGGGAATGCATATTAATGATTGAGATAGTAGATAGATCTAGTTGGAACCCTAGGAAACAGACCAGATATTCATGCCATAAAATTTGAATTACTTGTATGCCAGTGTAAGACATGTCTGGGACATGCATCGGCCACAATATGATAGCCAGTGTAAGACCATGCCTGGGACATGGCATCGGCGTAGAGAATGAGCGCCAGTCTAAGACATGTCTGGGACATGCATCGGCCTCGACGATGATAGCCAGTGTAAGACGTGTCTGGGACACGCATCAGCTAAGAGTTGTGCTAGTGTAAGACATGTCTTTTACAGGCATCAGCACGTATAGACGAGAGCTAGTATAAAACCATGTCTGGGACATGGGATCAGCCTCGATGATGAGAGCCAGTGTAAGACCATGTCCAGGACATGGCATCGGCAACATATCCCATGTTTGAGGCTTATAGAATATCCAGTAGTATTTCGAAAGGTTAAATTTTAAAGGTTAAGGAGGTGATTTAAGAAGGAAAGTATAATAACATTGTGAGTGATACAGGTACTTATTTGGTAATCAATGAGTAATGAGCTCAAATTAAAAAATGTGACTTGAGTAGACGGTAATGAGTAAGTTAAGTTTATACTTACCTTTGAGTTATGAGCATGATGACTAATGGTGATATGCAACTTACTAAGGTTTATGCTTACTCTCTTTCCTTTCCCTTTTCTTTCAGTGCTGCTTATTTAGCTCAAGGATCCTTTGAAGTCGGAGATATCACTCACACTATCAATCGAAGCACTTGGTATAGTACAAATCTTCTTTTGAGTATGGCATGTATAGGGCTAGACTAGGATGTTTGATTTAATGAGAAATTGGTTATGTATTTTGGCTTAAGTTAAAAGCCCTTCATTTTGTATCAAGCCTAGAATAATGGATATTATTCATTTTGGTAAATGCATATAATGTTCTTTCTATGGATGAATTGGTGTCTATTATGGTGAAATTGGTATATTTAAATGATCTTGTGTAGGTTGTGTAAAATGGGTGACAAAATAGCTTGGAAAAATGGCCGCCTTTTGTCCACATGGGCAAGGTACACGGGCATGAGTCTAGGCCGTGTGTGACACACGGCTCACTCCTACGGGTGTGTATTATGGCCGTGCATCCCCTGCACTTAAAATTTAAAGTCAGTGCTGAACACGGGCAGGCCACACGGGCGTGTGTCATGTCGTGTTTTAAAGTCAATGTTGTACACAGGCAGGCCACATGGGCGTGTGTCATGGCCATGTTTTAAAGTCAGTGTTGCACATGGGCTAAGGGCACAGGTGTGTCCCAAGCCACACGGATGTGTGTGACCACACGGTTTATACCCACACGGACGTGTGGAGCCTTAAAGCATGAATTTTCCAATTTTTCTTAAGTTCTCGGTTTAGTCCTGAATCGTCTCTAATGTAGGTTATGGGCTTCGTGAGCCTGTTTAAGGGACATAATGCATGTGAACGAGAAGTTCTAAGTTAAAAGAAATTTTATGCCCCGGTTTTATATGCGTATGCTTAAGTTAAGTCTGATAGCACCTCGAACTCTGTCCCGGTGTCAGATACGGGCGAAGGCTGTTACATTTACACTAGTTTTATGTTGGTATAAAAATTAACATATATAATTTTAAACTATTTCATCACTTTTCATACGACTGATATTTTAACAGTCTAGCCAACGAATTTATTAATATAAATATACTTGTCATGCATTTAAAGTTTAGAATCAATCTGATATTTCTATCATATTGATCTAAAATATTGTCTACATTAATATACATTTAACGATTGATAACTATTTTACGTAAAACAAATAGTTAAGAAAATCTTTACTCTAAACTTGACATGCATGATCTATAAAAATAAAACATGAAGTATAACAGTTGCATTGTTAAAATATCAATCATAAAAAAATTATGAAATAATATAAAATCATATTAATTTTACATTGTGTAAGTATGTAATATCTCGTTTTTCAGTTTTAATTGTTGATATTGTGCTTTATTACTTAATTAACATTTATGGCATTACATTAAAGTCATATTAATTTTTGATGAAGAAATTTTATTCTATAGTTACTTAATTGGATAAAAATGACCTAATTGTAGCAGATGTCAAACTCATAATTGTTGAATTATGTGAGTAAGGAAGTAATTATTAAAGTTGAGGGATTTTATAAAGTAAATATGCCATTTCTAAGTAGTTTGGACGGTTAAAGCATGAATTAGGCGAAAATGCATGAACAATTTAAAGGGTAAACATGTAATTTAATAAATTAATTAAAGAAAAAAATTAAACAAAACCAATATCATCTTCTTTAATGGATAGTTCCATCGAATTTTGGAAGGAAAAACACCATTGAAGAGCTTAGGGAGGTTCGGCCATAGTTCTTCTTATATGTGAGTTCTTTTTGAGTTTATTCTTAGTAATTTTTATGTTTTTGAGATCGTTACAACTAGGTCTAGCTAACTCGTACCTTCATTTTTAAAACTGTCAAAGATTTTACATGTTGCCATTGATGAACCCTTATTATTTTGGATGTTAATCGATGGAGTTGAACTGTTAGTTGTTGTTTTTGATTAGTTTACTAATTGATTTCTTTGATAGTTTTAGCAAATGAAGCAAAGTGATTAAATATTTAAAATTTCATGGAAATTGAGTAATTAGTGATTAATGGTCGACTGCCCTAACTTAGAATGATATTCAGTTAGCTTTGGAAATTTGTGAAAGTGTCTTACTTTGGAAATTTTGGGTATAGGGACTAAATTGTGAAAAACATAAAAGCTTAGTGAAATGTGTAATTAATGAAAATTTAAGGGTAATATGCATTGAATGGAATGTGAAATGTGTATAAGATTAATATATTGTATTTAATTATTATATAGATCAAGACTTGAAAAAAAAAAACAATAACCGAGAAAAGGTAAATTTACAAAATAGTCCCTACGTGTTAACCAGAATTGAATCGTAGGTAAGTTCATAGTGAATTGTTATATATAATTATGGTTTACTTATGAGTATATTATTGTGTTCTAGTTAATTTATGATTATATGTGAAATTACATTAGTTAATTATGTATTATGGAGAATTTCAAATAAGTATGTGTGTATGAAATTGAAAGAATTGATAGTAGCATTTCTTGGAGTTGCACAATACAAATATATATGAACGTATTAAGCTTATAGTTTGTGTACGAAATTGATGAAATATCTCGATGTGAGAAACATGTTTTAAAGTAAAGAATTTATTTATATTGCCCAGTTGAACCTACTAATCGTATAGGATATGATTGGCATGCCAATAGGGTTAGTATGCACGCTTGTATGGGATTTGCACTTTGGTGCCTCTGTATAGACTTCGATGTCCCTATTTGCACTACGGTGCCTTTTCTTGTACAATCGTGCCTTTTTTTGCACTTCGTTTCCTTTGTTATTATCTATGATGCTTCTAGTGTGGAGTAGTCACCCGAGTATCTGTAACACCCGTAACCCGAATCCATCACCAGAATAGGGTTATGAGCATTACCGAAATTTTTAAATTCAAAACAATAAATTTTTTCAAACATATCATTATATCAATCAAACTTATACATATTGTCCATCATACAAGCCCTCGAGGCCCTAAAAACACTTTAAAAATGAATCGGGACTAAATCGGAAACATATAGAATTTTTGGAAAAAAAAGTTAAAAATTTTGATTCTTCTTCCCTATCTCTTTAATTTTTGTTGTTGTTATGATGAACATATCAATGAATATTTATGTTGTTGGAATGGTTAATTTAATCAGCTTAGCTTGAATTTAATTCCTGTTGGTTTGATTGCATTTCATCTGCGGAAATTATTAAAATTGTGTTTATGCTGTTATAGGCCTCGGTAAAATGCTTGATTAAGTAAAATCATGCCTAAGTTATTCTGGCATTACAATTGTGAGGTAGCTAATGAATTAATAATTTAAACGGATTGAAATTGTAATTAATTGACACAAAACTTAATCAGTGCATTTTATTCTTCTAAGGTAGCTAAAGGTTAAATTAGCAATGTATATGGCGATACACTTGCCTTGCATAACTTGCAAGATTTTTGTGATTAAATTGTTTCAAGGTAAGAATACCTTGTTACCTCACATGGCCTTTTATATGCTCATTAGATTCGTTTGAACTGACATAGGAATATGCAAGAGAATAGTTCAATTTAATGAGTATGTATGTGCAATAACATGTTTGCTTATTAAAATCGGTTTAATTGTTTGAATTAAAATAGGGATACGTTAAGAGATGAATGGATTTGTGTAGCTGAATATGTTCATAAGTTAGCAAATTACCGAGTTTCCATGAATTTATTCGTAATAGCATAAGCATGAGTTTAATAATTCTAAGTTAAAGAAATGTAATTAATCTAACAAAATTATGTCATCTTGATTAAATCATATTTTGAAATCGTGCATTAGAACTTTTAGTTTTATTTAGTTTAAAATCTTACTTTTCTTAATAACCCTTTTTCAAAACAATTTTTTTTCACCAAAGTGTTTAAATTAGCATTCATAAATAATTCTTTACATAGTCCCTGTGGGTACGATAACTGGACATTTACTTGTCACTTTATTACATGTTATGATTGTGTACACTTGCACATTTTCGTCGTTCCAAGTTTTTGGCGCCGTTGCCGGGGACTGTTTTAAAATGTCATTATTTTTGAATTTGTTAGTTTTGCATTTTGGTTTAATTTTCTGTTTTGATTCCAACTTAATTAATTTCTCTGTGATTATTTTATGTATTTATGAGTATTGACCAAATCATTGACCTACTTCCTATAGACCTTGAGATTGAACGAACTATTCGACAGCGAAGAAGACAAGCAAATCAAAAAAGGATCAAAGAGATTAACTTTGAAAATTCAATCCAAGGGAATGGAGCAAACCCTGCTCAAAATCCTATCCTCATTGCTGATGATAGGGATAGAGCTTTAAGACATTATGTCGTGCCCGTGTTTAATGATCTTAATCCGGGTATTAGGAGACCCAAAATTGAGGTACAATAGTTCGAGCTGAAGCCAGCCATGTTCCAAATGCTTCAGACAGTGGGCCAATTCTGTGGACTGCCTACCGAAGGTCCTCACCTACACTTAAGACTATTTATGGAGGTGATCGATTCTTTCAAGTTAGCCAGAGTACCCGAAGATGCATTAGGATTAAAGTTGTTCCCATATTCACTAAGGGACAGAGCTCGAGTCTGGTTGAACTCATTGCCACCAAACTCAATTTATACATGGCAAGAGTTAGCAGTAAGATTCCTTATGAAGTATTTCCCACCTAGCAAGAATGCTAAGTTGAGGAACTAGGTCACTGCTTTCCAACAAATGGATGATGAGTCTTTGTATAAGGCGTGGGAAAGCTACAAAGCATTATAATGAAAGTGCCCTCAACATGGAATCCCACATTGCATCCAACTTGAGACATTTTATAATGGTCTCAATGCTCACACGAAGATGGTAGTGGATGCTTTTGCTAACAGTGCTCTCCTTTCTAAGTCTTATAATGAGGCTTATGAAATCATTGAGAGGATTGCCAGCAACAATTATCAATGGCCAACCAATCGAGTAGCATCAGGAAGACGAGTTGCTTGAATACATGAAGTAGACGCTCTCATTTCACTCGCATCTCAGGTCTCTTCAATATCCTCAATGTTAAAAAATCTTACTACTAATGGTCTAACAGTTTTGCAGCATAGCCACCAACCCAATTTGAAAATATAGCCTGTGTCAATTGTGGGCAAGGACATTTGTTTGAAGAATGTCCATCAAACCCAGAATTCATGTACTACATAGGTAACCAAAACCAAAATTGAGGAAGGCAAGGATTGCAATCCAATTTCTATAACCCATCGTGGCGAAACCACCCGAATTTTTCCTGGAGTAACCAAGGGGTTGGAACCAGTAATACTTATGCCCAACCTAGATTGACCCAGCCACCTAGTTTTCCCCAACAAGTTCAGAAGCCAACCCAAGCTGAACCATCCAATGGCTTAGGAAATTTGTTGAAAGCATACATGGACAAGAATGATGTCTTAATCCAAAGCCAAGAAGCTACATTGAAAAACCTGGAAAACCAAATGGGCCAGCTTGCAACTGAACTCAGGAACTGACCACAAGGTGCTTTACCTAGTGATACAGAGAATCTGAGGAATCCAGGGAAGAAGCATCACAAAGCGTTGACATTGAAGAGTGGGAAGACAGTAGGGCCTAACACCATTGAAGCTGAAAAGGAGTAAGCTGATGCTCAAGATCCAGAGGAAATTCAATCGAGTGTTGAAATTCCAGTTTCACAAGAACCAAACTCTGTAAAATCCAACGAGGTAATTTCAGAACCTGCTAATTCTGATCAACTAATAACTCCGTTAGATGCAAAATTGCCACAGAAGACGAATCAACCAGTTCCAGTAAAGAAACCACCACCACCCTACCCTCAAAGACTTCAAAAGCAGAAGCAGAAGATTTAATTCAAGAAGTTCCTAGAAGCACTCAAGCAACTTCATATCAACATCCCATTGGTTGAAGCACTTGAGCAAATGCCGAATTACGTCAAATTCATGAAGGATATCCTGTCTAAAAAATGAAGAATTGGAGAATTTGAGATAGCAGCTTTTACGAAGGAATGAATGCATCTCTTCAAGATAAACTACCCCCAAAGTTGAAGGATCCTGGATGTTTTACCATACCTTGCAACATTGGAGCAACATATTGTGGTAAGGTATTATGTGACTTAGGTGAAAGTATTAACTTGATGCCTATGTCAATATTTAGGAATTTGGGGATAGGTGAAGTTAGACCTACTATGGTTACACTTCAATTAGCGGATTGATCCTTAGCACATCCAAAAGGAAAAATCGAGGATGTATTGGTACGTGCACATAAATTTAACTTCCCTGTTGATTTTTTATTCTGGACTTAGAAGCAGACAAAGAAATGCCAATTAGCTTAGGAAGACCGTTCTTAGCAACAGGAAGGACCCTAATTGATGTGCAGAAGGGCGAGCTTACTATGCGTGTTCAGGATGATCAGGTAACATTTAACGTTTTTAAGTTTATGCAATTTCTTGACACAATTGATTACTGTTCTGCAGTATCCGATTAGAGAATTTAATAGTGGAGAAGGAGCTCAATTATGTTGATGATCCGTTGGAACAAACTTTGACATCAGAACCTCTGAATGATGAAGAAGAGGATGAATACTTAGTGTTGTTAAAAGCTAATCAACATGGATTTAATTCGCAATCTCGTTTTGAATCTTTGGAATTGGAAAAAAGGGATTATGCACAAACAAAAGCGTCAATCAAAGAGCCACCTAAATTACAACTAAAGATACTGCCCTCACATCTAAAATAAGTTTACTTAGGTAAAGCTTCTACTCTGCCTGGGATTGTTTCAACAGAATTAACTAGTGAGCAAAAAGAGAAACTCATCCTCATGTTGAAACAATTCAAGAAGGCTATCAGATGGACCATATCCGATATTTGCGAAATTAGTCTATCTGTTTGCATGCACAAGATTATCTTGGAAAATGGCAAAAAAGGGATGACTGATGGACAATAAAGACTGAACCCCATCATGAAGGATGCAGTCAAGAAAGAAATGATCAAGTGGTTAGATGCGGGTATAATCAACCCCATCTTAGATAGTTCATGGGTAAGTCCAGTTCAGTGTGTGCCAAAGAAAGGAGGAATCACGATCATTGAAAATGAGAATAATGATTTGATACCAACTAGAACGGTTACGGGATGGAGAATTTGCATCGATTACCGGAAGCTGAACAAAACGACTAGGAAAGATCACTTTCCTTTGCCCTTTTTGGACCAAATGCTGGATAGACTCATAGGGCGAGACTATAACTATTTTCTCAATGGATACTAGGGGTATAACCAAATTATAGTAGCACCGAAAGATCAACACAAGACAACATTCACCTACCTGTACGGTACATTTGCATTTAGACGCATGCCATTTGGTTTATGTAATGCACTGCTACATTTCAAATATGTATGATGTCTATTTTACTGACATGGTTAGAAGTATTTGGAAGTTTTTATGGATGATTTTTCAGTACTTGGAGATACTTATGATGATTTCTTAGGCAATCTAGCGAAGGTACTAAGGCGATACGAAGAAACAAACCTGGTACTCAACTGGGAAAAGTGTCATTTCATGGTACGAAAAGGGATTGTTATAGGGCATCGGATAACAAGACATGGAATAGAGGTTGATAAAGCAAAGGTAGATGTTATTGAAAAACTCCCACCTCTAACATCTGTAACAGGTGTTAGGAGCTTTCTATCAAACATTTATCAAGGACTTCTCCAAAATTGCTAAACCTTTATGCAAATTATTGGAGAAGGACACCACATTCAAATTTGATGAGGAGTGCTTAAGAGCTTTCAAATATTTGAAGAGTCGATTAGTTACGGCACCCATAATCGTCAAACCAAATTGGGATTTGCGATTTGAATTGATTTCTAACACAAGTGACTTCGCGATAGGAGTTGTCTTAGGTCAGAAATGGAACAAAGTTTTTCATCTCATCTACTATGCAAGTCGAACTCTGACAGGAGCTCAACTGAATTATACGGTAACAGAGAAAGAGTTACCTGCTATTGTATTTGCTTTTGACAAGTTTCGATCTTATCTTGTAGGTATCAAGGTGACTGTCTATACGGACCACTCGGCAATTAAGTATTTACTTACCAAGAAAGACGCTAAGCCGAGATTGATCCAGTGGGTACTTCTACTTTAAGAGTTCGATCTAGAAATTCAAGATCGAAAGGGAGTGGAAAACCAAGTAGTAGATCACTTGTCTAGATTGGACCCGCAAGATAGGAACTCTCCTCTTATACCAATTCGAGAGACATTTCCAGATGAACACATACTGAAGGTAAATCATATCTATAATACCCATTGGTTTGCTGATATTGCTAACTTTTTAGCTTGTGGTTTTATGCCGCTTGATAAGACATATCATCAAAGGAAAAAGTTTCTTCACGATATGAAGTACTATTTCTGGGAAGAGCCATATTTGTTTAACAAGTGTGCAGAACAAATAATCAAGAGATGCATGGCAGAAGAAGAAGTACAAAAGATTTTATACCATTGTCACTCAGCTCCGAGTGGCGGACACTTCGGAGGTACTCGTACTTCGGCCAAAGTATTGCAACCCAGATTTTTTTGGCCAAAACTATTCAAGGACGCATATGCTAACGTAAAGAGTTGCGATTGATGTCAAAGGGTTGGATATGTCACCAATAGAAATGAGATGCCTCGAACAAATATCATTGAGGTAGAATTGTTCGATGTATGGGGTATTGACTTTCTTGGTCCTTTCCCTCCGTCCTTTGGTCACAAGTATATATTGGTAGCAGTAGACTATGTGTCTAAGTGGGTCGAGGCTGAAGCTTATCCGAAAAATGATGCTAGGGTTGTGATGAAGTTTTTGCAGAAGCACGTATTCACAAGGTTTGGAACCCTAAGAGCTATTATCAGTAATGAAGGGTCCCATTTTGTGAACAAGTGGTTGAAATGGTTATTAGATAAACATGGAGTGAAACACAAGGTCGCTATAGCTTACCATCCGCAGACGAGTGATAAGCTAAACTGGCAAACAATGAGATCAAAGGCATACTTGAGAAGGTAGTTTGCCCAAACCGATGAGATTGGTCCAAAAGACTGGATGATGCTTTATGGGCTTACAGAACAGCATACAAGACACCTTTAGGGATGTCACCCTACAGGTTGGTCTTTGGGAAAGTATGTCATCTACCTTTGGAGTTAGAGCACAAAGCTTACTGAGCCCTTCTACAACTCAACTTGGATCTTAAGCTTGCTAGAGAGAAACAGATGCTCCAACTCAATAAGCTAGAGGAATTTCGAATGTTCTCGTACGAAAATGCCAAATTACTCAAGGAGAGACTTAAGAAATAGCATGACAAGCACATTGAGTTTGAGAATTTGAAGCAAGTTAGCAAGTTTTGTTATTTAATTCTAGATTAAGGTTCTTTCTAGGTAAACTAAAATCACATTGGTCCGGTCCATTTACGATTCATCGCGTCTATCCATACGAAGTTGTTGAACTCCAAGGTAAGGGAGGTAATTTTCAAGTTAATGTTCATCGTCTGAAACATTACTAGGAGATAAGATTGAACGGAATCAAATTTCATTCATTTTATCAGATGTTTAAATTTTCTTATTTTCCTTTTTAATAAATGATTTAGGGTATATTTTCGGGATTGGTATGTTTAAATAAATTCTGTCTAGAAGATTGGAACTTAAGCAGGACCGCTTGTGACCCCTCCAATCTTTCCTGGGCATTGATTTTAAGATAATTTTCCGAGAAATTATTTCCTAATGGCAAAATAAATTTTTAGTTTTTCAAATAAAAGGGTCAATTTTGATCCAAGTTTTAAATTGCAACTCAATTTCAAATTTTCATTAAATATAGGGACTTAATTGAAGTATTTTTAAAATTTGGTTTCTCTTTTTGTAAATAATAAAAATTAGATGCCTTTTTTTGTAAATATTTTCAAAAGGCTTCTAGAATAAATGTTTTTAGTTTAATAAAAATGATGATAAATATTAATATATAATTATATCCATTATAATCTATATTAATTATTATCAACTTTATATAGAGTTAGGATTAGTTTTAATTTAATCATATTTTATTTGGCAAGTTTTTATCTTAATAAATTCATAGCAATTAATAATTTAATATGCACATATTTAATTATTAATTGTTGTTAACTTTGAGTAGAATTAGAATTAGAATTAGAATATTTTAATTATTAAATTACTCTAAGAATTATACTCTACTTCCTACTCCTTCCATTATAAGTTCCACCCATCTATTCTTATTTTCATCCATTCACCATTCATTCCAAAAACACACAAACCCTTAAGTGTGACAGCCCTAATTTGGCCCTAGTCGAAAAGTGGTTTCGGGATCACAAAACCGAGTCCCAAAAATAATCAAATGTTATATTATGTGTTTATTTCATGTGAAAGTGCATGTGTGAAAATCCCATGCTTTGATTCTGCCATTTGTGAGTGAAATTATGAAATAGGACCTATGTGAAAATTTTTGAAAATGCTATAGGCTAATATGTAGTGGCCTAATAAATAGTAGTGCAAAATAGGAGGATTTGCATGTTAAACTCCCCATTTTATGTGTAGTGGCCGGCCATGGTGTTAATGGTAGACAACATGTGCAATTTTTTTTATTGAAGTTATGGCATAAGTATGGCACAAATAATACATGTTATTTTGTGTCATAAAATGTTTAGTAATAGAATAACAAAAAGGAAGAAAAGGAAGGTTTTTGTTCATTCTTGTTCATGAAAGCTGAAAATAGAACAGAAAAGAGAGAAAAAGAGCTCTTGAATGTTCAGTCACTTGGGGAAGAAAAATCCAAGGTAAGTTCATGGTAGTTTGCTTCTATCTTGATGTTCATGAGTTCTTCTTGATTCTACCCTAACTCATGAAGCATATTTTGATTTTTGGTTGTGTTGTGAGCATTCGGTCATGAATTAAAATGAAGGAAATGGTTGTTGTTTCATGTCCTTTTGATGAAAAATGGAAGATAGGTGAAGTTGAGCCAAGCAAATGAACATGCATGTGCCTTAGATGCTAAGGGAAAAATCGGCTAACATGTTGTGCTTTAAAATGATGAAATGAAGATTATGCTTAAGTAAAATTATAGATATGTGATGATTGATTGGTGATATGCATGTTTAAATAACATGCATGCAAGGTATGTGTGAAAGAGTGATTTGGTAATAAATCTGTTTGGGACAGCAACAGTAACGTGATTTTGGAAAATCACCATAAATTGTGGTACATGAGTTAGAAGTTGAATAAATTATGTAATTAAATCTTAATGAGTTTAGTTTCTTATAAAACAAACCGTGTAAGCAAAAGAATTTCCGATAATGAGATATTTGAAGTGATGTGGGACAGGGTCAGAATGACTTCTAGATCCTCTGTTCTATATTTATAAAATCATTATAAATTGTACAAAAATGTTCATAAGATGAAATTTATATTCTTAGACTCCTTAATGAGTCTAGTTTCAAATTAAATAAACGAGAACATATTTTTAATTCTGTACAATGAGAAATTTGATTCGTAGTGAGGAGTGGTCAGATTAGTCAAACAGTGAAACAGGGGAAACTTTAAGAAAAATCTGGTATTGATTTGCCAAACCAAAAATTATGAAAATTTTATGGATGAAAGATATATGAGTCTATCTTCAGGTAAAATTAACGGAACTTGATTTGGAGTTTCGTAGCTCCAGTTATAAATGATTTAGTGACTGTTGCTCAGGAAGACAGCTTGCAGTGAAATTATGATTATGTGGTAAACATTGACAAAAATTTGTTATTGAGTTGCTTATTGATTTCTTATAAGCTTACTATGATCAGTAGGTGTGAAAGTCGAATATATATATGTATATATTATATTTTGAAAGCGATGCTCGAATAGTCGAATAATGACTAGTTTAAAATCTTTGAATTTAAGCTCAAGAGCATAGAGGGGCAAAATTCGGATAAGGGAAAAGAGAAAGTAATCGAATAGCCGTTGTAATCGTTCGGCAACATTCAAGGTAAGTTCTTAAGTGTTTAAGCTTGATTCCTTTTTATATGCCCAAGAGTTAAATTAATATGGAAAAGGGAATGTAAATTTTATTTAGTTAATGTGCCGAATATGTAATGATTTAAGGCTATAAGCCGATCATGGCTATTATGCTTAAGTTGAATTGGATTTGGAAAATTGATGCACTAAATGAGTGTTACAATGAATAAACTGTGTCGTATATGTGCTGGTGGAGATATCACGATTTGTGATTATTAAATTCCTAAAGGAAACCATGATGTGTATAAAATTATTATTAGTCCTTTGTGGTAGCCGAATATGGCTTGGCACTAAAGTGATTAAATGTGAACTTCGATGAGGTAAACTATTAAAAGTGTGGTGCTATAAGACTATGGGCTAATACGATATGTGGATTCGTTCCGTAAAGTAAATTATTAAGGTATGTGATATGTACTTATGCATGTTAAATCGATTGGAATTGAATCATGAATGTGAATTGCGAAGCATAGGTAAAAATGCCTATGACATATATGTGAGTAAGGGTAAAACCATCGTAAATTATCGATAAGGATGGGCTATGTGCGGAACCATCTTATAATTGCTAATTTGAAAGGTTGTGTGTGAATCAGTGAGCAATATGTATATATTAGATGAATCGTGACCTTTTGGTTCTACTTGAATTAAGTTGTGCGATAAATAATTTATGTATATGACTTACAGTCGAATGGTCACTATGGGTTAAGTTTGAATGGTGAAATGGATATGTGATATTTATGAATGACTTTTGAACCGAAATGTAAACGATGGTGTTCATATGGAGCTTATACCCGAATGTTGTAAATGACTACGAATGTGATATGTTGAATGAGATGTATTAATATATGATTAAATATGCATGATATTTTATGTGTATTCGGGTTAAATCCAGCAGGCTTCGTGCTGGTATTATATCCGGGATAAATCCCGCAGGCCTAGTGCTGGTATTATATTCAGGCCTTCGTGCCTAGCAGGCTTAGTGCCGGTGATGTGTATTTGGGCCTTCGTGCCTAGCAGGCTTAGTGCCAGTGATGTGTATTCGACGCTTTGTGCCTAGCAAGCTTCATGCCGGTGATGTGTATTCGGGCCTTCGTGCCTAGTAGGCGTAATGCCAGTGAAATGATATGTTATGTGAATTCGGTGTTCCTTGTAAGATAAGGGTTTAGCCGAATGTTAAAGATGAAATGATAGTGTATTGTATCATGCTTATATGGCCTAATGGCAAGTATAACATGTTGGTAAAAATGCAATATGCTTTTATAATCGAATGATAAGTTTGAAATGAACGTGAGTGAAATGTTATACATAAGCTATCAAATGCTAAGTGTGAAAATGAGATGAAAGAAAAGTGTTTGAGATGTATAATTATATACGTTTGAATGATGTTAGTACTTAATTGATATGAATATGTTATATGGAACTTGTTGACTTGATTATTCGGGCCTTTGAGCTTAGCAAACTATAATGCCGGAGAGATACTATTCGGGCCTTCGAGCCTAGCAGGCTATAATGCCGGTGAACTGATATCGGGCCTCGAGCCTAACAGGCGAAATGCCGGTGATTTGAGAAAAGTCCATGACTAAGGTACCTCGTGTTAGGTTGACAAATGAATACATTCAGTATGTTAAGTGGGCCAGGTACGCATTATGTACTCATATGTGAGTTTGATCTGTAATGAATCATAAGCGTGCATTGTGATACATACGTGAATAAATGTTATAACTATATCTATGATCATGATACACCGGGTCAGGGTGTGAAAGTATGTGAAAGTATTCGATTTAATTATGTTATACGAATTCAAATTAAGTGTGATAAGAATGCTGAACGTGCATTATGTGATTGTGTATTCGGCCAGATGGCAATATACCTAGAATATAGCCACTTAAGAAATTGAATAATCGAAGTATAATTGCGTTTATTTTTTTGCATTGCTTAAGACTTACTAAGCTTATGAAAGCTTACTCCGTTGTTACATTCCTCTGTTTTATAGATTGTTGACTTCGGTTACCTACTCGGGTTGGAGTTCGCCGGAGATATTATCACACTGTCGAGCTCACACTATTCGTGTAAGTAATTCCTAGTATTTCGAGTCTATGGCATGTATAGGGTTTTAATGTTGAGTATGTGATATTATAATTTAGCCAAAGGTGTTGGCTAGTGATGTTTTGGGCCTCGTAAGCCCATATATGGGACAGATTGCATGTGAAAAGAAAAGTTTTAAATTGATTGAAATTTTTCGGCACTGTTTTTGTGTGATTGACTGAGTTTAAGTCGGGCAACACCTCAAACCCTGTTTCGACGAGGGATACGGGCGAGGGGTGTTACATTAAGTGCCGAAACCTCCTAGCTGAACACCTGGTAGCAGCATTGCCTAGCTGATCAGCCAGCACACACCCAGCCCCAGTGTAACGCCCCGTACCCGAGACCGTTGCCGGAGTCGAACACGAGGTGTTAACGGACTTAATTCATTAATTAAATAGCTCATACAATTCATTTTAAAATTTCCAGACAAGCTGGCTAACAGTATCACAGTTGCTTTAAAAACCATATCTCGAGTTCCGAAACTCGAAATCCAATTTCGTAAATTTTTCCTGAAACTAGACTCATATATCCATCTACTAATTTTTTCTATAATTTTTGGTTGGGCCAATTAGTACAGTTTATTAGTTAAAGACTCCCCTGTTTTAGGGTTCAACTACTCTGACCTCTGTGTATTTCGAATCAGATATCTCCTTGTACAGATCTTCAATGACTATGACATTTGTCTCTAATAAAACTAGACTCAATAATGAATCTGTACATATAAAGTATGACTTCTAATTATCTTTGTAAAATTTATGGTGAATTTCCAAAGTCAGAACAGGGGATCTAGAAATCGCTCTGGCCCTGTTTCACAACAATTTAGACATCTCATAAAATATAGCTCATATACCTGTTTCACTTCTTCCATATGAAAATAGACTCAATATAGATTCGATTCCATAACTTATTCATTATTTAATTCCATTTATACTATTTTTAGTGATTTTATAAATTCACGTCACTACTGCTGTCTGAATCTATTTTATGGTAAATTTTACCTATTTCATGGTTTCCATGGATTAGCTAGTAATTTGACATACATAACACCAAATATGATCATGATTAGCCATTCCAATGGCTACTCATTACCAAGCATTTCCATACCATTCAATAACCATATTATAAGACCATATATACAAAATGATTATAATGCTATACATGCCATACTCAAAATATACAAGCCATTATGCCAAGATGGTATACGGATAGTGTGAGCGAGCCTCCGACCGTTCCCGATTTTCGAGCTGGCTTGTCAAAACTACAAGGAATTAAAAGGAGGGAGTAAGCATAAATGCTTAATAAGTTCACATGCAAATAGCAAGTAACATAACCATATAAGCAAACATAAAACATCATTTGCATAATCATCACCAAGACATTCATACCACATTTTCATTTATCATCTTACCATATTGTTGTTATATCGATTTTTCAACCCGAGGGTTAAGTACATACCTATTCAAAGTACCCATTTCACAACACTTACCAATACGTCCCTTTCATCTTGAGTATTCCTCCATTTCAGTAGAACTTTACCCGTTGAACACATCGGAATATAATTCGGATACATGGAAAGTTTGCACATAAGTGCCACATATGTAGCCAAGCTACCATGTAACCCGCCCATAAGAGAACTCGGACTCAACTCAACGAGCTCGGGCGTTTGCATCCATAAGTGAACTCGGACTCAACTCAACGAGCTCGGATGCCTAGTTACATCTCACGAACTCGGACTCAACTCAACGAGTTCGGACGCTCGCATCCATAAGTGAAATCGGACTCAACTCAACGAGTTCGGATGCCCAAATATCCTAGTGACATGTCACTTGTATCCTAATCCATTCCTAAGGTTCAACGGGACATTTTTCCCAATCATATGTCTCAACCATCTTCTATGGAATGTCGATACCGATACTCGGTAGTATTTCACATTTTCCAAGTATATCACATAATTTGACATATTATCAAACAATTGTCACAAGTATGATATTTCATAATAATTATCATATCATTTAAATAACATTAAAACATTTAAAACAATAACTATGTTACCAACATTTACATATGAACTTACCTCGTATGCGAAAATGGCTACTTTTACCATTTTGTCCACAACTTGGTATTTTCCCCATTTTAGCCCGAATTTCAGTTTTCCTTGCTCTATCATTTAAAATATAGTCTAATTAGGACTCAAATTATTCAAATTGACCCAAAATCATATTTTGAAAAAATTACAATTTTGCCCCTAAACTTTTGCATATTTACACTTTTTCCCCAAAGCTCGTAAATTAAATTTCAGCCTATTTTCTTATGTTTTATGACATGCTGATCATTTTCCCCTTCTATGGCAACATCAAATTCTCACTCTAACATGTACTTATGACTATTAGGTATTTTTACCGATTAAGCCCTTTTGCTCGTTTCCACTTAAAACCGAGTAGCACAAGTTGTCTAACATAATTTAAAACCTCATATTCTATCATAAAACACCAAAATACACAAATTTCACCTATGGGTATTTTTCCAAATATAAACCCTAGGTTAAATTATTGCTAGCATAAGCTAAATCGAGCTACCGGGACTCCAAAAATGTAAAAATCATTAAAAACGAGGCTAGAACGGACTTACAATCGAGCTTGGAAGCTTGAAAAACCCTAACCATGGTTTCTCCTTGCTATATTCGGCCATGGGGTTGAAGATGAGCAAAATTGGCTTTTAATTTTGTATTTTAATTCATTTTACCCCTAAATGACCAAAATGCCCTTACTACTAAACTTTCCAAAAATTCCATCCATGTCCAATTTTTGTCCATAGACTTAGAAATTGGTAAAATTCTATTTAAGACCTCCTAATTAATATTTCAAAACAATTTCATACTAGAAACTTCTAGAATGCAAGTTTTGCAAATTATTCGATTTAGTCCCTAAATTCAATTTAAGCACTTTATGCATAAAATTTCTTCACGAAATTTTCACACAATCATGCAATCATATCATAGACCTTAAAATAATCATAAAATAATTATTTCTATCTTGGATTTTGTGGTCACGAAACCACTATTCCGATTAGGCCCAAAATCAGGATATTACTACTCTCCCCCCGTCAGGGATTTTCGTCCCCGAAAATCTTACCAAAAAAGTGGTCTTCACTTTCAATATCATATTCGGTGCTGAAGAACTTGCTCTTAGACTGTACCTCCAATACATCTCTTCAATTTCTCATATGATCTAAAAGCTTACAGTCTCAACTCTCAACTGTTCTTAAATTTTCAACCCTTCTCAGTTTCCCATGATATCATGACATAAAACTTGGATCTCAACTTGATTTAATGGAGATTGGAATTCCAAGAAATCCAACAATCAAAGAGACTTGAAATTTCATGAATCCGATGAGCAGGAATTCATTCAATACATATATGATTTATAGATCTCGCCAAACATTTAACAATAGGATACATCACATTTTCCTCTTTCCGCCATAGAAATAATTCTGATATGGCCTCAAGAATAATCCTTCTCATTTCCATCCCAATATCAACACTGACAAGGATAATTTTGATAGATCTTAATGCTCAGCTTTAACCCCTTTAACAACTCCGATTTTATGTAACATTGGATGCTCTAAACTATCACATTACCTCACTGTCTTGAAACACGTCACAATTCATACAACAATACATTACTGAAAGTCAGGAAGTCTTTGCTCAATGTAGACTAGTCTAGTTCAGACGCTTCGATTACCAATATTCTCATCTATCCGAACTCTTTCAACATGTAATAAACTTTTCAGCTTTCACAAGATGGAAACCTTATCATTCATAGTGACTTAAACTAATATCCAACTCTTTCTAATAAATATACACTTCTCGTTCAAACTATTTACTCTTTTATCCGTACAAAATGAAATTCTATTATCAGACTTGGGAAAAATAATCCTGACATAATTGTCACATGAAATCTTTCAAATAAATAATTCACCATACCGACTGAAACTCGCGCTTTTATCACCTATGCCTTTACTGATGTCAAATCCTTACACAGAAATTAGAAAAAATCCCAATACTAAAATCACCACATTACCAAGATCAAATTAGAAGTATAGTCATATTTGACATGATTATCACGAGCTGAAGAGCGCACTTCGAACACGAGTCATAAGTGACAAATTATGCAACAAAGATAACAAGAAAACCGAATAAAGAAATCCAAGATAGAGAAACCCAGAATAAAGAAATCCAGAATAAAGAGATCCAGGATAAAGAAACCCAAGATACGATACTATGCCGGAGAATCGAAAACCAAATTCATAGAGAAAATACAGAATACCCTGATAATTCTTCAAAGAAAGAAAGTCCAAAATAAAACATCATTTAATCCCACTGAAATCAAATATAACAGGATCAATATATCTTCCCATACATATATATCAGATGAAGCATCAAGTAGAAGAAACAGAATCATAATATCATATGTATTCTCTCATCAATTCTTATCAGACTAAATGAAATAGAATACCCGATGAAATAGAGCAATATAAATTATAAACCAGTCAGACTACCAATGCTTTCATCCAACACTAGAATTAGAAGACATTCCCATATAACAAGAATTTCTTCAGAAGATCAATAGCCATAGAAATATTTCTGAGAATGGGTAAACACATAGAACATTTCAAAAGAGACTGCTATATCTGTCCAGTGATAACTGTCACACTCAGATAGTTCACATTTCAATTATCATTTCCCCAACTAGTTCTGCCATCACAAATTTCATATTAAACCATTCACTAAAGAATGCCAGTTCTGAATAAATTTCGATTTACACTTTTCTCGACCTTGCACCTGAGTAATTCAGTTTACCAAGGAGAATTCCTTTTCTAACTGGGACAGTGCATAACTCCAATAATTTTATGTCAATCCGATACTTTACTGGCTCTGACTTTACTTATTAGCTCATTTTCAATCTCTAATCATACTTATAATTATTCTATCACTGTACTCTTTGGGTTCTCAACCGGAAACTTATTCAATACAAATCTCATGAAATTCCATTATAAGTACCACTTCGGTAAGGGGGAGGGGTTGTAGGACCTCTGACTCGACTTTCTTATACATACACATATGACACAACTTCCATCATCATAGTAACACCATCAAAATCATGTTATTCATTCATGTTGGCTTACACCAATTTTCCTATTGTCCCATTTAGACAATATACTTATGCATACATTCTATGTTTTCTAGACAGCTTTACTTATCCATTCATTTAATTAAATTAATTCATGCTCATGACATCATATAAGACCAAACAAACATAGATATTTGCATCACAATCAAAACTTTCATTTCGTGCATCATCATGTACATATCATTATTATCATATAATTCAGTCCAACAATTTAACATAGATAAGTTCATTTCATTATAATCCTTTATCTCAAAAAAAATTGTATATCATTAACATTCATCAACATTCAACGTCCAATCAAGACAAGGACATTTTCATTCATATTATGATATTATGACCTTTATTCATACCTCTACTACTTTCTATTTATTCCGTTCATCTTATCAAGTAAGCCACATACACTACATCGTATGAGCATTAAGCAAATATGGATATTTATCACAACATGAAATTTCATCTCACATATTATCACATATGTATCATAAACTTTTATTCATACTTTTCTGAATCGAGACTTATCATAATCATAATTTTACTCAAATACCTTCATATAACATTAAACATGGTCGGCGCAACTCGGTTGGAGAGTACCCTGTCTAAATAAGACGGTACTCATATGCGTCGGAAGACATCACACTATCACAGATCAGTGGCATGTATAGCTAAACTTTTACACATGCTAAGTTAGTCCGAGAACCGACTAAACCTGCTCTGATACCACTAAATGTAACGCCCCGTACCCGAGACCATTTTCAGAGTCGAACACGAGGTGTTAACGGACTTAATTCATTAATTAAATAGCTCATACAATTCATTTTAAAATTTCCAGACAAGCTGGCTACCTGCATCACAGTTGCTTTAAAAATCATATCTCGAGTTTCGAAACCGAAATCCAATTCCGTAAATTTTCCCTGAAACTAGACTCATATATCGATCTACTAATTTTTTTCTAGAATTTTTGGTTGGGCCAATTAGTACAGTTTATTAGTTAAAGACTCTCCTGTTTTAGGGTTTGACTACTCTGACCTCTGTGTATTTCGAATTAGATATCTCCTTGTACAGATCTTCAATGACTATGCCAAAGTTAGAACAGAGGATCTAGAAATCGCTCTGGCCCTGTTTCACAAAAATTTAAAAATCTCATAAAATATAGCTCATATACCTGTTTCGCTTCTTCCATATGAAAATAGACTCATCAAGCTTCGATTACATAGCTTATTCATTATTTAATTCCATTTCTAATATTTTTAGTGATTTTATAAATTCACGTCACTACTGCTGTCTGAATCTATTTTATGGTAAATTTTACCTATTTCATGGTTTCCATGGATTAGCTAGTAATTTGACATACATAACACCAAATATGATCATGATTAGCCATTCCAATGGCTACTCATTACCAAGCATTTCCATACCATTCAATAACCATATTATAAGACCATATATACAAAATGATTATAATGCTATACATGTCATACTCAAAATATACAAGCCATTTGTAACACCCCGAACCCGAAACCGACACCGGAGTCGAACACGAGGTGTTAACTGGCTTTAACCCCTTACAAAATTTATTTTCCAGACACTGCCCAATCTGTGCACTAGTCATTTTAAAAATCATATCTTGAGTTTCGTAACTCGAAAATCAGTTTCGTAATTCCCAGAAACTAGACTCATGTGCCCATCTATGTATTTTTTTTTAGAATTTTTGGTTGGGCCAATTAGTACAGTTTATTAGTCAAAGTCCCCCAAGTTGCAGGGGTCGACTACACTGACCTTTGCCCATTACGACTTGAATATCTCCCTGCACGGGGCTTCAATACTGATGCCGTTTGTTTCTATGAAAACTAGACTCAGAGAGGAGTCTGTACATATATGGTACGACCCCTAATTATCTCTGGTTAATTTATAATGAATTTCCAAAGTCGGAGCAGGGAATCCAGAAACCGTTCTGGCCCTGTCCCACAAAAATCTGATTATCTCTTAATATACTGCCCATATGATCTTTTCGTTACTTCCTCATGAAAGCAGACTCATCGAGCTTCGATTACATAATTTATTCATCAATTAATTCCACTCCTACTATTTTAGTGATTTTTCAATCTCATGACACTGCTGCTGCCAGCATCTGTTACGAAAGTAACTAGGTCCATTTCATGCCTACCCTTGATCCAACTCAATCGAACATTCGTGCCATTTTCGCATGGCTTAAAGTTTACATGCCATAATTCAAACACAACGTACTAGCTTATACATGCCAAAATGATCTTCTAAACACACTAAGAAGAAAGTACCAAGACTTGCTATCTGGTGTGATGACTTCGATGACGGCCCGACCCCGCAATAATAGATGAGTCCAAGCAACCTATAATGGGTGACAAGGAAACATCGAGTGAGTTTATAACTCAGTAAGTCATAAGCTATGCACTACCATCCATCAATAACATTATCACAAGAGAAAACAAAATGGAACGAGGCTAATTACTCCATCCATTCCGAACCATACCATAGTTCCTCCAACCTATCAATTCAATTTCATATCAATTCATGCATTCACATTCCATATACTCATCAATAGGACATTGAAGCATTTTCATAAATCAATTTATTTTCGTTACAATCAAACGACTAAACGGCCTTTCACCCATCCTACGATAAATTTTATGTACGTGACTTCAAGTATATTTGTCACATAGGTTCAAACTTACCGAGCTCAACACCAAGTATAAGCATATCCCCTATTAGCCATGTACTCAAGACACTTACCCGATCCGCTGTCCGCGATCGACTCAATAGTGTCGCACACATAGTGTCCATAATGATTCACGAATGTATATTGAGCCCGCACACTCAGTGCTATATAATCAACTCGCACACTTAGTGCCACGTAATCGAATCGCACACTTAGTGCTACATAGTCAGACTCGCACACTTAGTGCCGCATGGTCAATTCGCACACTTAGTGCATCATATTCATTTCGCACACTTAGTGCAACATAGTCGAATCGCACACTTAGTGCTGTACAATTTAATCCCGCGCACTTAGCGCCAATCTCATGGTCATAAATGGTTATCCCGCACGTTTAGTGCCGAGATCAACAACTCAGTACATCTTACCTCTTTTCATCCATTCAACAATTTCATCATCACATACGTACATGCATATATATATGTATATTTATTCATTCCAATCAGCATCAATACATACACATTATGACCATTTGAAATAATACCCACTACATGCTTAATGACTTACCTCGTGTTGGGTAAGATGGTTCCAACTCGGCTACTCGATAACCTTTTCTTTGCCTTTGCTCGATTCACCTCCTTTAGCTCCTTGAGCTAAATCAATAATTTAACTAGTTTAACCACCTTGCTAAATATTTACAATCCAATTTCACATGTATATGTATGTTAGTATATTCGGCTAATAACCTCATGCAACTACCATGTCATCAAAAATCTAATCACACATGCACATGCATTAGGTAAGTTACCTTTGCTAATTTTAAACCCAACATCACACAAGCTCTCAAGAGATGGCCGAATGCCTCTTTTGCTACCCAACTAATCATTCAACAATTCCATCATTGGTCAAGCACATATTCGGCTAAAGAAATGGCAATTTTAGCAACCTTCGATTTAGTACTTAACCTTTACCACATATCAAATAACTCATTTCCTTACTCATGTGACCACGTATATTCGGTCATGCATACACACATAAAATCAATTTGGAGACTCTATCAATCCAACATACATTCGGCACCTTCATCCACCATTCTACCAAGCATGTAATATTCAAACACAACCAAACTCACATTCGGCCCTAGCTCATAACAAGGTAGCCGATTCTTCCTTTTTTTTTTTATAGTTCAAACACTCCTCTATCATCATTCACCTAACTTTAACATGAAACAACAAAACTCACCATTTCTCATCCAAATAACATGAACAACAACCATTCCTTGAACACTTTCTCATGACCGATTGCTCATGTTATCAACAAGATTCAAGATTTGAACATGGCTATTTAAAACATGCATGCATCTCAAAGACAACATCAAACATACCTTGGTCTAAAGGACCACCTTGGCCGAATCTTGCTTCCTCTTCTTCCTCTAGTTAGAACAATTGCAAAAGAAAGAAAATATGAACACTCCTTCTTCCCTCCTTATTAAGCATTCAAACTCCCTCATTTTTCATGCCACAACATCAAACACTCTCCCTAGGCAAGCAATGGCCGAATCCCTCCCAAGTTCTTTTCTCCCCTTCTTTTTCTTGGTTTTTCGGCTAGGTGATGGCAAGTATGACACCCATTTTTTTTTGTTCCCTTTTCTATTATTAATCCCATCATTTGTTCACCAAAGAAACATTTTAAATTAGAATGAGTGGAGCATTATCACTCCTTGGCCGGCCACCATGAATTTTATGGGCAAATTGACATGCAAAGCCATGCTTCCTCAACCTATTATTAATTAATCCTTATAATTCATCTATCATCTTTCCTAACTTCGTCAACTAGGTCCTTTTTGAATGAATTCACAATCCTAATGCTAACATTAAGCATTTAATTTCTCATACATTCACTGTCACACAACAATTTATGCAATTAAAACACGAAAATAAATTTTTGGCTCGGTAATGTGGTCTCGAAACCACATTCCGACCAGGGTCTAATTTGGGTTGTCACACCATTATTCCAAGATGGTATACGGATAGTGTGAGTGAGCCTCCGACCGTTCCCGATTTCTGAGCTGGCTTGTCAAAACTACAAGGAATGAAAAGGAGGGAGTAAGCATAAATGCTTAATAAGTTCACATGCAAATAGCAAGTAACATAACCATATAAGCAAACATAAAACATCATTTGCATAATCATCACCAAGACATTCATATCACATTTTCATTTATCATCTTACCATATTGTTGTTATATCGATTTTTCAACCCGAGGGTTAAGTACATACCTGTTCAAAGTACCCATTTCACAACACTTACCAATACGTCCCTTTCATCTTGAGTATTCCTCCATTTCAGTAGAACTTTACCCGTTGAACACATCGGAATATAATTCGGATACATGGAAAGTTTGCACATAAGTGCCACATATGTAGCCAAGCTACCATGTAACCCGCCCATAAGCGAACTCGGACTCAACTCAACGAGCTCGAGCGTTCGCATCCATAAGTGAACTCGGACTCAACTCAACGAGCTCGGATGCCTAGTTACATCTCACGAACTCGGACTCAACTCAACGAGTTCGGACGCTCGCATCCATAAGTGAACTCGGACTCAACTCAACGAGTTCGGATGCCCAAATATCCTAGTGACATGTCACTTGTATCCTAATCCATTCCTAAGGTTCAACGGGACATTTTTCCCAATCATATGTCTCAACCATCTTCTATGGAATGTCGATACCGATACTCGGTAGTATTTCACATTTTCCAAGTATATCACATAATTTGACATATTATCAAACAATTGTCACAAGTATGATATTTCATAATAATTATCATATCATTTAAACAACATTAAAACATTTAAAACAATAACTATGTTACCAACATTTACATATGAACTTACCTCGTATGCGAAAATGGCTACTTTTACCATTCCGTCCACAACTTAGTATTTTCCCCCATTTTAGCCCGAATTTCAGTTTTCCTTGCTCTATCATTTAAAATATAGTCTAATTAGGACTCAAATTATTCAAATTGACCCAAAATCATATTTTGGAAAAATTACAATTTCGCCCCTAAGCTCGTAAATTAAAACTTTTTCCCCAAAGCTCGTAAATTAAATTTCAGCCTATTTTCTTATGTTTTATGACATGCTGATCATTTTTCCCTTCTATGGCAACATCAAATTCTCACTCTAACATGTACTTATGACTATTAGGTATTTTTACCGATTAAGCCCTTTTGCTCGTTTTCACTTAAAACTGAGTAGCACAAGTTGTCTAACATAATTTAAAACCTCATATTCTATCATAAAACACCAAAATACACAAATTTCACCTATGGGTATTTTTCCAAATATAAACCCTAGGTTAAATTATTGCTAGCATAAGCTAAATCGAACTACCGGGACTCCAAAAACGTAAAAATCATTAAAAACGAGGCTAGAACGGACTTACAATCGAGCTTGGAAGCTTGAAAACCCTAGCCATGGTTTCTCCTTGCTATATTCGGCCATGGGGTTGAAGATGAGCAAAATTGGCTTTTAATTTTGTATTTTAATTCATTTTACCCCTAAATGACCAAAATGCCCTTACTACTAAACTTTCCAAAAATTCCATCCATGTCCAATTTTTGTCCATAGACTTAGAAATTGGTAAAATTCTATTTAAGACCTCCTAATTAATATTTCAAAACAATTTCATACTAGAAACTTCTAGAATGCAAGTTTTGCTAATTATTCGATTTAGTGCCTAATTTCAATTTAAGCACTTTATGCATAAAATTTCTTCACGAAATTTTCACACAATCATGCAATCATATCATAGACCTTAAAATAATCATAAAATAATTATTTCTATCTCGAATTTTGTGGTCACGAAACCACTATTCTGATTAGGCCCAAAATCAGGATATTACACCCAGCTCCATTGCACGCCGCATGCCCGAGTGCCCAGCAGCCCTAGCACACAGGCGCGCTAGTGGCTTCCCCGTGCCGCTACACTTGCTGCTCCAGTCTAGCTGCCCAGGCCATGTCTATAACACCCCAAACATGGACTAGGCGCTATGGCCAAAATCTGGCATGTCACATTGAAGTGTTTTTCGAAAACCATGCTCTCATTAAAAACCATTCTTACTATTTAAAATCTCTGGCCATTTTAAAACTTGTGAAAACCTCAATTTCCGTTGGTTTATTAAAAGTCATTCTCTTGTAAAACAATATTACCTTTAAAATTGTATTTTCTGTGGAAGCTTAGTTTAAAGTTTTACAGAAACGTGATATTTTGAAAAACAGTTATTGTTTTGGAAAAGAAAATCATGTTCGACTCCAGCAGTTATAAAACAGTATATAAAATTCCAAATTTAGAACCAGAAATTAAAAGAGGCCTTGTTACAACCCAGATCAAATATAAGAACTTGTAAATAGATAACTTAAAAGAAAATCAGAAAAAATAGTAGTTGTGTGGCAATCTGCGAGTCCCTCGCAGCACTGATCCTCCTAATTTTGGGAATTACCTACACAGTTAATAAACGGGGTGAGTTTATGAAAACTCAGTGTGTAATCCCCTCAGTTAGTAAACGGACAGAATTCAGAATCAGTCCGGGTTAGAGCCCATTACAGTAACAATGCATACAGTAACGGTCTAGGCCTGAGCCCTATTCAATAATAGTACAGTATGGGCCTAAGCCTTATGCAGAATCACATAGGTCTCAGCCCTTATCAGAATCAAACCATAAGCATAATGCAAAAATGTATGCTAACCCATCCCATCCATCCCTACACTTACAATGTTAGCACCGGCTGCGGCACTAAGTTAATAGAACAACTCAAGAGGACAGGACATAGTCATAAAAAGGACAGCACATAGCTGTAAACACTGCAGCAACGGTGCCAGATAGCAGGACGACTAGAAGCCGTAAGCAGAATGGCACATGGCACAAAGCCATCAACTAAAGTAACATAACCGGCACACAGCCCTAGGTAAATGTGATCGACACAGAGTCGTCAATAATCATATATTAGCACATAGCCTTAGGCAAATACGTTTGGCACATAGCCATAATCAGGTTGGCACAGAGCCATATGTAGGTTGGCGTAAAACCATAATCAGAATAATTGGCTTTAAGCCATCGGTAGCTGTATCATGTTAGGCACATAGCCATCAGCGACGGTAATATAGTCGGCACACAGCCTCAGGTAAATATGATCGACACAGAGTCGTCAATAATCATATATTAGGCTTAAAAGCCACTGGTGGATCCACGTTCGTCAAGCAACCATGCAATCCTTAATCGGTGGATCCACGGTCGTCAAGCAACCATTCTATCCTCAATCGGTGGATCCACGGTCGTCAAGCAACCATTCTATCCTCAATCAGTGGATCCACGGTCGTCAAGCAACCATGCGATCCTCAATTTCTTCCTCCGTTTCATAATCCCACCCATGTGCACATAATATTGTATGAATGCGGCAAATATACACATGGCATACAAAATCATACAAATCAAAGTCACAACAGTCCAATCACAGTCATACATTCTCAGTCAAATCAATCAAATTGTATTATCAGTGAGTCATATACCCTAGAAGGGCAGAACGATTGTTTTACCTATTAAGGGTATTTTAGTCATTTCACCCTACAAGGGTGTTTTGGCAAATCTACAAACCAATGGTATTTCGGTAGTTTTGCAAACCAATGGTATTTCTATAATTTTTAAAAGTCAAGGGTATTTCTGTAATTTTGTAAATTAGGGGTATTTCTGTAATTTTCCAAATCAAGGGTATTTCGGTAACTTTTCAAATCAGGGTATTTTGGTAATTTTACAAATCGAGGGTATTTTGTTAATTTTACAAGTCGAGGGTATTTCGGTAATTTTATAGGTCGAGAGTATTTCAGTAATTTCACAAATCAGGGGTATTTTGGTAATTTTACAAACTAGGGGTATTTTGGTAATTTTTCTAATCGAGGGTATTTTGGTAATTTTGTAAACCAAGGGTATTCAGTAATTTTGCAAACCAAGGGTATTTCAGTAGTTTTACCCTACAAGGGCATTTCAGTAATTTTACCATAAAGGGGTATTTCAGTAATACTAGCCTACAGATATGAGATTCACATAGTCCAATCAAATATTTACTACACAATCATACAATTTATCCACTTGGACCTACGGGCCTATTGGGTCGACATGGCCCAAATCATCCTAAGCCCACAAGAGCACTCATGATGGCCTCAACCATCACCTCAAAGCTCCCACACGGGCCTCAACCATCACCTCAAAGCTCCCACACGGGCGCTCGCGCGCTCGTGTGGCTGCCATTGCCGTGTGACCAGCATTTTGGCATTTCGGCATTTTCCATTCTACAGCTAGAGTAGTGCGAAATACACTCTTGTTTATGAGAACGCGCCAAAGTCCACGATCACTAACATTGGCACATCCTGCATTGAGTCTTAATCACTTTTTCCCTCACCAACTCATCTTCTTCGCTCTATTTAAAGCCACCTTCTCACCAATTCCCATGTTAGCTTCCCGATGTGGGATTACTTTCAACCATTAGGAAAATTCCTTATTTTTTAGGCAACTTCAACCACAGAGTTCCACAACTCCACCTCCTACACAACTCAAACAGCAAAATAAATACTAAATTGTGCATCCCAAGACTTGAACCTTAAACCTCATAGTTACACATACGCCACCTTGCCGCTCCACCACAAGCTCTTTCTGTGTCATATTTTATCCTCAATTAATTATACGGCATATGTGCTAACGTCCAGATTCCTTTGAAAGAAAAACCAAAATAAATTGCAAGAGTCAAGACTTGAACCTAGGCTTCCTTGGAACCTTAATGACGCCACAACCACTAGACCACATGCTTCCTTGTGTCATTTATTTACCACAATAATTTAAAAGGCCTTCATCCAAGCACCCAGGGTTTTATTCACTTAAAACCAAAATTTTTGCTAAAGCCCAGGTTTGAACCCAAGATTTCTCCAACACTTCTCAGGGCCATAAACCACCAAAGTAGACATTTAATTGTGTCATTTCCTTGTACAATTAAATGCTTATATACAACCTCTTTACGAACCCGTACACAAGGCCCAATACTTCTAGGCCCAAATTTGGGGCGCTACAGTGTCTCGCACTGGTACCTAGCGCTTGTGCGCTCACACCAGACCTGCTCGGCAAGGCTCCACAAATTGTTGCTTGCTCCTAGCCCAGCTTACGCGCTGCTCCCACACGCACCAAACCCGCACGCCCTAGCTGCCTTGCACATCCGAATGGCACACACCTTCACCCATACTTAGCCAAATCCTCCAACCTACCTTAAATCGATCTCTTTTTCTTTCTAATAATTTTTTTAAAAGTTCTTAAAAAAAGGTGGTAAGACCGAATTTGCTCTTAAATTTTAATTTTATTATAATAATTAATTTTTCAATTTATTGAATCATTATTAATTTTTATTAATTAAATTTTTGAGAAAATAATTTTTCCTATCTTTTGTTCAGGTTAATCATGCCTCGCAAGAGAACTCATGCCTGAGCCCAAATTGATGAAACACAAAACAAGTTCCATTGTGAAGAAGCCAAAGCAAGATACGAGAGTATCTTCAAAAATCAATAGATGCATCTAGAGAAAGGCTTTACATTGAAAGAGAGAAACTACAAAGACTTTATGGCATGTATTCGTTAAGTTGTTGAAGCCCTCAATTGGGAATTGTAACATCCCAAAATAGGGCCTAGTCGGAATAGTGGTTTTGGGACCACAAATCAGACGTTAAAATATTGTTTTTACAATTGGTATGAGGTTTAGAATATGGATATATGCATGTGTTAAAGTTTCACGAAGAAATTCTAAGTATAAGGTGTCCAATTGGAAATTGGGGACCAAATTGAATAAGTTGCAAAATTTGTGTTTTAGAAGCAATTTGTATGAAATTGCTTTGGATTATTAATTAGGAGGTCTTAAAGAGCAATTTGCCCAATTTCTAAGTTTTAGGATAAAAATAGGCTTGAATGGAAAGGAAAGGCATTAGGGGCATCTTGGTCATTTGGTATATTAATGAAATAAAAAGGGGAAATAAGCCAAAAATCAGCTCATTCTTTCCATGTTGCTGCCGAAATTTTAGGGTTCTTTGTAACAGCTCGATTTAGGGCTTAGTTGGAATAGTGGTCTCAGGACCACAAATCCAGAGTCGAATAAATTATTTTATTATTATTTTGATGTTATATCATGATTATATGAGTGCATAAAAAATTTGATGAATTAATTTTAACGTTTGTGAGCCCAATTGTGAAAAACGACTAAATCGCATAAAGTGCAAAAGTCTTAAATTGAGAGCTAAGGGTGTTATTTTGTTAGATAATCAAAGTTGGGGATTTTAAAGGGCAATTAGACCCTATTAGAAGAGCTTGGCCGGCCATGAGACAAGGAAGGGTATTTGGTCAAAGGGTTAGGTTGGTTGATGTCATAATATGCATTTTAATAATACCCTAAAGCCTAGCCTTCACCATCTTCATCTATTTTTCTTCTCTTTGACTAAAAATCAGCCATAGGAGGGCTTGAAAGCTTCAAAAAAATCCAGCCACTTATTCCTCTCCCAAGTAAGTGATGTTAATGGCTTTTCTTGAATATTTTTTGCATTTTTTAGGCCCTTGAAGCATGAGCTTTCAAATGAGGGGTCTATTTTGCAAAATGATTAAGAGTTTAGGGTTTTACCATGAATGGATTCGTAATGGTTGCTGAGTTTTTATGGAAGAATATGAGTCTTAGTAGTCTAATAGACAACTTTTATGAAAGGTGTTAGTGTACCGCCCCTCACCCGTATCTAACTCCGAGACAGGGTTCAAGGCGTTACCAAACTTAAACATTCACAAACACACAAAATCGAGTCACCAAATTTTGCCCAAAATTAAAACTTTTTAAACACATGCACATCATCCCTTATACAAGCCTTCGAGGCTTAAAACATACATCGGGGCGGTTCGGGACAAAACTGAAAACATTCGATAAACTTCTGGAAACTTAATAAATTTTCTTGCTTTGAAGAGTCACACGCCCGTGTGGGTGGGGTCGTGTGGTCACACATGCCCGTTTGGCTTGGTACACACCCGTGTCCTCAGCTCGTGTAGCTCCTTGTTTATGACGTCAGGAAAATAATTTATACCACACGGTCAGGCCAAACGCCCGTGTACTAGGCCGTGTCTTCCACACGGTTGAGACACATGGCCGTGTCTCTGCCCGTGTAGCTAACACTTAGGCTATTTTCCAAGCCTTATGTTGATCTTATTTTTCCCCCATACTTTCACACTTCATAGGCACAAATTATAACATAAATTGAATGTTTAATCAACCTTTGGTGAAATTCAATTAAATAATTTGCATGTTGTCATACATGTGTTTATTACCCAACACTTAATCTCTACACATTCAACAATTATCCATGTTCAATCATTATCTTCTTACTACCATGCCACATATTCACTCCATGGCCACGACCATCTCGAATGGTCCTGGGGCATTCATCTTGTACATGTG
Organism: Gossypium hirsutum; assembly: GCF_007990345.1. Classification (NCBI taxonomy): domain Eukaryota; kingdom Viridiplantae; phylum Streptophyta; class Magnoliopsida; order Malvales; family Malvaceae; genus Gossypium; species Gossypium hirsutum. Next base: position 48,508,818 of record NC_053424.1, read on the forward strand.
TCATATACTTCTCATACATAGTGAACAAGCATAATCACATAACCACATCACAAGACATTAACACATGCCATGGAAAAATAGGCTTACAAGCCAAAATCATTATAAGCCACATCTCATGGCTATATACAATGAATTAATATAAGCCAAGATGTTGGCCAAAACATAAAAACACATATCAATAATTAAGTCCCTATACATGCCACTCACTTGAAGAAATTAAGTTTCAACAATACTCCAAAGACGGTAGCCTGATAGTGTGAGGTTGCCTCCGACGATCTCCAACCCCGAGCCAACCTGAGGGCACTAGAAGAAATGGAAGGGGGAGTAAGCTTTATGCTTAGTAAGTCAATATGAAAATAATAAGCATTATAACAACATGTTTCCTTAGGTAAAATAACTATAATTACACTTTTATTCAAATTTTGGTCAAGCTGTCTACTCGAGTCTTAGTCGATAAATTATTTATCTCTTGAGCTACAGGGCTGTAAATTAAGATCTGTTAATTTTCCCTAAAACTAGACTTGTATATCTTCTTACCTTAAAATTTCTAGAATTTTTGGTCCAGCTAATAAGTACAGTTTATTCTTTAAACTCTCCCCCGTTTTGTTGTCCGATAGCTTCAAACTCAATCTACTAAAAGTCAAATATCTTCTAGTACGAGACTCGGATAATGTTCTGGTCTCTTTCTCTTGAAATTAAATTTATTAAGGATTTCAATCATATGAATTTTAACTCATAATTATTTTTGTAAAATTTCTAGTGATTTTCCAAAGTTAAGACAGGCGAGTCTAGAATGATTCTCACTCTGTCTCACAAGAATTCAAATATCTCATAATACACAATTCTTTTGCTTACACCGTTTCTTTATGTGAAACTAGACTCATTGAGCTTTAATTTCATATATTATTTAGCCTCTAATTCAACTTCCACCATTTATGGTAATTTTTCAAAGTCGGGCTACTACTGCTGTTTAACACTGTTTCGGTGCAAAAATCACAATAGCTATCATAATTTCATTGTCACATTGATCATGGACTCATTATTTCATTAATCCTATATTCAATTAGACAATGGAAGTTAACATGATATTGCAACACAATTCATAATCATAAGCATGAGGATGGTTCATCTTTCAAATCTTTTCACTTGTTCATCATGTATACACATACATATGCATGAATTCGCTTACTCATCATTTATCACATTTCAATAAGGCATCACTTATGAGTATAATGTACGTACCTGTACATACCCATAGCATATAAATTAACTTTACCTTTACCACCACGCCAATCTCGGGACTTTCATCGTATTATTCGTTATAACACCCGTTGAATTTCTCAGAAATCTCGATGGATAATCCATTTACCATTAAGTCATACAAGTGATCATCTCAAGTATGCACTCCCACGAACCTCACATCTTACGGTGGGATTACCAGTCCAGGCTAAATCCCCCGTAATATAAACTCATGGAGTGATGTCAGGATTACCAATCTAGGCTAAATCCCTTGTAACAACAAGCACTCTCAATGAGCTCAGATCTGAATTACCAGTCTAGGCTAAATTCAAACCCTAATCGGATTACCCGTCCGGGCTAAATCCACAATGCACACATATTCTTCAGAAGGCTCGATCATGCAAGAAACATCCGTCTGGGCTAGATCCTTTCTACATTTGTGATCAACAGATTACCCATCGGGGCGAAATCCTTTTCTGCAGCTGCAGCACATGCAGGATCTCAAGTCATGTAAGCCATGGTTTATCCATCGAATTTCCCATTTTATTCAACCGGAATTTTTCTCTTTTCATCAAGTATCTCATTATGCATAGCTGATAATGCAATGTACATCCAATTCAACACATTTCCATGTTTATTTAGACATTAGTCCATGAAATAAACATGGTATTGCATACAATTTTATTTAGGCATTTGTTACAATATATAATCTTTATATCAACTAAATAAATATCCATCACACAATGCTAACACATCAATTTAAGTTCAAGTATGAACAATAATATCATTGCATTATCATTGACATATGAACTTACCTCGTTTTCGAGTACGATTATTTATTTCGAGTTTGTGCTTAACCTTTTTCAACCTCATTCTAAGCCCGAATCTTGTTTTCCTTGATCTATAATTTCACGTTTAGCCTACTAATTAGTCACATTATTGATATGGGTCCAAAAATCATATTTTTACAAATTTGGATTTTGACCCCTAAACTTCACATATTTGTACTTTTTCCCCAATGCTCGTAAAATGATTTTTATTCAATTTCCTTGCATTTCAAGCCTAGACGAATCATTTTCATAACTATGGAAGCCCCTAATTTCCACTAAATCACCCTTTCATGACCAATTTTACAATTTTTACAAAATGGTCCTTTCGAACGTTTTCATCAAAAATCGCTTAGTAAAAGTCGTTTATTACACACTGAGCCTTAATATTCTACCATTAAACATCAAAATGCCTGCATATCATTCATAGGTAAATTTTTAAACACAAACCCTAGCTCAAATAAATGGTAGAAATAGCTAGAATATGTTATCGGGACTTCAAAAATGCATAGAACGTTAAAAACGGAGCTCAAATCACTTACTATTGAGCTTGGAAGCTTGGCCAAACCCTAAACATTGGTGCTCTTGGTACATTCGGCTGAAGCAAGAAGAAAGGGACACATTTGGGTTTTAAAATTTGTCTTTTAATTCATTTTACCTGTAAATGACCAAAATGCCCTTTTTACTATTCTTTCAAATTTTACCCAACCAAGGCCATTTTTTTCCAACAAGATATACAATGGTCTAATTACCATTTTAAGGACCTCCCATTTAAAATTTCATAATAATTTGACACCTCAAACATGTAGAACTCAACTTTTGTACTTTTTACGATTTAGTCCTCTTGACCAAATTGAGTGCCCAAACGTCGAAATTTTTGAACGAAATTTTCACGAAATCATTCTGTGAAATCGTAGATCATAAAAATATAATAAAAAAATTTTATTATGTCAGATTTGTGGTCTTGAAACCACTATTTTGACTAGTCCCAAAATCGGGATGTTACATTTCTCCCCCCTTTAGGGATTTTCGTCCTCGAAAATCTTACTAGAAAAGTGGTTTTGGTTTTTCACTTGGATTCATCATTCCTATAATCGATGTCAAAGAACTTTCACTCAAGCTGAGCTCTTACTACCTATCTCCTTAAATTCCACATACAAAAATCATGAGTGGTATTCACTTTACAACACTTTCACTGAAACTTAATCTCTATCAGAAAACTCATGTACTCAAAAGTCTGATCCATACCATCATGTTACATATACATTCGGACCCAAATCCTTTCAGATTCAAATAGTAAAACTAGTCAGTTCATCTTGGCCTCATACTCTTTATAATTCCATACAGTCCGATTATTTGCCAAATCACAGTTACCTTCCATTTCAAAGCCTCCTCTGGCTTTCCCAAGAGATCAATGTATGAATTTTAGATCTCAATCTGATTATTGGATATTAAAATTTCAAGATATCCAACAATCATAAAGAAACAGAATTCTATGAATCTAGTGAGCAGACATTCAGGCATACTCGCATAATTTTACAAATCTCATGACGTTTAACAACACTACATATTACTTCCCTCTTTCAAGGACAAGAATAATCCAGACAAGAAAATCCATATGAACTTTCTCTATCTCCATCCTAATGTCCAAACGGCAAAAATAGTTTTGATGATTCTTGCTATACATCCTCAACTTTTAACATTCCAAGAACTTATACTCAAATATCAACAATGATCGTTTCATCATCTTTTATACTCAGATCGTTCTATTGTATAGAAGTCTTCTAAGAAACATACACTTCTTAATCAAACTATTCGTCTCTTTTACCCGTGAAGAAATAAAATCTTATTCTCAAGCATGAACATCTCATTAAATTCTAAACATATATTCCATACAGATTGAGCAGTCAAGTCGACCTTATTCATCCGTAATTAATATTTCAAGAAATTCTCTCTTCTAGTCAACAGAATAATTCAACATGCATCATTCCAAATTCACTCATCATGCCAATCAAAGACTATAACAAATGCATTAGCATAAGTAGTACTGATATCTCAATTGAATATATTAGCTCTGTTTAACTCACTTGAGAAAAGAAATCCACCATACAAATTGGGACTTGAAGTTTCACTACATTATCAGGATCAATTCAGAGGTATAGTCATACTTGTTCTTTATGTTTATCAATCACAAGCTGGAGGTCATGCTCTAAATGCAAGCCATGATCAATGAGTTACAAGATAAAAATATCCAGAAAACCCAAGATAGTGAAATTTGAGACGGAGAAGCCCAGAATAAAGAAATCCCATGATAAGGAAATCCGATTTACAACACTGCATCAGAAGACCGAGAACTAGACTCATAAAAATATGAAAGACCCCAATGGTTTTTTTTTCAGAGAAAAGAAATCCAGAATAACATCATTCCAAACCACTAAAAACAATTACAACCTGAACTATATGCTTCTCATATATACATATATAATCAATCAGAGCAATGATCAGTAGAGATAGAATCATGGCACCATACACAATTTCTCATCGATTTCCAATAGGTGGAATACAAAAAAATACCAGAGAAAAACAGAAACATGCAGATCATAAGCTAATCAAACTGACAACTTATTCATCTAACGTTAAGATCAGGGAACATTTTCATAATATAAGAATTCATTAGAGATTAGATAGTCCCAATAACATTTCTGAGGTCAAATAATATCATGTAATATCTCAATAGAGACAATCAAAAACTATTCATTGTAATTACCCTACTTGGACATTTCATATTTCTTACATTATTCCTTTAACAATTTCTGCAGTCCCAAATTCTATAATATTCCTTTCGCTAAGAGAACCAATTCACGAGAGAATTTCAATCAATACATTTCTCGACATCATACCAGGATAGATCATTTTACCAAAATTAACCTTTTTCACTAACTGCGATGATCTGAAAGTTAAACTATCTTTTGGTCAATCCGATATCTTTCTAGCTCATGTCCGTACTTATCAACCCATTCTCAATCTCTAACCATGATTATAACCATTCTATAATTGCACTCTTTGGTTGCTCACATGGGAACTCATTCAACACAAATCTCAGGAATTTCCATTACAAAACACCACTTTGGTAAGGGAGAGAGGGTCATAGGGCCTCTGACTCGACTCTCATATACATATACATGTAACACAATTTTCATCATCATAATCATGTCGCTCATTTCATGTAAACTAACTTTCATATTGATTTTACGCCCACTTTCCAGTTATCTCATTTTAACCAGTATGCTTATACATGCATTCCATGTTTTCTAGATAACTTTACTTATCTATTCATTTAATCATACAAGTCATGCACATGATATCATACATGGGCCAACAAACACAGATAAATTTATCACAATCTATATTTTTACCTCGTACACCATCATTTAGACATATTGTTACAATCATATATATCAGTCCAAGCAATTTAACACATTTACTTAAGCTATACGAGCTTATCAACCATAATCTTTCATAAAAGCATACGTGAATATTCATTCCATCTATATCTTTGGTAAGTTATCTAAACACATGCATTTACTTAAGCAAATCGACCATTTACATCATAGAATTATCTATTAATCATAGAAAAGCTCATTCCACTATGTACACATTCCATGAGTCCTCATTCGTACCTTTTCAAGGTTCAGTTCGTCATGACTGTACTTTACTCGAATATTTTAGCATCACATTCAATATGGTCAGTGTAGCTCGGTTGGAGAGTACCATTTTCTAAACAAAATGGCTCTCATACGCGTTCGGAGACATCACACTATCACAGATTGGTGGCATGTATAGTTGAACTCTCATACATATGCTAGGTTAGTCTGAGAACTGACTAAACCATAGCTCTGATACCACTAAATATAACACCCCTCACCCCTATCTAACTTAGGGATAGGGTTCGAGGCGTTATCGAACTTAAACATTCACAAACATACAAAATCGGGTCACCAAATTTTGCCCAAAATTAAAAATTTTCAAATACATGCACATCGTCCTTTATACAAGCCTTCGAGGACTAAAACATACATCGGAGCAATTCGAGACAAAACTGAAAACATTAGATAAACTTTGGGCAACTTAAAATATATTCTTGCTTTGGAGAGTCACACGCCCATGTGGGTGAGGCTGTGTCGTCACACATGCCCGTGTGGCTTGGGACATGCCCGTGTCCTCAGCCCGTGTAACTCTCTGTTTATGACGCCAGTAAAATAATTTATACCACACGGCCAAGCCACACGTCCGTGTACTAGGCCGTGTCCTCCACACGGTTGAGACACATGGCTGTGTCTCTGCCCGTGTAGCTAACACTTAGGCTATTTTCCAAGCCTTATGTTGACCTTATGTTTCCCCCATACTTTCACACCTCATAGGGCAAATTATAACATCAATTTAATGTTTAATCAACCTTTAGTGAAATTCAATTAAATAATTTGCATGTTGTCATACATGTGTTTAATACCCAACACTTAATCTCTACACATTCAACAATTGTCCATGTTCAATCATTATCATCTTACTACCATGCCACACATTCACTCCATTGCCATGACCATCTCAAATTGTCCTGGGGCATTCATCATGTACATGTGTCACATACTTCTCATACATAGTGAACAAGCATAATCACATAACCACATCACAAGATATTAACACATACCATGGACAAATAGGCTTACAAGCCAAAATCATTATAAGCCACATCTCATGGCTATATACAATGAATTAATATAAGCCAACATCTTGGCCAAAACATAAAAAATCATATAAACAATTACGTCCCTATACATGCCACTCACTTGAAGAAATTAAGTTTCAACAATACTCCAAAGATGGCAGCTTGATAGTGTGAGGTTGCCTCCAACAATCTCCAACCCCAAGCCGACTAAGGACACTAGAAGAAATGGAAGGGGGAGTAAGCTTTACGCTTAGTATAAGCTTTACGCTTAGTAAGTCAATATGAAAATAATAAGCATTACAGCAACATATTTCCTTAGGTAAAATAACTATAATTACACTTTTATTCATATTTTGGTCAAGCTGTCTACTCGAGTCATAGTCGATAAATTATTTATCTCTCAAGCTACAGGACTGTAAATTAAGATATGTTAATTTTCCATGAAAATAGACTCATATATCTTCTTACCTTAAAATTTCCAAAACTTTTGGTCCAGCCAATAAGTACAGTTTATTCTTTAAACTCTCCCCTATTTGGCTGTCCAATAGCTTCTACCTCTATCTACTAAAAATCAAATAGCTCATAGTGCGAGACTCAGATAATGTTCCTATCTCTTTCTCTTGAAAATAGACTCATTGAGGATTTTAGTAATAAGAATTTTAACTCATAATTATTTTTTTATAATTTCTAGTGATTTTCCAAAGTTAAGATAAGGGAGTCTAGAATCATTCTGACTCTATCTCACAAGAATTAAAATATCTCATAATAAATTTTTTTTTGCTTACACCGTTTCCTTTATGTGAAACTAGACTCATTAGGCTCTAATTTCATATATTATTCAACCTCTAATTCGACTTCCACCATTTATGGTAATTTTTCAAATTCGGGCTACTGTTGCTGTTCAATAGTGTTTCGGTGCAAAAATCACAATAGCTATCATAATTTCATTGTCACATTGATCATGGACTCATTATTTCATAAATCCCATATTCAATTACACAACGTAAGTTAACATGATATTGCAATGGAATTCATAATCATAAGCATAAGGATGGTTCATCTTTCAAATCCTTTCACTTGTTCATCATGTATACACATACATATGCATGAATTCGCTTACTCATCATTTATCACATTTCAATAAGGCATCACTTATGAGTATAATGTACATACCTGTACATACCCATAGCATATCAATTAGCTTTACCTTTATCACCACTCCCATCTTGGGACTTTCATCGCATTATTCATTATAATAGCCGTTGAATTTCTTAGAAATCTCGATGGATAATCCATTTACCTTCAGGTCATACAAGTGATCATCTCAAGTAACACTCTCGCGAACCTCACATCTTACGGCGGGATTACTAGTCCAGGCTAAATCCCCCATTATATAAACTCATGGAGTGATGTCGGGATTACCAATCCTGGCTAAATCCCTTGTAACAACAAGCACTCTCAGTGAACTCAAATCTCAATTACCAGTCTAGGCTAAATTCAGACCCTAATCGGATTACCAGTCCAGGCTAAATCCACAATTCACACATATTCTTCGGAAGGCTCGATCATGCAAGAAACATCCGTCTGGGCTAGATCCTTTCTACATTTGTGATCAACAGATTACCCATCTGGGCTAAATCCTTTTCTGCAGCTGCAGCACATGCAGGATCTCAAGTCATGTAAGCCATGGTTTATCCATCGAATTTCCCTTTTTATTCAACCGGGATTTTTCTCTTTTCATCAAGTATCTCATTATGCATAGCTGATAATGCAATGTACATCCAATTCAACATATTTCCATGTTTATTTAGACTTTAGTCCATGAAATAAACATGGTATTGCATACAATTTTATTTAGGCATTTGTTACAATATATAATCTTTATATCAACTAAATAAATATCCATCACACACTGCTAACACATCAATTTAAGTTCAAGTATGAACAATAATATCATTGCATTATCATTGACATATGAACTTACCTCGGTTTCGAGTACGACTATTTATTTCGAGTTTGTGCTTAACCTTGTTCAACCTCGTTCTAAGCCCGAATCTTGTTTTCCTTGATCTATAATATCACGTTTAGCCTACTAATTAGTCACATTATTGATATGGGTCCAAAAATCATATTTTTACAAATTTGCATTTTGACCCCTAAACTTTCACATATTTGCACTTTTCCCCAATGCTCGTAAAATTATTTTTATTCAATTTCCTTGCATTTCAAGCCTAGACGAATCATTTTAACTATGGAAGCCTCTAATTTACACTGAATCACCCTTTTATGACCAATTTTATAATTTTTACAAAACGGTCCTTTTGAACGTTTTCATCAAAAACCGCTTAGTAAAAGTCGTTTATTACACACCGAGCCTTCATATTCTACCATTAAACATCAAAATACATGCATATCATTCATGGGTAAATTTTTAAACACAAAATCTAGCTCAAATAAATGGTAGAAATAGTTAGAACATGTTACCGGGACTTCAAAAATGCATAGAATGTTAAAAATGGGCTCGGAATAACTTACTATTGAGCTTGAAAGCTTGGACAAACTCTAACCATGGCTTCTCTTGGTACATTCAGCTGAAGTAAGAAAAAGGGACACATTTGGGTTTTAAAATTTGTCTTTTAATTTATTTTACCCCTAAATGACCAAAATGCCCTTTTTACTATTCTTTCAAATTTTACCCAACCAAGGTCATTTTTGTCCAAAAATTATAAAATGGCCTAATTACCATTTCCGGACCAACCATTTAAAATTTCATACAATTTGACACCTCTAACATGTAGAACTCAATTTTTGTACTTTTTATGATTTAGTCCTTTTGACCAAATTGAATGCACAAACGTCAAAATCTTCGAACGAAATTTTCACAAAATCATTTTGTGAAATCGTAGACCATAAAAATATAATAAAAATAAAATTTCTTATGTCAGATTTGTGGTCCCGAAACCAATGATCCGACTAGGCCTAAAATCGGGGTGTTACAGTTAGCATGAAAACACCTAAAAGGACTATTTCCCATAAGTTGTAAAATAGTTGATAAATGTGTAAAGTAGTGAGAATTTGAAGCTGCTATAAGAGTAATAATGGTTCAGTTAGGCTTGAGATACGAAGAAATTCGATAAAAATTGATTTTCGACCATAGAGGTAAAATGGTCATTTTGTCAAAGTCTAGGGGAAAAATAGTCATTTTACCAAATATGTGAAATTCTGGTTTGCCTAATTGTATTTAGTGACTAAATGAGTGTATTTTGCTAATATAGATCAAGAATTTCCAAATCTGAACCTAGACTGGGGGAAAGCCAAGCAACTCAACTAAACCGACTAGTCGTGTGGATTTTGTAATCCGAGGTAAGTTATATGTAAATAATACAACTACATTGCTACTATATGTGTTTGAATTGTCTTTGAATTGATATAGCATGAATTGCTTAATTTTGAATTGAGAATGTATAATGATAATTGTGATAGTAGAAATCTCGTTGGAACGCTAGGAAATAAACTGGATATTCATGTCGTGACATTTGGGTCACTTATGTGAGCTAGTGTAAGACATGTCTGGGACATGCATCGGCCACATTATGAGAGCCAGTGTAATATCATGTATGGGACATGGCATCGGTATTGAGACGAGTGCTAGTGTAAGACACGTCTGGGACATGTATCGGCTACGAGACGATAGTCAGTGTAAGACCATGTTTGGGACATGGCACCAACTTGAGATGTGAGCCAGTGTAGGATCGTGTTTGGACATGGCATCGGCAGCTTACCCATGTTTGAGGTTTAATAAATATTCGGTAGTATTCCGAATGGTTCAACAGTGAAAGTTATGTTCCTAAGCTAATGAGGAAAGTATAACCATGTTATGAGTGGCACAGGTACCTAATTGGTATGTATGAGATATGAGCTCATTGTATAATATGTGACTTGTATAGATGATAATGAGTAAGTTATGCCTATGCCTACCTTGGTATTATGAGCATGTTGATTATTTATATATTGTTGTTGTATATTTACTTATATGCAACTTACTAAGCTTTTATGCTTACTCCCCTTTTCTTTCCATTTTCTTCTAGTGTAGCCTAACTAGCTCAAGGATCACCGAAAGTCAAAGATATCAATCTCACTATCGACCGAAGCACTCTGCATAGTTGGATTTATATTTTTGAATATGGCATCTATAAGGCTTAGACTTTATTATTTTTTAACTTTGAGAATTGGCCAAATGTTTCGGCTTGGGTTGGAAACCCTTCATTTTGTATTAAGCCTTGAATGATGGCTAACATACATTTTGAGTGATAAAAGATGCATTTTCATGGTTTGATGAATGCCTTTTATGGTTGACTTCGTTATATGAATTGTGCTTGTGTTGGTATTGGTTGACATGTGTATGAAACTAGGTATGTAAATGGGGCAATGAGGCTTGGTAAATAGCCTTATATTGTCCACAAGGGTAGACACACGGGCGTATGTCTAGGCCGTGTGTGACACATGGTCCGCCCCATGGGCGTGTAGCCCAGCTGTGTGTCCCCTGCACGTATCAAGTCAGTATGCATGGTAATAAATACACGGGCAGAGACACGGTCGTGTGTCTCAGCCGTGTGAAGGACACGGCCCAACGCACAGGCCTGTGCCTTGGTCGTGTGACATCTTGAGCATGCTAACGTCAGAAACAGAATGTCCATGTTTTTGCATACGGGCTAGGACACGGGCGTGTCGTGGCCGTGTAAGGGACACAGACCATTGACACGGGCTTGTGTCTGGCCTTGTGAAAACCTCTGTAGGTGTGAATGAGAAATTAAATCTACACGAATGTGGGACACGGGCGTGTCCCAGAGTGCTTAGGTCGTGTGAGCCACATGGGCCATCAGCACGACCATGTCGAAATGGTCACACGGGCGTGTGCCCTATTTTAAAGGAAATTTCTTAAGGTTGGTTTAAGGACCCAAAATGGTTCCAAATAGTTATCAACGATCGATTTGGGACTCGCCGGCCCATAATAAGAAGATTAAAGTAGTAATTGAAAAAGTTCTAATTTGGACCCAGTCTCGGTAATTTGAGATTGGTTGTATGCATGAGATCAAGTTAGGTAATGCCTTGTACTCCACACCAACGTGGGTTACGGGTATAGGGTGTTACACAACGTATGGGATTTCATAGGTACCCAAGCCTAGCAGAACAATTTTCATGTTCATAACAGCCCACATTTTCCTTCCTTTCACATTTTTCTACCCTTTTCTACAACTTTTACAAAATATTCCTTCAAGCCCTTTTCATGAAAATCTACTTAGTAAAAGTTGTTTACCATCCTTTAAACTCTCACATCCCTCTATAAATCATCAAAACATAAGCTTCTCATGCATAGGTAAATTTCTAAACATGAACCCTAGTGAGAAATATGGGTAGAAATAGAGAAAGTAAGTTACCCGGATTTTAAAAATACGAAGAACATTAAAAACGGGACCTGGGAGCACTACTATAGAACTTGGAAAGCTTGAAAACCCTAGCTATGGAGAATGTAACACCCTATACCTGTAACCTACGCTGGGGTAGAGTACAAGGCATTACCTAACTTGACCTCATGCATACAACCAATCTCAAATTACCGAGACTAGGTCCAAATTAGAACTTTTTCAATTTCTACTTTAATCTTCTTATTATGGGCCTACGAGTCCCAAATCGATCGTTGATAACTATTCAGAACCATTCTGGGTCCTTAAACCAACCTTAAAAAATTGCCTTTAAAACAGGGCACACGTCCGTGTGACCATTTCGACATGGTTGTGCTGATGGCCAGTGTGGCTCACATGACCTAAGCACTCTAGGACATGCCCGTGTCCCACACCCGTGTAGAATTAATTTCTATTTCACACCTATAACGTTTTTCACACGGCCAGACACACGCCCATGTCAATGGCCCGTGTCCTTCACACGGCCACAACACGCATGTGTCCTAGCCCGTGTGCAAAAACATGGACATACTATTTTTGACATCAGCATGCTCAAGATGTCACACGGCCAAGGCACGTGCCCGTGCGCTGGGCTGTGCCCTTCACACGACTGAGACACACGGCTGTGTCTCTGCCCGTGTATTTATTACCATGCATACTAACTTAAAATTTTTACATGCAAGGGACACACGGCCGGACTACATGCCCATAGGGCAGACCATGTGCCACACACGGCCTAGACACATGCCCATGTGTCTACCCGTGTGGATAATATACGGCTATTTACCAAGCCTCATTGCCCCCTTTACATACCTAGTTTCATACACATTTCAACTAATACCAACACAAGCACAATTCATATAACCAACTCAACCACAAAAGACATTCATCCAACCATGAAAATGCATCTATTATAACTCAAAATGTATGTTAGCCATCATTCAAGGCTTTATACAAAATGAAGGGTTTCCAACCCAAGCCGACACATTTGGCCAATTCTCAAAGTCACAAAATAATAAAGTCTAAGCCCTATATATGCCATATTCAAAAATATAAATCCAACTATACTGAGTGCTTTGGTCGATAGTGTGATCGATATCTCTGACTTCCGGTGATCCTTAAGCTAGTTAGGCAGGCACTATAAGAAAATGGAAAGAAAATGGGAGTAAGCATAAAAGCTTAGTAAGTTGTATATAAGTAAATATACAACAACAATATATCAATAATCAACATGCTCATAATACCAAGGTAGGCATAGACATAACTTACTCATTATCATCTATACAAGTTACATATTATACAATGAGCTCATATCTCATTCATACCAATTAGGTACATGTGCCACTCACAACATGGTTATGCTTTCCTTATTAGCTTAGGAACATAACTTTCATCGTTGAACCATTCGGAATACTACCAAATATTCATTAAACCTCAAACATGGGTAAGGTGCCGATGCCATGTCCCAGACACAGTCCTACATTGGCTCACATCTCAAGTCGATGCCATGTCCCAGACATGGTCTTACACTGACAATCATCTCGTAGCTGATGCATGTCCCAGACCTTTCTTACACTAGCTTACATCTCGAGGCCGATGCATGTCCCAGACGTGTCTTACACTAGCACTCGTCTCAATGCCGATGCCATGTCCCATACATGATCTTACACTGGCTCTCATAATGTGGCCGATGCATGTCCCAGACATGTCTTACACTAGCTCACATAAGTGACCCAAATGGCATGAATATCTAGTTTATTTCCTAGGTTTCCAACGGGATTTCTACTATCACAATTATCATTATGCATTCTCAATTCACAATTAAGAAACTCATGCTATATAAAATCAATGAAAATTCAAACACATATAGTAGCAATGTAGTTGTATTGTTTACATACAACTTACCTCGGATTATAAAATACACACGACTAGTCGGTTTAGTTGATTTGCTTGGCTTTCCCCCAGTCTAGGTTCGGATTTGGTAATTCTTGATCTATATTAGTAAAATACACTTATTTAGTCACCGAATACAATTAGGCAAATTAAAATTTCACATCTTTGGTAAAATGACCATTTTGCCCCTAGACTTTAACAAAATGACCATTTTACCCCTATGCTCGAAAATTGATTTTTATCAAATTTCTTCGTATCTCAAGCCTAATCGAACCATTATTACTCTTATAGAAGCTTCAGATTCTCACTATTTCACACATTTATCAGCTATTTTTCAACTTATTCGAAATAGTCCTTTTAGGTGTTTTCACGCTAACACCTTTCATAAAAGTTGTCTATTACACAACTAAGACTCATATTCTTCCATAAAAACTCAACAACCATTACAAATCCATTCATGGAAAAACCCTAAACTCTTAATCATTTTGCAAAATAGACCCCTCATTTGAAAGCTCATGCTTTATGGGTCTCAAAAATGCAAAAATATTCAAGAAAAGCCACTTACTTGAGAGAGGAATAAGTGGCTGGAATTTTTTTTTTTTTTGAAGCTTTCAATCCCTCCTATGGTTTATTTTCGGTCAAAGAGAAGAAAAATAGATGAAGAAGGTGAAGGCTAGGCTTTAGGGTATTATTAAAATGCATATTATGACATCAACCAACCTAACCATTTAACCAAATACCCTTCCTTGTCTCATGGCCAGCGAAGCTCTTCTAATAGGGACTAATTGCCCTTTCAAATCCCCAAACTTTGATTCTCTAACAAAATAACACCCTTAGCTATCAATTTAAGACTTTTGCACTTTATGCGATTTAGTCCTTTATCAGAATTGGGCTCACAAACGTTAAAATTAATTAACCAAATTTTTTATGCACTCATATAATCATGCTATAACATCAAAATAATAATAAAATAATTTATTTGACTCTGAATTTGTGGTCCCGAGACCATTATTTTGACTAGGCCATAAATCGGGCTGTTACACATTATATTATCCGAGCCTAGGGACTAAATTGCAAATATATGAAAGTATAGGGGTAAAATAGTAACTTTACCCAAGTATGAATTTTGGGTCGTTTTGAGTTATGTATGTATTAAACGAGCTAAATTTGGTATTATAGATCAAGAGAATCGAGATACGGCCTTGATCGGGGAAAGAACAAGGTTTATGAGGTTTAGGCTCGATTTCTAATGTTTTGTACTGAGGTAAGTACATATGCAAATAAATACATTAATTATTGTTATTAAATGGTTTATTGATATTTGAATGCTTATTATGCTTATTTGGCTATGCTGATAATATCACATGTTTTGATGCTTTGCTATATGATTATGAGACTTTGGCCATGTAAAAGAAACCATTATGTGAGAACGTTCGGTAAAGGTCTGGAAGTCTAAAATCCTGTTTGAACCTTAAAAATAGTTGAGGATACAAGTGACATGTCACTAGGTTAGTTATGGGTGTTATGAGCTCATTTAATATATGATACATGCTAGGGTCCGGGTGCTAGGTATCCTGAGTTGTGTTCGGATACTCTTAGCTTTTTGAGTAGCCCTATTGAGAGCGACATCTGATTCTATGATATGAGGCACATCGGTGCACTTTCTGTTAGGTAGCCAAGGCTACGTTCAGGCACTTCTATGCATTTCTTCTGTGTGTCCAAACCATATTCCAAGTGATCAACGAGTAACGTAATATGAATACCGAAATTAAAATTTAAGTAAGCCATATGTGTGCAAGATGGCACAGGTATGTACTAAAACGCTATGAGAACTTAGTATATGATGATATTATGAAAGATATGTATTTGGATAAGCATGTGCATATGAATATGGAAGGTAAGTATACATATGACATGCTGAAAATTATCATAGTGGATAAGTAATTATGCTTAGATTATCAATAGTTGCAAAATGTAGATTATTTCTATGTGTACTTACTAAGCTTTATAGCTTACCCTTCTCTCTTTTCCCTTCTCTTTAGATATATCAAG
This sequence comes from Gossypium hirsutum, assembly GCF_007990345.1. Classification (NCBI taxonomy): domain Eukaryota; kingdom Viridiplantae; phylum Streptophyta; class Magnoliopsida; order Malvales; family Malvaceae; genus Gossypium; species Gossypium hirsutum. The sequence continues at coordinate 48,525,017 of NC_053424.1, forward strand.
CTAGATCAAAGGATAGGGAGACGTCGGAGATCGGGTCACGCTATCTTCAAGGATTTTAGGTATAAAAGGGTTTAATTATTTTGGTCATGGTATGTATAGGAAACTTGTCTATTTTGTATATATGTGTCATGTAGAAGTAGCCAGGTGTAATGGCTCACTTGGGCATTCATTATTTTATATGTGGCCATGTGATTTGGTCCATATTAATGATTAGGATGTACCCCTAAGTTTACCTTTACATGCATACTAAGATGTGTATGTGTTGGTTTGATGGATGGCTATTTATTTGCTAGTATGTGGTTGCATGATTTAGCAATCATAATGGATTGATAATAAGGAATATGGTAAACCTTGAAATTAGTATGGAATGACTAAAAGATAAGGTTGTGTGAATACTAATGGACTAGTATGAAAAGGGGTCATGGTGACGCTATAATGTTGCATGTTTAAGTGTTCAAATATGTCATGGGATATGCCAGTGAACATTTGGAAGTGTATGATTGTTTAAGGGTCACTAATGGCTTGGAGAGTAGCCTCCAAATGGTCCACATGGGTAGACACACGTTCATGTGTCTAGGCTATATGTGACAGCCCCATAGGCGTGTCGTTCGGCCGTGTGTCCCCTGCACCTTGAATTTTAGCTTAACTTGCATGGTAGTAAACACACAAGCAGAGACACGACCGTGTGTCTCAACCGTGTGGAGGACATGGCCTTTGGCCACGGGCGTGTTCTTGGCCGTGTGCCTCAAATTTGTATGATGATGTCATAAATAGAATGCTTGCTAAAATCACATGGGTGTATCCCAGGCCGTGTGAGGAACACTGGCCAAGGACACGGGCATGTGCTCTATTGTGTGAAAACCCTTGTAGGTTCGAATTGGAAAATAAATCCAATAATTCCACACGGGTGTGGGACTTGGGCGTGTCCCTAAGCACATAGGCGTGTGCATTACCTCTACATGGGCGTGTAAGGCTTTAACCGAGAAATTTTCTCAGAATTTCCATGAGTTCTCGGTTTAGTCTCGGACCGCTAATGATGTATGTTTTAGGCCTCGTGGTCCATAATAGGGACAAATTGACTGTAATTGATTAGTTTTAATTTGAATGAAATTTTATGGCCCGATTCTGTATGTTTGGTTCTACTTAAGTTTGGTAATGCCTCGTACCCTGTTCCAGCATTGGATATGGGTAAGGGGTGTTACAAGAATTGTTTTATGAGAAGAGACCTAGTGTGGATGAGGAGTTAGTGTGTGAATTCTATGCAAATTTAACCTCAAGCGAGTTGACGGAAGTTTCAGTTCGTGGAATCAAGGTACTAAGAACTTCAAACGCTATTAATGAGTTCTTTGAATTGCCTGATTTCAAAAACGACGAATATTCTTCCTTGATGAGCAATATAGAGCCTAAAATTTACAAGAAATTCTCAAGGAACTTACAGTTCTGGGTTCTAAGTGGACTGTGTCAAAGCAAGGAATCCATACTTGTCGAAGAGAATACTTGACACCACTCGCAAAGGTATGGTTCTATTTCATCTGTTTCAGCCTTATGCCTAGTTCGCATAAAACAATGATTTCATTAGAGCAAATGGTCCTATTATACTCGATTTTAACTAGAAAGACCATTGATGTGGGAAAAATCATCCTGAAAGAAATGCGGAATTGTGTCGTTAGACGTTCTGACCCAACCTACTTTCCCTTTACGAAAACAATTTTATGCTTGAAAGCTAAATTTCTTGCAAACGTAAAGAAGAAAGGGTATAGCCAGGGCATAATCACAGATTGGGACCTCTACCGAATAGTTGGAGATTCTATTCTACAGCAGCGAACTGAAGAAAGTAAAGATCCTGAAGAAGAAGAAGATCCCACAGAGACCGAGCCAATGCAATCGGCTGAAGTCCCTGATAAGGTGGAACCAATGGAACTAGAAGTTGAACCTGATGATGAAACTTCAATGTTCAGAGCTTAACCGCCTAGCCCAGATCTTCGAGATGAGCTGTCAAAGTTGATGGACATAATGCAGCATATGCAATGGCAACAACAAGTTTACTGGAGATACTAAAAAATAAGGGATGACTTGATGAGAAGTGCTCTTAAGAAAATTTACAATGACCCATTTATTTTTGTGCCTGAATTTCCAGATTTTATATTTGAACCATGGAGTCCATTATCAAAAAAGGAGCGAAACGATTCACGCAAAGGCAATAATGATGGAGAAAAAGATGAGTCAAATTTGGAAGGGTCTGCAAATAAATAAAAGGGGGGATCTTAACTTGATTTTATTTCTATGCTTAGGTCATTTTAGGATTAAGTTTAATTAGGAAATTTTATTTTTCGCAAAATAAAGCAAGAGATGGAAATTATGAATAATGAGCAAGTCGTAAAGTATAAAGTGTGGCAATAGGTATATACATGTCCAGGATTGGATCTAGAGAGAGCTTGGTACTTAAGCAGTCAATTTAACTCACCTCCTCTTTTCTAGAATTCTACTTGGTGTATAGTGTCTATTCACTTTAAACAATGAGGAGTTTAAAGTGATGACATTGTTCATCTTAAGTAGGGGGATCGAAAAACTAAATTTGAATTATTTCCACTCAGAATAATTTTTTCTTTTAATTATGATTAAGATATATTTTGTTCAATAATTGGAAATTTTGTTAGATATGCTCAACTTTTTTTGGCATGGAACAATGAAAATGATTTAGGCAACTTTTTTTTGGACCGTTTGAGCCTTTCAAGCCAACCATGATGAATTTTTTATCCTTTGAAACCCAACTTTGAGACTATATGTGTAACACCCCTTACCCGAGTTTGATGCCAGAACAGGATACGAGGTGTTACCGGACTTAAACATAAGCAAACATACATTTCCTAGTTATGAAAATTTGCTCCAATTTAAAACTCTTAACAATACCTTGATGTCCCTACTATGAGCCTACAAGGCCGCAAACACACCTTAGAGTTGATTCTGGACTAATCTGTGCACTCTAGAAAAATTTTGTAAAAATTTAAGTTGACAGGGGCACACGCCCGTGTGTCTCCTTAACATGGCCATGTTGAAGGCCTGTGTGGCTCACACGGCCTGAACATATCGGGACACGCCCGTGTCCCTAGCCCATGCGAATTTATTTTTTGATTCGAACCTATAGGGGTTTCACATGGCTTGGCACACGCCCGTGTCCATGACCCGTGTCTCCCACATGGCCATGACATGCCCATGTCTCAGCCCGTGTGCAAAAACCTTGACATTATATTTCTGATGTCAGCAACCAGTTAAGGGCAGACGTGTCACAGTCTGATTTAGACCCTAATTAGAACGGTGGTTTCGGGACCACGAATCTGAGTCAAAAAAATATTTAAATATTATTTTTTGTGTTTATTATATGTGAATTAGCATTTGTGAAAGTTTCGTATGAAAATTTGATTGTTTGTGTGCTTAATTAAATAAAAGGGCTTAATCGCATAAAATGTAAAATTTCATGCTAATTGTTAAAGTGCCTAATTGTTTTGTTGTTTTAATGTGGGGTATTTATAATGCAATTATACCATTGAAATTGGCATGGACACATTCGGTCACTAGTTAGTGGGTGGAAATAATATTAAAAAGATTAAAGTTATATTATAAGTAATAATATGTATATTTTATAACATAAAATAAAAACAACCATGCATGTTCTTTGTTTTTGCCAAAACTAAAGAAAATAAGAAAGAAAAGAAAGCTTTAAGGGTTCGGCAACTTATTAAGCCTAATTAAGGTAGCTCGATTTTTTATAATTTTTACGTTTTTGAGATCGTTGCTTCGAGTACTATCCAACCCATGTTTAAATTTCTGATTTTGATGCATATTTTGAGTTATGCCATTGATGAATATTTGTGTTTTGTGATGTTTGATGATGAAATATTAAAAATATGTTTTAGATTAACATGTTTTGTATTTGAGTTTTTGAAGATTTTAAGTAATTAAGACTAAATTGTAAAAATAATAAATTGAGAGACTAAAATGTAAAATAGATTAAATAAATGGATTAGTATGAGTATATAGAAAATTTGGCTCAACTATGTTGTGGTGAGATTTTGTGTATTTTGTGTTTTATGTAATTAGGACTAATTTGTAAAAGTATGAAATATCAGAGGTAAAATGGTAAATTTCCCATATATGTGTTGTTGGATTAAATTGAATGAAATTTTGTTTAAATGAGGTTAATTTGAAATTATATAATCAAGAACAAAGGAAATCGGACTTGGATCGGGGAAAAACAAAAATAATTGAATAGTCGATTCGTAACGTCCGTCGATATCCGAGGTAAGTCTTTAAGCAATTAAACATGGTTTATTTTGAACATAAAATGATTTACTATGATGATTCAAATTTTATAATGTATTAGTTGATAGCTGAATGATATATGTAAATGAATTAATGTAATTAAGTTGTATTTGAATGATATCGAAGCCTCTGAAAATGTGTATGTGTCACATGGAATATTATACGATTTGATATTTGTGAAATGTTGTGGAACGATTTTTGTATTTGTGATATTCGGGCCTTGAGCCTAGCAAGCCTTGTGCTGGTGACTTTGATCGGGCTTTGTGCCTAGTAGGCTTAGTGCTGGTGAATAAATTTCAAACTTTGAGTCTAGCAGGCCTTGTGCCGGTATGTGATTCAGGCTTATGCCTGGCAAGTTTATATCGGTGATTTGTTTTGAAGTTTATGATGATGAGAATTCAAGTTATTGTGGATATTGAGCAAGTAAAATTGAGCTAAATTGCATTGTATATGTTCGGCCAAAAAGGTAAGTACATTTGAGCTTATTTTGAACTTGAATATTCGATTACATGTGAAGTTATCTTATACGTGCATATTCGGCCATAAGTGATGTTATATTGAATTTGAACTATAGGTTATATGTGGTGTTTTATTTAACTCATATATTCGGCCACATGTGAAGATATAATGAATCTTGTGTATTTGGCCATATATGTAAGTGACTACGTGATGAAATATTTGATTTTGTATATTCAGCTTATATGAAATATTTATCTGGTATTATATAATTGATTGTGAACATCCAGCCAAGGTAATTTATTAAGATGAAGTATAATATTACGGATATAATTTGGTTAGTTTGAATGTTTTGATTATTCATTGAGTTGCTTAATTTGCTTAAGGCTTACTAAGCTAAGTTAGCTTACCCTGTGTGTTTTGTTACTCTGTTTTATAGATTTTGGTTGTAAGTTACAAGCTCGGGGATCATGATCGAAGTCATCCACACTATCATCAAATTTCAGTATTTTTAAAAGTTTATCTTCAAACTTTTGGCATGTATAGGCTAATTCGTATTTTGATCAACCTTGAATATGTATAAATTTAGCCATGCGAAAATGGCTTAATTTCCATGATAGATTCGTTCATACTTGGATATGGTTTGAGCTTACTTTTAGTTGATTTGTTATATATTATATGTGAATGAAATATGATATGTATATATATGGTATGATTGAAAATGATTTATTGATGTTAGATCTGAAAGTGGGTTGATGTAATGATTATATATATATAAATTTCATGATATAATTATTTGTTTCGATTTAGGTTTTTGGTTTGGATAAAATATATTTGAATGATGAGTTTAGAATATGTAACTTATAAGAGGTTTATACATGATTTCATGTGCGAATGTATATTTGTTTGTGATGTAATAAAGTTGAAAAGAATATGACGATAAGGATTTGCCTATTCGGTTAATGAGAAGAAAATTTACCAAGTGAATAGTGTTTTCTATAGTAATATATTTGGTAATAGTTTATTTTGTTTTGATTATAAGGTTAAGCATGATTAATGTGACTTTTATAATGCATGGTATGAGACATGCATATGTTCGATTATGTATAGGTTAATTTAGTTCGGTTTGCATGAAAAATGTATGAGTTTTATATTTGGTTATGAGGTTAAATAATGATTAATTATTAAGATTTTTTTGTTTAATAAGGCTTGTAAATGAAACATTGATAAATGACCAGTTGAATAGTGAATTTATGTAATAGTTCACCGTGGAAATTATATGTATTTTTGCAAAAATGATAATTATGTGTACACATATATATGTATATGTTTGTGAATTCGAATGATGGTTTGGATATATATATAAAGAAAGTATTTGTGTATATAAATATATATTTTCTAATAAATAAATGATTCATGATAATACACTATGTTTAAATTTGTGAAAGTTCAGAATCATGTTTTTGTACTGTAATGCCTCGTAACCCTAGTCCGGCGATTGATACGGGTTAGGGGTGTTACAAGATGGTCAATGTAACACCCCTAACCCTTTTTCATCGCTGGAATGGGTTACGAGATATTACCAAAGCAAATACTTATTCGTAAAATTTCCATGCATTTACTTCTATCATCTTCATTGCGTTAAGTTCGTCTTTAATAATGCATAATTCATTATACTCCCATATACGATCCTTATTCGTACATAGCCGGAACACATAGTTAATCATTATCAAGTTCAATCAAAACTATTACATAAGTTTACATCATATAACAACCATATCATACGATTGCATGTTATGTTCAGACATAACTAGACGACCCATTATGCTATCTCAATTTAGATACTAAGATCATATACAATAGCCACGTTGCAATTAATCACTTATATAAATGTGTCATAATCGAACCACCCCAAAAACACATAGTCAAGATTTCCTAGCATTATCAACCCTCAAGCATATGTATAATTTTTATAGATATATATATTTATCATTCATTAATAGCATTAAACATTATAGCCAAGACAAATTATACCATGATTAAATATAACCAAATTCAAACTTAGTATTTAAGCCATATTCGCATGGCCAGAAGTGTGACAGCCCTAATTCGACCCTAGTCGGAAAGTGGTTTCGGGACCGCTAAACCGAGTCACCGAAAGGTTTGAATGTGATGTTTATTGTCTAGAATATGTAATCATGAATGTGTAAAAATTTCAAGCTTCGATATGGTCGATTGCATGTGAATTTAGTCAATAGGACTTATATGAGAAAATTTTAAAATGTGATAGGTCCATGCATGAGGACCTATTAGTGCATGTGGAAGAAAAAGGGGACTTGCATGTCAAATTCCCCCTCCCTAGCATGTAGTGGCCGGCCATGCTATGGGTGGAAACATGTCACCAACATGTTGTATTAGTGATGTATGGGAAGGGAAATAAAATATTAAGCATGATAATTAAATAATGAAAGGAAGGGTGATGGAAAAAAAATAATAATAATGGTCTCACCCCCTTGTTGCCGTGAATTGATGAAAGAAAACAAAAAAGAAAAAAAGTGTTCATTCTTGAACATCCTTGGCCGAATAGAGGAAAGAAAGGAAGGGGGGAGAGCTTGAGAAAATCGGCTATGGTGGTTTGCTAGACTAAGGTATGTTTGATGTTGTCTTTGAGATGCATGCATGTTTTAAATAGCCCATGTTCAAATCTTGAATCTTGTTGACAACATGAGCAATCGGTCATGAGAAAGTGTTCAAGTAATGGTTGTTGTTCATGTTATTTGGATGAGAAATGGTGAGTTTTGTTGTTTCATGTTAAAGTTAGGTGAATGATGATAGAGGAGTGTTTGAACTATAAAAAGAATCGGCTACCTTGTTATGAGCTAGGGCCGAATGTGGGTTTGGTTGTGTTTGAATATTACATGCTTGGTAGAATGGTGGATGAAGGTGCCGAATGTATGTTGGATTGATAGAGTCTCCAAATTAATTTTATGTGTGTATGCATGACCGAATATACGTGGTCACATGAGTAAGGAAGTGAGTTGTTTGATATGTGGTAAAAGTTAAGTACTAAATCGAAGGTTGCTAAAATTGCCATTTCTTAGCCGAATATGTGCTTGATCAATGAAGGAATTGTTGAAGAATATAGGTGAACTTGGTGAGAGCAATCGGCCTAGTGTATAAATGATAAGAAGATTTTAGGAAATTGTTTTGGTTAGGTGTATGTATGATTAAGTATATTCGGCAATATACTTAAAGTGGGTACATGATATTACATTATAATTATTGAGCTTAAGTATATGGATATGTGTATATGTGGTCATATAATGACATCTTGGTTTGAAAATTTAATGATGTGTGATTGCCGAATGTGATAAATAAATTCATGTTATTGGGTTAAATATTGAATACTCTTATTTGTATTATTTAAGCTCAAGAACCTAAAGGAGAGGTGTCCAACAAGGGGAAATCGAAGGTCATCGAGTAGCCGACTCGGAATTATTTTACCCAACATAAAGTAAGTCATTAAGCATGTAGTTGGTATTATTTCAAATGGTCATAATGTGTATGTATTGATGCTGATTGGAATGAATAAATATACATATATATATATGCATGTACGTATGTGATGATGAAATTGTTGAATGAAAGAAAAGAGGTAAGATGTACTGAGTTGTTGATCTCAGCACTAAACGTGCGGGATGACCATTTATGACCATGAGATTGGCGCTAAGTGCGCGGGATTAAATTGTACAGCACTAAGGGTGCGATTCGACTATGTTGCACTAAGTGTGCGAAATGAATATGATGCACTAAGTGTGCGAATTGACCATGCGGCACTAAGTGTGCGAGTTTGATTACGTAGCACTAAGTGTGCGAGTTGATTATATAGCACTGAGTGTGCGGGCTCAATATACATCCGTGAATCATTATGGACACTATGTGTGCGACACTATTGAGTCGATCGCGGACAGCGGGTCGGGTAAGTGTCTTGAGTACGTGGCTAATAGGTGCTATGCTTATACTTGGTGTTGAGCTCGGTAAGTTCGAACCTATGTGACAAATATACTTGAAGTCACGTACATAAAATTTATCGTAGGATGGGTAAAAGGCCGTATAGTCGTTTGATTGTGACGAAAATAAATCGATTTATGAAATTGCTTCAATGTCCTATTGACGAGTATATAGAATGTGAATGCATGAATTGATATGAAATTGAATTGATAGGTTGGAGGAACTATGGTATGGTTCGGTATGGATGGAGTAAATTGTCTCGTTCCATTTTGTTTCCTCTTGTGATAATGCTATTGATAGATGGTAGTGCATTGCTTATGACTTACTGAGTTATAAACTCACTCGATGTTTCCTTGTCACCCATTATAGGTTGCTTGGACTCATCTATTTTTGCGGGGTCGGGCCGTCATCGAAGTCATCACACCGGATAGCAAGTTTTGGTACTTTCTTCTTAGTGTGTTTAGAAGATCATTTTGGCATGTATAAGCTATTACGTTGTGTTTGAATTTTGGCATGTAAACTTTAACCCATGCGAAAATGGCACGAATGTTCGATTGAGTTGGATCAAGGGTAGGCATGAAATGGACCTAGTTACTTTCGTAACAGATGCTGGCAGCAGCAGTGTCATGAGATTGAAAAATCATTAAAAATAGTAGGAGTGGAATTAATTGATGAATAAACTATGTAATCGAAGCTCGATGAGTCTGTTTTCATGGGGAAGTAACGAAAAGATCATATGGGCAGTATATTAAGAGATAATCAGATTTTTGTGGGACAGGGCCAGAACGGTTTCTGGATTCCCTGCTCCGACTTTGGAAATTCATTACAAATTAACCAGAGATAATTAGGGGTCGTACCATATATGTACAGATTCCTCTCTGAGTCTAGTTTTCATAGAAACAAACGGCATCAGTATTGGAGCCCCGTGCTGGGAGATATCCAAGTCGTAATGGGCAAAGGTCAGTGTAGTCGACCCCTGCAACTGGGGAGAATTTGACTAATAAACTGTACTAATTGGCCCGACCAAAAATTCTAGAAAAAAATACATAGATGGGCACATGAGTCTAGTTTCTGGGAAAAATTACAAAACTGATTTTTGAGTTACGAAACTCAAGATATGATTTTTAAAACGACTAGTACACAGATTGGGCAGTGTCTGGAAAATAAATTTTGTAAGGGGTTAAAGCCAGTTAACACCTCGTGTTCGACTCCGGTGTCGGTTTCGGGTTCGGGGTGTTACATTTTATTGGTATCAGAGCTATGGTTTAGTCGGTTCTAGGACTACCATAGCACGTATGAGTCTAGCTATACATGCCATAATGTTAATGTTTAAAAGGGTGATGACTTCTGACGGTTGAAATGTTTTTGTCTTGATTAGTAAATGGATCCCGGTGAAGAAAGAACCCTAGCGGATGACGTTGAGAGCGTAGCGGCTGCTCCTGCACAAGGGACGCCGCCTGTTGAACCTCAGTCATCTGCGAATAATCAAGGTGAGGGGGCTAAACAAGCCTTCTTTACCATGATGAATGAGTGGGTCGCGCAATATGCCCGAGCCAACCCGGCTGTCCAACAATTCCCAAATTTGAATAATCCACCCCAAGAGCCCGTAAGGCCATCAGTCGCTGATCCTGTGAGGCTGAGTAAGCCACCTGTAGACTTGATTAGGAAGCGTGGGGCCGAGGAGTTCAAGGCCATAGTAACTGATGATGCCGAAAGGGCCGAGTTCTGGCTTGATAACACCATTCGGGTGTTCGATGAATTGTCATGCACACCCGATGAATGTCTAAAATGTGCTGTATCTTTGTTGCGAGACTCAGCCTACTATTGGTGGAGGACCTTGATTTCCATAGTCCCGAACGAGCGAGTAACTTGGGACTTCTTTCAAACGGAATTCCGGAAGAAATTTATTAGCCAACGGTTCATTGACCAGAAGCGTAAGGAGTTCTTGGAACTCAAGCAAGGCCGTATGACTGTATCTGAATACGAACATGAATTCGTAAGACTTAGTAGGTATGCCCGGGAGTGTGTAGCTGATGAGGTTGCTATGTGCAAAAGATTCGAGGAAGGATTGAATGAAGATTTAAAGCTACTAATGGGTATTTTGGAAATAAAGGAATTCGTAACACTAGTCGAACGAGCCTGCAAGGCGGAGGAACTTGGAAAGGAGAAGAGGAAGGCTGAATTTGAAGCTAGAGATTATCGTAAAAGATCGACGGGTAAAGCTCCGTTCTCAGCTGTGAAGAAGTTCAGGGAGGACATTAATAAGTCGAGGGCGACTGCGGGAATTTCCATCAGGGTCAGACCATCGATGGGCTCCCGAGCTACTTCGGTAGCTAGTGTGGGCAATAATCGTCGCGAGAAACCTGAATGTCCCCAATGTGGAAGACGACACCTAGGTGAATGTTGGGGCAAGTCTACTAACAGGGCCTGTTACGGATGCGGTTCGAAGGACCACTTCATTAGAGATTGCACGGAGCTGGATGAGAAGAATAAGATTCAAGGTGCAAGACCTAGTGGAGTGACATCTAGAGGTGGACCACCGAGAATTTTAGGAGGCAGGGGTGGTAGTCAGAGGGGGGCCTCTGATACGGCCGATCGCGCCGAGAACCGTACTCCTGCTAGAGCATATGCCATTCGCGCACGAGAGGAGGCATCCTCCCCCGACGTCATCACTGGTACCTTCACTCTCTTTGATACTAATGTGATTGCATTGATTGACCCTGGCTCTACTCATTCATATGTATGCGAAACCTTAGCATCCAGTAAGACTCTACCTGTTGAGTCTACTGAGCTAGTAATTCGAGTGTCAAACCCTTTGGGTCAATGCGTACTTGTTGATAAAGTGTGTAAGAGATGCCCTCTAATAATCCGAGAATCCTGTTTTCCGACCGATTTGATGCTTTTGCCGTTCGACGAGTTTGATGTTATTCTTGGTTTGGATTGGTTAACCGCGCATGATGCGGTTGTGAATTACAAAAGCAAGACTATCGATTTGAGGTGCGCGAATGACGAAATAATCCGAGTTGAGTCTGCGGACTTAAGGGGGTTGCCAGCTGTAATATCAGCAATGTTGGCCCAGAAATATGTAAGGAAAGGGTGCGAAGCATACCTCGCGTATGTACTTGATGACAAGGAGTTAGAAAAGAAACCCGAGTCGGTGCCGGTGGTTTGTGAATACCCGGATGTTTTTCCTGAAGAGTTACTGGGTTTGCCACCTGTTCGGGAAGTAGAGTTTGGAATTGAGCTTGTACCTGGAACTACGCCAATTTCGATCGCTCCGTATCGTATGGCACTAACCGAGTTAAAAGAGTTGAAAGCTCAGTTGCAAGAATTGACGGATAGAGGTTTCGCTCGACCGAGTTTCTCACCTTGGGGTGCACCAGTATTGTTCGTGAAAAAGAAGGACGGAACCATGAGGTTGTGCATTGACTATCGTCAACTGAATAAAGTGACGATAAAGAATAAGTATCCGTTACCGCGTATTGATGATCTATTCGATCAATTAAAGGGAGCATCGGTGTTTTCAAAGATAGATTTGAGATCGGGTTATTATCAGTTGCGGATTCGAGATTCGGACGTACCCAAAACTGCTTTCAGAATGAGGTACGGTCACTACGAGTTCTTAGTGATGCCGTTTGGGCTCACTAATGCCCCTGCGGTGTTTATGGATTTGATGAATCGGATCTTCAGGCCGTATTTGGATCGGTTTGTAGTTGTGTTTATTGATGACATCTTGGTCTATTCAAGAGATGAGACCGAACATGCTGAGCATCTGAGGCAAGTGTTGCAAATTTTGCGGGATAAGCAGTTATATGCTAAGTTCAGTAAGTGTGAGTTCTGGTTAAGAGAGGTTAGCTTCTTGGGTCATGTGGTATCCGCATCGGGTATTCGAGTTGACCCGAGCAAAATTTCAGCCATACTTAACTGGAAGCCTCCGAGAAATGTTACCGAAGTCCGGAGCTTTCTAGGGCTCACCGGCTATTACCGACGATTTGTCAAAGGTTTCTCGATGATAGCCACACCAATGACGAAGCTACTTCAGAAGGATGTTAAGTTCGAATGGACGGAGAAATGTCAGAAAAGCTTCGATCAACTGAAAACTCATCTGACTGAAGCTCAAATTTTGGTGCAACCCGAATCGGGTAAAGAGTTTGTCGTTTATAGTGACGCATCCCTACTCGGGTTGGGTTGCGTATTGATGCAAGAAGGTCGAGTTGTGGCCTATGCATCGAGACAATTGAAGCCACACGAGAGAAATTATCCGACCCATGATCTCGAACTAGCCGCCATTGTGTTTGCATTGAAAATATGGCGACATTATTTGTTTGGTGAGAAGTGCCATGTGTTTTCGGATCACAAAAGTCTCAAATATTTGATGACTCAACGAGACTTGAATCTGCGACAAAGACGTTGGCTTGAGTTGTTGAAAGATTACGAGCTTGTCATTGATTACCACCCGGGAAAGGCTAATGTGGTTGCGGACGCCTTAAGCCGGAAATCACTGTTTGCTTTGCGAGCGATGAATGTGCACTTGTCTGTTCTACCTGACAATGTGTTAATAGCTGAATTAAAAGCCAAACCATTATTGACTCATCAAATTCGTGAAGCTCAGAAAGTCGATGATGAATTGGTTGCAAAACGAGCTGAGTGTGTTCCGAACAAGGAATCGGAGTTTCAGATTGATGATGATGGTTGTTTGAGGTTTAGAAGTCGTTTGTGCGTTCCAAGGAATTCGGAACTCATTCCGATGATTCTGAACAAAGCCCATTGTAGCCGAATGACAATTCACCCGGGGAGCACGAAAATGTACAACGACTTGAAACGTCGGTTTTGGTGGCATGGCATGAAGCGAGACATCTCTGACTTTGTTTCGAGATGTTTAATATGTCAACAGGTGAAAGCGGAACATCAAGTGCCTTCAGGGTTACTTCAGCCGATCATGATACCCGAGTGGAAATGGGACCGAGTCACAATGGACTTTGTGTCCGGACTGCCATTGTCCGCAAGTAAGAAGGATGCGATTTGGGTTGTTGTTGATAGGCTGACTAAGTCGGCTCACTTTATCCCCGTGCGTACGGATTTTTCATTGGATAAACTAGCCGAATTGTATGTTTCTCAGATTGTGAGATTACATGGAGTACCTATTTCTATCGTGTCGGATAGAGATCCGAGATTCACCTCGCGATTTTGGAAGAAATTGCAAGAAGCTTTGGGTACCCAGCTGCATTTTAGCACCGCTTTTCATCCCCAAACCGATGGTCAATCCGAGCGGATAATTCAGATACTCGAGGATATGCTGAGATGCTGCATCCTTGAGTTTAGTGGTTCATGGGAACGGTATGTACCTTTGATCGAATTCGCTTACAACAATAGTTTCCAATCAAGTATTAAGATGGCACCTTATGAGGCTTTGTACGGTCGTAAATGCCGTACACCATTGTTTTGGACCGAACTCGGTGAAAGTAAAATTTTCGGAGTTGATTTGATTAAAGATGCCGAACAGAAAGTAAAGGTAATCCGTGAAAGTCTGAAGGTAGCCACAGATCGTCAAAAATCGTATGCGGATCTGAAACGGAAGGACATTGAATATCAGGTGGGAGATAAAGTGTTCCTTAAAGTTTCGCCTTGGAAAAAGGTACTTAGGTTTGGCCGTAAGGGCAAGTTGAGCCCGAGATTCATTGGGCCGTACGAAATCTCCGAACGAGTGGGGCCAGTTGCGTATAGATTGATTTTGCCCCCTGAGCTTGAAAAGATTCACGATGTCTTTCATGTTTCGATGCTTCGACGCTATCGATCTGATCCGTCGCATATAATTAACCCATCAGAGGTTGAAATTCAGGCCGATATGAGTTATGAAGAAGAACCGATACGTATCCTAGCTCGTGAGGTGAAGGAGTTGCGAAACAAAAGGGTTCCGTTAGTGAAGGTGTTATGGCTCAAACATGGGATCGAGGAAGCTACTTGGGAAACCGAGAGTTCGATGAAAGAACGATACCCAAACCTATTTACTGGTAAGCTTTTCGAGGACGAAAATTTCTTAAGTGGGGGAGAGTTGTGACAGCCCTAATTCGACCCTAGTCGGAAAGTGGTTTCGGGACCGCTAAACCGAGTCACCGAAAGGTTTGAATGTGATGTTTATTGTCTAGAATATGTAATCATGAATGTGTAAAAATTTCAAGCTTCGATATGGTCGATTGCATGTGAATTTAGTCAATAGGACTTATATGAGAAAATTTTAAAATGTGATAGGTCCATGCATGAGGACCTATTAGTGCATGTGGAAGAAAAAGGGGACTTGCATGTCAAATTCCCCCTCCCTAGCATGTAGTGGCCGGCCATGCTATGGGCGGAAACATGTCACCAACATGTTGTATTAGTGATGTATGGGAAGGGAAATAAAATATTAAGCATGATAATTAAATAATGAAAGGAAGGGTGATGGAAAAAAAAATAATAATAATGGTCTCACCCCCTTGTTGCCGTGAATTGATGAAAGAAAACAAAAAAGAAAAAAAGTGTTCATTCTTGAACATCCTTGGCCGAATAGAGGAAAGAAAGGAAGGGGGGAGAGCTTGAGAAAATCGGCTATGGTGGTTTGCTAGACTAAGGTATGTTTGATGTTGTCTTTGAGATGCATGCATGTTTTAAATAGCCCATGTTCAAATCTTGAATCTTGTTGACAACATGAGCAATCGGTCATGAGAAAGTGTTCAAGGAATGGTTGTTGTTCATGTTATTTGGATGAGAAATGGTGAGTTTTGTTGTTTCATGTTAAAGTTAGGTGAATGATGATAGAGGAGTGTTTGAACTATAAAAAGAATCGGCTACCTTGTTATGAGCTAGGGTCGAATGTGGGTTTGGTTGTGTTTGAATATTACATGCTTGGTAGAATGGTGGATGAAGGTGCCGAATGTATGTTGGATTGATAGAGTCTCCAAATTAATTTTATGTGTGTATGCATGACCGAATATACGTGGTCACATGAGTAAGGAAGTGAGTTGTTTGATATGTGGTAAAAGTTAAGTACTAAATCGAAGGTTGCTAAAATTGTCATTTCTTAGCCGAATATGTGCTTGATCAATGAAGGAATTGTTGAAGAATATAGGTGAACTTGGTGAGAGCAATCGGCCTAGTGTATAAATGATATGAAGATTTTAGGAAATTGTTTTGGTTAGGTGTATGTATGATTAAGTATATTCGGCAATATACTTAAAGTGGGTACATGATATTACATTATAATTATTGAGCTTAAGTATATGGATATGTGTATATGTGGTCATATAATGACATCTTGGTTTGAAAATTTAATGATGTGTGATTGCCGAATGTGATAAATAAATTCATGTTATTGGGTTAAATATTGAATACTCTTATTTGTATTATTTAAGCTCAAGAACCTAAAGGAGAGGCGTCCAACAAGGGGAAATCGAAGGTCATCGGGTAGCCGACTCGGAATTATTTTACCCAACATAAAGTAAGTCATTAAGCATGTAGTTGGTATTATTTCAAATGGTCATAATGTGTATGTATTGATGCTGATTGGAATGAATAAATATACATATATATATGCATGTACTATGTGATGATGAAATTGTTGAATGAAAGAAAAGAGGTAAGATGTACTGAGTTGTTGATCTCGGCACTAAACGTGCGGGATGACCATTTATGACCATGAGATTGGCGCTAAGTGCGCGGGATTAAATTGTACAGCACTAAGGGTGCGATTCGACTATGTTGCACTAAGTGTGCGAAATGAATATGATGCACTAAGTGTGCGAATTGACCATGCGGCACTAAGTGTGCGAGTTTGATTACGTAGCACTAAGTGTGCGAGTTGATTATATAGCACTGAGTGTGCGGGCTCAATATACATTCGTGAATCATTATGGACACTATGTGTGCGACACTATTGAGTCGATCGCGGACAGCGGGTCGGGTAAGTGTCTTGAGTACGTGGCTAATAGGTGCTATGCTTATACTTGGTGTTGAGCTCGGTAAGTTCGAACCTATGTGACAAATATACTTGAAGTCACGTACATAAAATTTATCGTAGGATGGGTGAAAGGCCGTATAGTCGTTTGATTGTGACGAAAATAAATCGATTTATGAAACTGCTTCAATGTCCTATTGACGAGTATATAGAATGTGAACGCATGAATTGATATGAAATTGAATTGATAGGTTGGAGGAACTATGGTATGGTTCGGTATGGATGGAGTAAATTGTCTCGTTCCATTTTGTTTCCTCTTGTGATAATGCTATTGATAGATGGTAGTGCATTGCTTATGACTTACTGAGTTATAAACTCACTCGATGTTTCCTTGTCACCCATTATAGGTTGCTTGGACTCATCTATTTTTGCGGGGTCGGGCCGTCATCGAAGTCATCACACCGGATAGCAAGTTTTGGTACTTTCTTCTTAGTGTGTTTAGAAGATCATTTTGGCATGTATAAACTATTACGTTGTGTTTGAATTTTGGCATGTAAACTTTAAGCCATGCGAAAATGGCACGAATGTTCGATTGAGTTGGATCAAGGGTAGGCATGAAATGGACCTAGTTACTTTCGTAACAGATGCTGGCAGCAGCAGTGTCATGAGATTGAAAAATCATTAAAAATAGTAGGAGTGGAATTAATTGATGAATAAACTATGTAATAGAAGCTCGATGAGTCTGTTTTCATGGGGAAGTAACGAAAAGATCATATGGGCAGTATATTAAGAGATAATCAGATTTTTGTGGGACAGGGCCAGAACGGTTTCTGGATTCCCTGCTCCGACTTTGGAAATTCATTACAAATTAACCAGAGATAATTAGGGGTCGTACCATATATGTACAGATTCCTCTCTGAGTCTAGTTTTCAAAGAAACAAACGGCATCAGTATTGGAGCCCCGTGCTGGGAGATATCCAAGTCGTAATGGTCAAAGGTCAGTGTAGTTGACCCCTACAACTGGGGAGACTTTGACTAATAAACTGTACTAATTGGCCCGACCAAAAATTCTAGAAAAAAATACATAGATGGGCACATGAGTCTAGTTTCTGGGAAAAATTACAAAACTGATTTTCGAGTTACGAAACTCAAGATATGATTTTTAAAACGACTAGTACTCAGATTGGGCAGTGTCTGGAAAATAAATTTTGTAAGGGGTTAAAGCCAGTTAACACCTCGTGTTCGACTCCGGTGTCGGTTTCGGGTTCGGGGTGTTACAAGAAGTATACATATCAAAGTTCAAACAAATACATATTAGCCTATACATGCCAAAATGTTCACTTAGACCAACTAAGAAGAGGGTACCAAATGCTGCAAGCTGGTGTGATGACTTCGACAATGGTCTCGAGCACACAAAATGGATCGAATAAATCTAAATAAAAGACAAGTAAACACACCAAATAAGTATTCAACTCAGTAAGTCATAAGCAATATAATACATTCCATTGATAAAAGATCATAAGAAAAATAATGTAAGATCTATTACTCCATCCATACCGAACTATGCCATAATTACTTAGATTATTGGTTCAATCTTAAGCCAAGTCCTTCTACCCAATCAAATATCAAAATAACCCAATTGATCTAGATCCATTTCCTCAAAGCATGAAACAATGATGCACTAGATAAATTCATACATATACATTTCATGTCCCAAATTCGATATTTTAGTTAATAGTTCTATCACTTTATTCTTTTCCTACACATATTATATTATCAACCAAATTCACACACATAGTGCTAATTAAGCTCACACACATAGTGCCATACTAAACCGCACACATAGTGCCTGAAATTTTCACTCATGCATCGACATTCAAATCTGCACACATCGTGCCATTTAATTCCGCACCCATAGTGCCAATGTTAACTCATTATAATAAGGCAATTTACTTAATTCAAATAGCATATAAAATCTGCACACAAAGTGACATTTAATTCCACACACATAGTGCCAATGTTAACTCATTATAATAAGGCAATTGACTTAATTCAAATAGCATATAAAATCTGCACACAAAGTGACATTTAATTCCGCACACATAGTGCCAATGTTAACTCATTATAATAAGGCAATTTACTTAATTCAAATAGCATATAAAATCTGCACACAAAGTGACATTTAATTCCGCACACATAGTGCGAATGTTAATTCATTATAATAAGGCAATTTACTTAATTCAAATAGCATATCAAATCTGCACACAAAGTGACATTTAATTCCGCACACATAGTGCCAATGTTAACTCATTATAATATGGCAACTTACTTAATTCAAATAGCATATACGGTCACATTAATAATATATATATCGCTTCAAAGGAACACCTAGCAAAAGGTATTCTTTCATGATTCACTAGTATTATTTACGCACAAACTAATCAACCTTACAAAATGCTTAAGGACTTACCTTGTGTTGGGTAAAACGGTTCCAACTCGGCTACTCGATGTTCTTTGCTTTGCCCTTGCTTGATTCCCCTCCTTTAAGTTCTTGAGCTTAATCAAATAAATTAACTAGTTTAACCGTCTTGCTAGATATTTATATCAAAATATTAGTGATTTTATATCATAAGAAACACATGGTAAAATTTTATCTTTCTACCTTATGCTTTTGAGCTATTCGGCTAATAACCATATAATATCACCTTACTATCAATAATCCAATTACACATACATATATAACACATATATATTTGTATATACGGCAACCACCCTTGCTAATTTCTCACATATATAGTCTAATAATTTTCATTACATTTTACAACCATAATTGTTCAAGACATTAAAACTTCAACAAATATTCATCTATTACCTCGAGGCCGAATGCATCGTCACTTCTCAACATAACATTATCTCAAATAGGTTTACATTCAAATATATATATAATCATGAATCAAACTCAACTTATAAGCCAACATCACTCATTTAGTCGATTATATATAATCAAAGGTAATATCACAAATGGGCATACTTATATAGCCGAATGTGCAAAAATTAAATTCAACATCACCTATGTACTTAATTAGATGGCCGAATATACAATATCAATTATAATATCATTTTTAATTCATTTACACACATAGTTTCATCTCATGAACACTTGACCGAATTTTTCCTAAACTAGCATAGCTTCACATCTATTTATAACATCATATAAAGCCACATATATCTACATATCTACCCTAATTTTCTTTCACCTTTCTACTATTTCCGTTCACAACATCAAAAGCACCATACTCTTAGCATTTACCTCCCTCTAACCGTATGCCATTTAGTCACCTATTTAGGTAGAAAATTAACATATAGGATATAATAAGACATTGGCTACTAACTAGATTTTCACAAAAATTTAATAAAATTAACATGAGCCCTACCTTAATCAACCCCTTAGGATGGCCGAATGTCTTAGAAAATTTCCTCCTTCTTTCCCTAGCTTACGGCATCTGCAAGAGGAAGAAGATGAATACTTTCTCTCCCTTTCTTATTTTATTCATCTTTTTCCTATTAATTCCTTTCTTTAATTTATTTTAACCATTAACTAATATAAAAAAATTACAATAAAATTCAACTTAGTGGAAGAAGCATCATTGCTTGGCCGGCCACTACTTGAATTTTGGGCAATTTGACATGCAAACCCAAGCCTTCTCACCTTGTTGTTATTTGATCCTTACAATTTACCTATCATCTTTTCTAAGTTTCTCAACTAAGTCCTTTCAAGAAAATTCACATTCCTAAGACTAAATTAAAACATTAAATTTTCATACACACACTATCACACATTAAATATATGCAATAAAAATTAAAGTAAATTTTTATGACTCGGTTTTGTGGTCCCGAAACCACATTCCGACTAGGGTAAAATTAGGACTGTCACAGTCAAGGCACACACTGTGTCTTAGGCTGTGTCCTCCACACGGATGAGATACACAGCCATGTCTTTGCCCGTGTGTTTACTACCATGCATACTGACTTGTAAAATTGAGGTGCAGGGGACACATTGTAACAGCCCGATTTAGGGCCAAAACGGAACAGTGGTTTCGAAACCACGAATTCGAGGTTGAAAAAAAATTATTTTGATTAAGTTTTAGTGTTTATATTATGATTGCATAATCGTTGGAAAATTTCGTTGCGAAATTTTATCGATTGGGTGTTTAATTTGACGTTTAGGACTAAATTGAAATAGGTGAAAAATGTGTGTTCTTGTTCATAAAGTACTTGATTGAAATGGGGGTTTTAAGTAGAGATCCTTAAATGGAAATTAGACCATTATACTTTATATGGACAAAAATTTGGACATGGATGGAATTTTTAGAAAGTTTAGTAGTTAGGGCATTTTGGTCATTTGCATAATAAATGAAATAAAATGGGAAAAATAACACAAAAATGTGTTCATCTTCATTTAGCTTGGCCAAAAGCTAGGGTTTGTTTCAAGCTTTCAAGCTCAATAGTAAGTGCATTCAAGCCCCGTTTTTAATGTTCTTTACATTTTTGAAATCCTCGTAGCTCGGTTTACCTATTTCTACCATTATTTCGAGTTAGGGTTTATGTTTAAAAATTTACCCATGAATGATATGCATGTATTTTGATGTTTTATGGTAGAATATGAATGTTTGAGGTTAGGAGAACGATCTTTTCTAAGCGATTTTTAGCGAAAACGAGCAAAACGGTATAATTGATAAAAATACCTAATGCTCATAAGTGCATGTTAGAGTAAGAATTTGATGTTGTCATAGAAGAGAAAAATGATCAGAATGTCATAAAACATAAGAATAAGGGCTGAAATTAAATTTTCGAGCCTAGGGGAAAAATCATAATTTTGTAAAAGTTAGGGGGCAAAAATGTAATTTTTCCATAATGTGATTTTTGGATTGAAATAAATAGTATGAGTATTAAATAAGCTAAATGTGTTGTTATAGATCAAGAAAGGCGTGGAATTGACCTCGAACGGGGGAAGGAAGAGGTTTTGGACTAAATTGCAAAATTTCCATATTTTGCATCGAGGTAAGTTGTATGTAAATAATACATTAACTTCATTTACATTTTTATATTTCAGCCTATTATGTATATTTTAGCTGATTTTGAAGCATAAATCGACTATTGGAAGAATGGAAATAAGTAATAGAGAGAAAAATCCCAGTTGAACATTCAGAAAGATTGAATAATATAGATGGAGCGTAGCTAGGTCACATGTATGGTGCTGAGTGCACATCATGTGTACAAGAGAGCTACGAGATACTATGTAGTAGCTGGGTCACATGTGTGATACGGGATGTATCCCATGTAGACAAGAGAGCTACGGGAGAGATAAATGTAGCTAGGTCGCATGTGTGATTCCAAGTGAAGGACACCATGTAGACAAGAGAGCTATGTGATAATTTGGCTAGGTCACATGGGTGGTACTAAGTGTTCACCATGTGTACAAGAGAGCCGAATTATATGAAATATGATGGTGAGGTTGTGTGCTGAAACCATCAAGTATCGAGGATTGATCCGAATTGTTCAACGGGATGGTTTTAAGGTGACTTTGTAATCATGGACCTATACTTGTGATGTATGAAATGTGGTGAAAATGAATTGTGATATGCATGTTAAAATGAGGTTAATACAAAGAAAGTGTGAAAGAGTGAATTAGCAATAATACTGTTTTGGATAGTCACAGTGACGTGAATTTGAAAAATCACCAAAAATAGTAAGAATTAAATTAGAGGCTGAATAAGAGATGAAATTAAAGCTTAATGAGTCTATTCCCATTTAAAAGAAACATAGCAAGTAAAGGAACTCTATATTTTGAGATATATATATTTGTGTGTGACTCGCTCAGAATGACTATGTGATCCCCTGTTCTAACTTTGAAAAATCAGTAAAAATTGTACAAAACAAATTAAGAAATATAGTTTATATTTCTAGATTCCTTATTGAGTCTAGTTTAAATGAAAAATATTTCATGGATATTTGAATTGTGTACAGGGAGAAATTCAATTCGTAGTGAACAGAGGTCAGATCAGTCGAGCTGTATAACAAGGGAAACTTTAACTAATAAACTGTAATAATTGGCCAGACCAAAAATTCTAGAAAAATTTTAGTAAGAAGTAATATGAGTCTAGTTTCAGGAAACTTTTATGGATTTGAATTTCGAGTTTTTTAAATCGAGTTATGATTTTTTTAGTGAATATGAGGCAGGAGAGACAACTTGACCAAAGTGGAGTAAATAGTAAAATTAAAAAGTAGATATACTTGAGTTATTGTGTAAACATATTAAATTCTTTATTCATTATTTATATATTTTCTTACTAAGCTATAAGCTTACTTTCTTTTCTCTCTTTTGTCTTATAGTGTCGTCCAGCTTGCACATGAGTCAAGGATCGTTGAAGATCTGCCTACACTATCAATACTTTTGGTTATTTGAACTGAACATTTTGAATTATGGCATGTATAGTAGACTTAGTTATTTTGTTACATGTCATAATTGTCTAGGTTTAAAATATTAATTATAGTATCTGACCGATTTTTTTGTACGAAGCCTTTAAAATTGTCTAGTATTGTTAAAGGCATATGTTATAATGATTCATGATCTAATTGCACGCCATATTTTTGTCTCGGTTTTATTAAATAGTATGTACTATGATTTGTTAATACCTCGTACCCTGTTCCAGCGACGGATACGGGTAAAGGGTGTTACATTTAATGGTATCAGAGCTATGGTTTAGTCGGTTCTCGAACTAATAAAGTGTGTGTAAAAGTTTAGCTATACATACCATAAATATACTGTGACAGTGTGGTGACTCCTGATTATTCTAAACTGTGTTTTGTTTTAATATAGTAATGGATCCTGAAAGAACTGCGGTAATGATGCTGCTAGTAATGCGCCGGCTCCCGCACAAAGGACCGTGCCTGGAGAAAGTAGACCTGATACATTGAGACAAGGAGATGAGGCTCGGGATGCCTTTCTCTAAATGATGAACAATTGGTACACTGAGTTTATTCAAGCAAACCCAAATGCTCAACCTCCTCCACCCCCTCTCATACCTCAGACGGTTCTTGTAGTTGCTCAAGGCATAGATTTCGTAAGAATGAACAAGCCTCCGGTTGACAAGATTCGAAAACAAGGGGTCGAAGAGTTTAGAGCAAAGATTGATGATGATCCCGAGAAAGTGGAGTTCTGGCTTGAAAATTCTACCCGTGTATTTGATAAGCTCTCATGTACACCCGAGGAGTGCTTAAAGTGTGCTATATCACTTTTGAGAGATTCAGCCTACCATTGGTGGAAGACTTTGGTAGCAGTGGTGCCAAAAGAAAGGGTTACTTGGGATTTCTTCCAGGAAAAATTCAGAAAGAAATACATAAGTCAGCGATTTATTGATTAAAAACGGAATGAGTTCCTCGAATTGAAGCAGGGCAAGATGTTTGTGGCAAAGTATGAACGCGAATTTGTAAGACTCAGCAAGTATGCCCAGGAATGTGTGTCCACCGAGGCCATTATGTGCAAAAGGTTTGAGGATGGGCTAAATGAGGACATTAAAGTGCTTGTGGGAATTTTGGAGATGAAAGAATTTGTAGTATTGGTTGACCGAGCTCTTAAAGCCGAAGAATTGAACAAAAAAAGAACAAAAGCTGCTATTGAGGCTCGAGATGCCATAAAGAGGCCGATAAGCAAGTCATTTCAATCTCAATCAAAGAGGTCTAAAGAGACAAACCCTCGAATGACAGTTTCAGCTGGGGATTCACACAGAGATCGTGGTAGGGCATATTCAGGGTCTAAAGCTCAAGCTACTTCAGTGGCAAGTGTGGGTAATGTGTGATCTAGAAAGCCCGAATGTCAGCAACGTGGCAGGCAACATTATGGTGAGTGTTGGGGAAACGAGTGAGCTTGTTTCAGGTGCGGCTCTCGCGAGCATTTATCAGAGACTATCCAGAGAAAGTTAAAGAAGAAAAATTTCAGAGTGCTAGACAAAATACTACCGCTAGCAGAGGTAGACCATCGAGAAATACTGGAAGTGGGGCTAGCAGTAAAACTGCAATGAAAGATTTAGCGGCGAGATCAGAAGCTAGAGCGCTTGCTAGAGCTTATGCCATACGTGCCCGAGAGGATGCATCATCTTCCGACGTGATTACTGGTACATTTTCTCTCTATGATGCTATTGTTATTGCATTGATTGATCCCAGGTCTACTCATTCCTATATTTTTATGAATTTAGTATCTAATAAGAAGTTGCCTGTTGAGTTTACTGATTTTACGATTAAAGTGTCGAACCCCTTAGGCCAATATGTGCTAGTTGATAAGGTTTGCAAGAATTGCACATTAATGATTCAAGGTCACTGTTTTCCGGCTAATCTGATGCTGTTACCATTTGATGAGTTTGACGTTATTTTGGGAATGGATTGGTTGACATTGTATGATGCCAAGGTAGATTGTAAACAGAAAACACTAGAGTTGAAATGTGAAAATGGTGAAATTCTATGGGTTGAAATAGATGAATCAAATAAATTGCCTATGGCGATTTCGCACATGTCTGCACTGAAATACATGAGGAAAGGGTGTGAAGCTTATCTGGCCTATGTAATAAATACTGAGCTGTCTGAATTGAAGCTTGAATTAGTACCGATAGTCTGTGAATTTCTAGATGTATTTCCAGAGGAATTGCCTGGATTGCCTCCGAATAGAGAGATAGAGTTTGCCATTGATTTGTTGTCGGGGACTGCACCAATCTCGATTGCTCCATATAGAATGGCTCCGACTGAATTAAAAGAATTGAAGGCTCAGTTGCAAGAGTTAATAGACAAGGGATTTATGAGACTGAGTTTCTCTCCCTGGGGTGCTCCTGTATTGTTCGTAAAGAAGAAGGATGGCTCAATGAGGCTTTGCATTGATTACCATCAGCTCAATAAGGTGACTATAAAGAACAAGTACCCGTTGCCGAGGATTGATGATTTATTCGATCAGTTAAAGGGGGCCACAGTGTTTTCAAAGATCGATTTGAGGTCCGGTTACTACCCGTTGAGAGTTAAGGAGTCGGATGTGCCGAAAACCGCCTTTAGGACAAGGTATGGACATTATGAGTTCCTTGTGATGCCTTTCAGCTTAACAAATTCTCCAGCTATATTCATGGACTTGATGAACCGAATATTTTGGCCATATTTAGATAAGTTTGTAGTAGTGTTTATAGATGACATTCTAATTTATTCTCGGGATGAGTCTGAGCACGCCGAACACTTGAGAACCAGATTGCAGATCTTGAGAGAAAAGAAACTATTTGCTAAGTTTAGTAAAAGTGAGTTCTAGCTTCGTGAAGTTGGATTTTTGGGACATATAGTCTCAGGTGATGGTATTTGGGTGGATCCGAGCAAGATTTCTGCGATCGTTGATTGGAAACCGCCAAAGAATGTATCCGAGGTTAGAAGCTTTTTAGGCTTGGCAGGGTATTATAGACGTTTTGTCGAGGGATTTTCGATGATTGCCTATCCTATGACTAAGTTGCTACAAAAGAATGTTAAGTTTGAATGGACTGATAAATTTCAGCAAAGTTTTGAAAAGCTGAAAGCACGATTGATTGAAGCACCAATTTTAGTACAGCCCGAGCCGGGGAAGGAGTTCGTAATTTATAGTGATGCATCATTGATAGGCCTTGGATGTGTTCTAATGCAAGAGGGTAAAGTGGTAGCTTATGCCTCGAGACAGTTAAAACCGCATGAGAAGAACTATCCTACACATGATTTGGAATTGGCCGCTATTGTCTTTGCCTTGAAGATCTGGCGACATTATTTGTATGGTGAAAAATGTCGAATTTTTACTGATCACAAAAGTTTGAAGTATTTAATGAATCAAAAGGATTTGAATCTGCGACAGCGAAGATGGCTTGAATTATTGAAGGATTATGAGCTAATAATTGATTATCATCCGAGAAAAGCGAATGTAGTTGCTGACGCCTTGAGCAGGAAATCTCTTTTTACTTTGAGAGTCATGAATACGGGGTTAGCATTGTCCGATGATGGATCAATCTTAGCAGAGATGAGGGCTAAACCGTTATTTCTCCAGCTGATTTGTGATGCTCAAAAGAATGATAGTGAGTTACGAACCAAGAGAACTCAGTGCGAATCGGGTTACGACTCAAATTTTTGAGTTGGACCAGATGACTGTTTGATGTTTCGAGATAGGATATGTGTACCGAAAAATGATGAATTAATTCAGAAAATATTACATGAGGCGCATAGTGGCTGTTTGTCAGTTCACCCTGGTAGCACAAAAATATATAATAATTTAAAGAAGTTATATTGGTGGCCAGGCATGAAAAGGGACATTTCTGATTTGTAACAAGTGTTGTCCAGTAAGTGCATCACAACCGGTAATGGTTCCTGAGCGGAAATGGGATAGGATTACCATGGATTTTGTAACCGGTTTGCCTCTGACTCGTAAAAAGAAGGATGTTGTCTGGGTAGTGGTTGATAGGTTAACAAAGTTGGCTCACTTTATACCGGTACGTACCGATTACTCACTTGATAAATTAGCTGAATTATATATTGTTGAAATTGTGAGGTTGCACGGGGTACTTATGTCTATAATATCAGATAGAGATCCGAGGTTTACCTCGAGATTCTGGAAAAGTTACAAGAAGCTTTGGGCACAAAATTGAACTTTAGTACCACGTTTCATCCACAAACAGATGTATGGTGCTGAGTGCACATCATGTGTACAAGAGAGCTACGAGATACTATGTAGTAGCTAGGTCACATGTGTGATACGAGATGTATCCCATGTAGACAAGAGAGATACGGGAGAGATAAATGTAGCTAGGTCGCATGTGTGATTCCAAGTGAAGGACACCATGTAGACAAGAGAGCTATGAGATAAATTGGCTAGGTCACATGGGTGGTACTAAGTGTTCACCATGTAGACAAGAGAGCCGAATTATATGAAATATGATGGTGGGGCTGTGTGCTGAAACCATCAAGTATCGAGGATTGATCCGAATTGTTCAACGGGATGGTTTTAAGGTGACATTGTAATCATGGACCTATACTTGTGATGTATGAAATGTGGTGAAAATGAATTGTGATATGCATGTTAAAATGAGGTTAATACAAAGAAAGTGTGAAAGAGTGAATTAGCAATAATACTGTTTCGGACAGTCACAGTGACGTGAATTTGAAAAATCACCAAAAATAGTAGGAATTAAATTAGAGGTTGAATGAGATATGAAATTAAATCTTAATGAGTCTATTCCCATTTAAAAGAAACATAGCAACTAAAGGAACTCTATATTTTGAGATATATATATTTGTGTGTGACTCGCTCAGAATGACTATGTGATCCCCTGTTCTAACTTTGAAAAATCAGTAAAAATTGTACAAAACAAATTAAGAAATATAGTTTATATGTCTAGATTCCTTATTGAGTCTAGTTTTAAATGAAAAAGATTTCATGGATATTTTAATTGTGTACGGGGAGAAATTCAATTCGTAGTGAACAGAGGTCAGATCAGTCAAGCTGTATAACAGGGGAAACTTTAACTAATAAACTGTAATAATTGGCTGGACCAAAAATTCTAGAAAAATTTTAGTAAGAAGTAATATGAGTTTAGTTTCAGGAAAATTTTACGGATTTGAATTTCGAGTTTTCTAACTCTAGTTATGATTTTTTTAGTGAATATGAGGCAGGAGAGACAGCTTGACCAAAGTGGAGTAAATAGTAAAATTAAAAAGTAGATATACTTGAGTTATTGTGTAAACATATTAAATTCTTTATTCATTATTTATATACTTGCTTACTAAGCTATAAGCTTACTTTCTTTTCTGTCTTTTGTCTTATAGTGTCGTCCAGCTTGCACAGGAGTCAAGGATCGTTGAAGATCTGCCTACACTATCAATACTTTTGGGTATTTGAACTGAACATTTTGAATTATGGCATTTATAGTAGACTTAGTTATTTTGTTACGTGTCATAATTGTCTAGGTTTAAAATATTAATTATAGTATCTGACCGATTATTTTGTACGAAGCCTTTAAAATTGGCTAGTATTGTTAAAGGCATATATTATACTGATTCATGATCTAATTGCATGCCATATTTTTGTCTCGGTTTTATTAAATAGTATGTACTATGATTTGTTAATACCTCATACCTTGTCCCGGTGACGGATACAGGTAAGGGGTGTTACACACGTAGCCGGACTACACGCCCATAGGGCAAGCCATGTGTCACACACGGCCTAGACACACGCCCATGTGTCCACCCGTGTGGACAAAAACAAGGCTATTTACCAAGCCTTTTTCCACCCTTACTTGCACCAACCTACACAACTTCAACCAAAACCAATTCAAGCATATCAAATATAACCAAAACCGCCACAACCATAAGAAATTTGCATCAAATGAATTTAATAATAAGCAATATTAGCAAACATTAATGGCCTATACAAAATGAATATCACATCCATCATATGAGCCAACTCTTATGGCTAAACTAACAAAACATTAAACAAAAGATTCAAGTCACTATACATGCCAAAATCAAAATATTAAGCTAGCTATACCAAAGCTTCAGGTGATTGTAACAGTCCGATCGTCTGTGTCAGGAAAATATTTAAATATTATTTTCCATGTTTACAGTATGTATTTAAGCATGTGTGAAAGTTTCGTATTGAAATTCGATCGTCTGTGTGCTTAATTTGCAAAAAGGACCTAATCCCATAAAATGTAAAAGTTGCCTGCTATTTGTTAAAGTGATTATTTCATGTGTCTCTTTAAATGTGAGGTCCTTATGTCCATATTTTACCTTTGAAAGTTTGAATGGACATATATGCCAAAGGTTAGTGGAATTTTAATATGTATAATAAGGCTATTATGATAAAATGTATATTATGTTAATATTAATTAAATAAAACATGTTATTTGTTTCATTCTTTCATCATATGGCTGAATATATCAAAGAAAATAAGAGAGAAAACACAAGTTAGGGTTTTGGCATTTTGATTGGTGATTAAGGTATGAATTTTGATCGATTTTTGATAATTTTTACATTTTTGTAACCGTTGCTTTGTATACTATCAAGCCCATGTCTCAATTTCTGATTTTGTTGATTATTTTGAAATATACCATTGATGAAATTATGAGCTTTGTGATTTTAATTGTTGGAAAATAAAAGATATGTGTTGGGTTGATATATTTTGTCTTTGAATTTTTGATGAATTTGAGTAATTCGGGCTAAATTGTGAAATTTGTAAATTTAAGGACTAAAATGTGAAATAAATGAAACATATGGGCTTATATGAATGCTATGAGAATTCAGCCTAACATGGGTATATGCAAATTTTGTGTGTTTTGTGATTTTGTGAAATAGGGACTAAATTGTCAAAATATGAAAATATGAGGCCTAATTTGTAAAATGCACAAAATGTGTGTTTTTGGATTGATTTGAATGATTTGGTGAATAAAAAGGTTAAATTTGAATTTATATAGATCAAGAACAAAAGAAAACAGAATTAGATCGGGGAAAGTCGAAAGTCGTCTAGTAGCTTATTCCGTTTAATCGAATCCGTACAAGGTAAGTCTATATACAAATAAATGTATCTGAAATGCTTTATTTATGTTTATATGCTATTGAACTATGTTGAATGGATATAAGTCTTGAATATGAGATGCCTGAGAAAGTATCGACAAGGTTCCGATGTCTGAAATCCTTGTACGAACCATAGGAA
Source organism: Gossypium hirsutum (assembly GCF_007990345.1). Taxonomy (NCBI): domain Eukaryota; kingdom Viridiplantae; phylum Streptophyta; class Magnoliopsida; order Malvales; family Malvaceae; genus Gossypium; species Gossypium hirsutum. Next base: position 48,555,484 of record NC_053424.1, read on the forward strand.
TAGTTAGGATACATATGCCATGACATAGGATTTCCGATATGTGTTTTCGTGTAAGACCATGTCTGGGACGTTGGCATCAACTTATGATTTACGTTTAAGACCATGTCTGGGACGTGGGCATCATATTTGATTTCGTTTAAGACCCTGTTTGGGACAGTGGCATCGATATTTGATTACATGTAAGACCACATCTTGGACGTTGGCATTGTACAAGCTTTCCGAGCTATCCGCGTATCCTTGTGATTTCGAACGGTTCAACGGGCATTTTGAGAAACGAATGAATATATGAGATGTGTATTCGATTCAGGTATGTTTGAAATGTATACTGTGTTTAAGAACAAAGGTAAGTATGTGTACAAGTTATGATATGTGATGTAAGCATGAGAAAGTAAGTTATTTGTGCAAATGAATTGAGTATATGGGAAATGTACATGAATTATGTGGTTTGTGATAGTACTTGACTATGAAGTATATGTATTTAAATGATGTTTATATGCTTTAATTGATAAGTTTATTTGTATATGGCTTACTAAGCTTTTGAAAGCTTACTCTGTGTGTTTTTCAACTGTTTTATAGATATCGTAGCTACCGGGAGCTCAGGGATCATCGAGGATTGTCACCACACTATCGAACTATATTTTGGTACCTTTTGAAAATGTTTATATTGAAGTATGGCATGTATATGCTAGAAGTAGTTGAATATGTTTTGTGAACTGTATATTTAGCCATGTGATATGGCTTAATTATGGTTGAACTTATGGTTTGATTTTGGTATATGATATGTGATGCAATATTGGTATGTTTGATGTGTTCATGAATGGCCAAAGAAATTGGTAAATTTGGTAAGTTTGAATTGTGCTTATTTGGAGAAAAGGTAAGATTATGGCATGAGATTGAATGATGGATATTATGGTTATAAATCATATGTTTTGTTATGTATTTGGCTTATGGAATGATATGATTGGGTATGTGTTTCAAGCACGAAATTGGTTGATAATGTTTGGCATGAATGGTATATGTTTTGGTTGAGAAATGGTTGAGAATTTGGCAAAAAATGCTATAGTTTTTTATGATTATAGGGAGGACCCTTAATGGGTGGCAAATTAGCCTTGTAAATGGCCTATTTTTGCCCACACAGGCAGAGGCACGAGCGTGTGTCTCAGCTATGTTGCTCGAGAGCCATTTCAAAGTGATCCTGGTTAGACCACACAGCCACACACATGTGCGTGTGCTAGGCCGTGTGGCCAAGTCAGTTTCAACCACGGGCTAGACACAAGGGCTGTCATGTGTCTGTGTGGACAAGTCAGTATGTGTGCCCTGTTTTGACACGGCCTAGACACATGGGCGTGTGACCTGTGAAACTTTGAAAATTTTGTTTAAGTTTCGAAAAATTTTGTTTAAGTTTCGAAAAATTTTGTATGAGATTGGTTTAGTCCAAACCCCTTTCTAATGGATGTTTAAGGTCTCCATGACCTATATAAGGGACTCAATTTTGATGTATGACTATGATTATGAATGATGTTTATGAAATGTTCGTAAAATATTCTATTTCGTCAGGTAACGCCTTTAACCCTAGTTCGGCGAAAGATACGGGTTAGGGGTGTTACAGTGATAGTGTAGTCGATGCCTCTGACGTCACTTGATCCCCAACACTAGCTTGACGGCACTATAAGAAAATGGAAAGGAGAGGGAGTAAGCATAAAGCTTAGTAAGTTGCATATAAATAAGTAACAACATCAACCATGCATATTATAAATCCACACAACATTCTTGAGGGAACATGGGTAAATATCACTACATGCTTATATATATCGCAAGTATAAACCAAATATTTCAATATCGTCCCAAGATCATTTTCATAGCTAGAACTTACTCATGTCATTCTTACCATCAAGGCAACATAACTAGATTCATATCTCATGAGTTTCGAATAAGAACCTATACCACTCACAGCATGATTATATCATTCCATATCATTGTCATAAGCTTTTAAAATAACCCGTGAAACCATTTGGAATACTAAAGGATATCTGACAAGCTTTATACAAGAGGGTGAATTGTCGATGCCATGTTCCAGACATGGTCTTACACTGGCTCACATGTCGAGGCCGATGCCATGTCCCAGACATGCTCTTACACTAGCTCTCAGCTCAATGCCGATGCCATGTCCCAGACATGGTCTTACACTAGGACACATATCAATGTCGATGCCATGTCCCAGAAATGGTCTTACACTGGCTCTCATATCGTGGCCGACGCAATTTCCAAGACATGGTCTTACACTAGCGCACATATCAATGACAATGCCATGTCCCAGACATGGTCTTACACTAGCACACATATCAATGCCAATGCCATGTCTCAGACATGGTCTTACACTGGCACACATATCACCTAAATGTCATAGCATGGATATCCAATCTATTCCTAGGTTCAATGAGGACTCTACTACATTAAATTTCATCATGCATTATTCATAAGCAATTTCAACCATATTATGCAAAATTAATCATTCAACACATAATAATGATAAAGTTACCTTACTTACATACAACTTACCTCGGTATACAAAAAGTGAACGACTAATTGGATTTAATCTACTATCTTGGCCTTTCCCCGATCTAGGTCCGGATTTTATCTTTCTTGATCTAAAACGATAAAATTTCACTAATGTAATCATCATATTAATCAATGCATTTCATAATTCATATTTTGGCAAAATAACCGTTTTGCCCCTAAACTTTCACAAAATTATGATTTTACCCCTAGGCTCGTAAATTGATTTTTATCAAATTTCCTCATTAATCAAGCTTAGCCGAATTATTTTTATACCTATAGCATCTCAGAATTTCAAATATTTCACACAATTACCATCCATTTAACAACTTCACAAAATGGTCCATTTTCGGTGTTTTTCATGAACACCACTTCACAAAAGTTGTTTACTTAACAACCATAAATCATTTTCTCCCATTAATTTTCAGCTAAAAACATATATACTCTCATTGTAAACCTCCAACCTCTCAACCCTTTTGCAAAATAGTCCCTCATTTAGCTAGCTCATGCCACAAGGGCCCCAAAAGTAAAAAAAAACCATCAAAAATAACCATCTAAATAACTTACTTACAAGAGGATAGCTTGGCTAAAGTTTTAAGCTCCAAAAACCCTTATTTTTGCTGAGAATTTCAGTGGAGAAGAAGAACACTATAGCCTCCCTTTTCTTTATTTTCTTTTTAGTCAAATAAGTCACCAAAAGCTCACCTAACATTGACATTTTGATTTTCTTTGTCCCTATGGCCGGACAACTCACTAATAAAGGCCTATTTTCTCTTCAAAGACCCCTAATTTTGGCTCTCTAGCTGTTTGACACCTTTAGCTAATGAAATAGAACGTTTATCCCTTATGCGATTTAGTCTTTTTTTGCAATTGAGCATGCAATCGCTAAAATTATTTCACCAAAATTTTCATGCACTCATATAAACATGCTATAACACATAAAATAAATTAAAAATAATTTCTCTGACCTTGGGTTAGTGGTTCTGAAACCACTGTTCTGACTAGGCCTAAAATCGGGCTGTTACAATATGGCCTAATTTTGTTTGAACCCTGACAAATTTAGCCATCGCTTCTCTCTTAACAATCTTAAAATTGCCCCAAACACTAGACTCTGGTCTATTCAAAGTATTCTTTAAAAATAAGTTTGAGGAGTTGAAAAGAAATATCATATGCTCTAAAATGGTAGTACATTCAGTAAAATGCTCAAATTAAAAAAAAAAAAGAAAAAGAGCATGAGTTCTTAAAATAAGTGTACAAAGGAGCATATGAAAGCAAAGTAAGTTGGTGTATTGAGGGAAATTATTCCAAAGGTTCAATTGAAGCTGAGTCTAGGGTTTAAAAGCCTAATTTTATTTCTCTTTTATCTACCCCTAAGCCCAGCCACGTTACAACCTTGTTAAAGATCTATTGATTCAAAATTCGAATGCTGCCTACATTAGTGGAGAGAAATTGCAACGTACAACATATGAAGACATAAGTTAAACTTAATGATTGCAGCTTAATCTTGAATAAAGGGAATAAAATTACATTGGTAAGGTTTAACATGACTTTATTAGGAAGTATTTAGTCTAATTTTGCTATCATAATAGTTGTTGAGATTAATTTGAACGATATGTATACTTAAGTAGCATAACTATCAAATTTCTTGTCTTTGAGCATAAGTATATTAAATTCATAATTTAGAGAAAAATGTTGTTCTGAAGGAATTTTTGAAGGTGTTTTCGAGAAATTTTTTTCAAAATTTTTGCATTACTTGGGACAAGCAGTGAATTAAGTTTGGAGGTGTGGAAACACAAAAATTTACACACTTTTTCATACCCTTTTTAACTTAAATTCATGCGAATTCGGTTAAATTCTTGTCAAAAAATAATTAATTTTTATAAAATAATTAAAGTGCACTTAAAATGTGAACATGTTAAATTTTAGTTAATTTTATAATTATTTTTGATGAATTTTGGTTATTTTCGATAGATTTGCACAAAGAGCGAAAAATGGCTTGGCAGACACTGCTAGAAGCATAAAACAGAGAAGCAATTTGAAGTATCGAGGTGAACTAAATTTTAGCCTAAGACGGTCCAAAATTATATGTATTTATACATAATATAATTAATTTTAATTTATACCCAATTTAATTTTGGTTAATAAATTATGATAATTAATTATGAAAAAAAAAGGTCCGATTGAACCGAACCGGCCAAGAAGAGGACAGCCCAAAATCATCCAAGTGCTAACCCAATTCAGCTCATTAGCTGATTATTTAAGCTGCAAAGAAGCCCTTGAAGACTTGTTCAAATTACAAATTAGCCCCTCTACAATTGATGGCTTTGAAGATTTGCCCCAAACCATATTTAGCAAAGTTGAAGCCCTCAACTTTGCCACATAGATGGCCGGCCAAGGGGTAGCTCTTTGGCTGCTACTTTTAGCAAATTTTAGCTGCCACATTCAACTATAAACCCCCCTTGGCTGATCATTCAAGGCATCCCTCATTCATTCACATCTTTTCTCACCTCTCTCACTTTCTCATCTTATTTTCCCATTCCAAGCCCTTGCTCTCTTGCCGATTTCTCCTCTTGGAAAAGGGGTATTCATCAGCCATTTTGGAGCAACATTGAAGCGTTCATAGCAGCCTTGATCACCAAGGACAACAAAGAATGAAGCCAGAGCAAACTAGTCAAGCCACAGAGAAACACTAGATTTAATTCTTGTTCCCTATCTCTTTAATTTTTGTTGTTGTTATGATGAAAATATCTATGAATATTTATGTTGTTGGAATGGTTAATTTAATCAGCTTAGCTTGAATTTAATTTGTGTTGGTTTGATTGCATTTCATCTGTTTAAATTATTAAAATTGTGTTTATGTTGTTATAGGCCTCGGTAAAATGCTTGATTAAGTAAAATCATGTCTAAGTTATTCTTGCATTACAATTGTGAGGTAGATAATGAATTAATGTTTAAATGGATTGAAATTTTAATTAATTGACACAATACTTAATCAGTGCATTTTTATTCTTCTAAGGTAGCTAAAGGTTAAATTAGCAATGTATCTGGCGATACACTTGCCTTGCATAACTTGCAAAATTTTTGTGATTAAACTGTTTCAAGGTAAGAATACCTTGTTACCTCACATAGTCTTTTATATGCTTATTAGATTTAATTAATCGTTTGAATTGACATAGGAATATGCAAGAGAATAGCTCAATTTAATGAGTATGTATGTGCAATAACATGTTTGCTTATTAAAATCGATTTAATCGTTTGAATTAACATAGGGATATGTTAAGAGATAAATGGATTTGTGTAGGTGAATATGTTCATAAGTTATCAAATTACCGAGGTGCCTTGAATTTATTCGTAACAACATAAGCATGAGTTTAATAATTCTAAGTTAAAGAAATGTAATTAATCCTACACAATTATGTCATCTTGATTAAATCATATTTTGAAATCGTGCATTTGAACTTTTATTTTTATTTAGTTTAAAATTTTACTTTTCTTAATAACCCTTTTCAAAACAAAATATTTATTTTTTTTCACCAAAGTGTTTAAATTAGCATTCATAAATAATTCTTTACACAGTCCCTGTCGGTACGATAACTCGACATTTACTTGTCACTTTATTACTTGTTGTGATTGTGTACACTTGCACATTTCTGTCGTTCCAGTTATACATACTTTAATCATCAACATCTCTTACCTTTCTATACTTTCATGACATTGCCAATCGGAACACTTATCGTTCCTTACTTTTGTATGCCCGTTGAACCACTTAGAATATTATCAGATACACAAGAATCTCACACACTATGTGTTAATATATGGTAGAAACCATTTCTTTCCTTTTTCTTTACCTAGATGTTATCTCTTGAACCATAAATGGGTCTGCTCATACAAGTTGTCGGTCGAAACGTAGCTACATGGTGCTGCTCATACAAGCTGTCAAGTATGCGTAACACATACCGGAACTCAGCCACCAGTAGGATGTTCAAAACCAACAACCAAACCATAGTAACCCTAATGACATGTCATTTGTATCCTATATATTCCTAAGATTCAAATGGGGCTCAAAAGTCGTCAAAACATTGTTGGATTTTTCGTAGAGACATAATATAATTATAACAACCCATATTTGGGTCAAACAGGAACATTGGTTTTAGGACCACAAATCCAAAGTAGAAATATTTATTTTATTATTCCTTTAATGTCTACAGCATGATAGAATAATTGTGTGAAAATTTTGTTAAGAAATTTTATTGATTGAGTGCTTAATTTGGCTAGAAGGATTAAATTGCAATAGGTGCAAAACTTGAATTCGATAAGTTAAAGGTGTCTAATTGTTATGAACTTTTAATTAGAGGTCTTTAAATGGAAATTAGACCATTATACCTTAGGATGGACAAAAATGGACATGGTTAGGAGAAATTTTAAAGCTATGCATTAAAGGTATTTTAGTAATTTGGTAAATAAAGAAAAAATCAACAAATAAAAGTGTCCATCTTCTTCAATTTAGTCTCCCATAGCCGAAAACTGCAAAGGAAGACATAGCTAGGGTTTGTCCAACCTTTCAAGCTCGATTGTAAGTCCGTTCTTATCCCGTTTTTAATGATTTTTATATTTTTTGAGATCGTTGTAACTTGATTTAGCTATTTTAAGGACTAATTTGAAGGACAGTTAAAGTCTAAAATTTGAACCATGTTGAATATGCTTGTATTTTGATGTTTGATGGTAGAAAATTCACGTTTGTTGTTTGTTAAATGACTTTTGTAAAGTGATTTTCGGTAAAAATGTCAAATAGGGACTTATTTGTAAAAGTCAGGAAAATGTGTAGAAAAGTGTGAATAAATGAAAAATGTGGGCTGTTAGAGTACAAACAATAAATGGCTAGGCTTGGGTTGTGATGAAATTGAATGAAATTCATTTTACGGGCTGAGTATACCGGTATATGTTGCAGTTAGTTGACAGCTTGTGTGAACAACATTGAGTAGCTACGTCTTGACTGACAGCTTGTGTGAGCTAGCTCGTTAATGGCTCGAGAGTGAGCATATATGTGATATGAGATAGAGGTAGCAATGGCTACATATGTGGCACCTTGTGTGCAAAGTTTTCCCAAGTATCCAGTATTAATATTCTGAGTGGTTCATTGGGTATATCGATGATGAGACTAAGTATGAAACTATTACGAGATGGTACAGGTATGTACTTAAAGCTTATGATTATTGATTTGTGAAATGATGATTTCAAGGTAAGTTATGATGGAAGTGAATTATGATTGTGAGATTTTGGTAAATTGCATTATCTTATGTTAAATTACTTGCATGTTAATGTATGGTAAGGTTAGCTTATTTCTTTCATACGAGCTTACTAAGCTATATAGCTTACTCCGTTTTATTTTCCATGTTTTATAGTGTCACCAAGCTAGCTTAGGTTGGAAATTATCAGAGTTCTCATCACGCCATCAAACTATTATTTTGGGTACCGATGATTTTAAACATTTTGAGAATATGGCATGTATAGGGGCTTGGTCATTTTGTTATATGTGTCATCATGATTTTGGCCAAATGTATTGGCTTCTAATTGTCAAAAGCTTGATTTGGTATTTGGCCATGTAACTTGGCTCATTTTGGTTGAATTGGTTGTAAACTTATATATATATATGAATGCATATGCAATTATCTCTTATGTGATGTGACTTATAAATGCTTAGTAAATGGTTGAATATGGATTAATTGTTTTGTTGTTGGATGGTTAAGATTGGCTCATTGGTATGCTAAGAAAACTAAGTAAAATTATGCATGTTATTGGTAGCCATATTGGAACTTGTAGAAGGTGAGTTTGGAATGACATGATTTGGCCTTGTTTGTAGATGTTTTGGTTGCTCCAATATGCCATGATTTATGCCATTAAGATTATGGGTGTGTATGTCCAAATGAGGGTGACAAATGGCTTGGTAAATAGCCTTTATTTTGTCCACACAGGTAGATACATGGGCGTGTGTCCAGGCCATGTGTGACACACAGCTTGCCCCATGGGCATGTGTTTCGGCCATGTGTCCCCTGCACCTTAATTTTGAAAAATGGAATGCTCAGAATTGAGCACATAGGCAGAGACACGAGCATGTGTCTCAGCTGTGTGAGGGACACAGCCTCAAGCCCAGGCGTGTGTCCCAACCGTGTGAAGTCTGCACCTATTTGATGAAAATTAAATTAACCACACGGCCTAGCACACGGGCGTGTGACTTGACCATGTGACTTCAATTTTTTCATGCTTTACAAAACAAAGAGTTACACGGGTTAGGGACAAGGGCGTGTCCCAAACCACACGGGCGTGACCCAAACCACACGGGCGTGTGACCCTTGTTCATAGCAAAAATTTTCTAAGTTTTGTAAAAATTTCCTGAGTTATCGGTTTATTCCCGAACTACTTCCAAAGCATGTTTTCGGCCTCGTAGGCTCCTATTAGGGACTTTATGATTGAATACAAATGGTTTTAATTTGGTTGCAAATTTATGACTCGACTTGTATGTTTGCTTGCGATGTAAGTTCGGTAATGCCTCATACCCTGTGTCGGCGTTGAATATGGGTAAGGGGTGTTACAATAATAATACAACAAAATAGCATTTAAATCAAACATATTAAAATGCTATTTAAACATACGAACTTACCTTGACGTTAAAAACGCAGATACGGAGTCGATTAATCTGAAACTTTATCTTTATCCCGATGTAAAGCCGTACGAGGTTTATCTTGACCTAAATGAATAAATTCAATTCATTCAATAATCATTCTATTCAATTCAACCCAAATTCATATTTTTATAAAATTACTCTTTTGCCCCTATTATTTTGATTTCATTACACTTTAGTCCTTAAGCTCGTAAATTAAAATTCATGCAATTTCATCCCTAACCCATGCTAGCTGAATTTCACATAGGTCTCTAGCAACTCATATATTTCATTATTTTCACAATTTTACCATGAATATCTCACATTTTCAATTTAATCCGTAATTTAACATTTGCAACCAAAATCACTTTACAAAAGTTGTTTATCTAACAACAAAGGTTTATTTTCTTCCATCAAACATCACAAAAAATATGTAAATTCATGGAAAAACCTAATATTTTAACTATTTTTCAAATTAGTCCCTAGGCTAGCTAGATTAAGCTACAACGACTTAGGAAATATAAAAATCAATAAAAACGGGATAAAAAATACTCACATGCAAGAAAAAGAGTGATGGTCAAAAGTTTGAGCTTCTCCAATGGCTTTTATTAAGGTTAATTCCGGTGGTGAAGATGGAAGAAAGATGATATCTTTCTTTTCTTTATTTTATTTTATGTTAATTCTACAATTTATCTTATTAATATTAACTATAAACATTAAAATCACTTGATAATAGGCCCATAAATATCCACTCACTTCATTAATGGTCTAATTACCATATAAGGGCTCTTACATTAAATTTCTATAGCCATTTGACACATTTAGCTACTAAAACTGTACTTTTACACCTTTTACGATTTAGTCCTTTTATCGAATTAAGCATGCAAACAGTAAAATTTCTTAATGAAATTTTTATATGATATTACTAAGTTGCTTTAGACATTAAAATAATAATAAAATAAACATTTTCACGTTGGATTTGTAGTCCCAAAATCATTGTTCCTATTTCACTAAAAATGAGTTGTTACAGTATCCGAGTCAAGTTACTTATGTAACGCCCCGTACCCGAGACCGTTTCCGGAGTCAAACACGAGGTGTTAACGGACTTAATTTATTTATTTACACAGTTCATTTTAAAATTTCCAGACAATCTGGCTAACTGCGTCACAGTCACCTCAAAAATCATATCTCGAGTTCCAAAACTCTAAAACTGATTCCGTCAATTTTTCCTGAAACTAGACTCGTATATCCATCTAAAAAATTTTTTCTAGAATTTTTGGTCGTTCCAATTAGTACAGTTTATTAGTTAAAATCTCCCCTGTTTCAGGGTTCGACTACTCTGACCTTCATGCATTACGACTTAGATATCTCCCTGTACAGGGCTCCAATACATATGCCGTTTGTTTCTAATGAAACTAGACTAAAAAAGGAATCTGTACATATAAGGCATGACTTCTAATTATCTCTGGTTAATTTATGGTGAATTTCCAAAGTCAGAACAGGGGATCCAATAATCACTCTGGCCCTGTTTCTCAAAAACTTGAACATCTCATAAAATACGGCTATATGGTTGTTTCGCTTCTTCCATATGAAAATATACTCATCAAGATTCGATTACATAATTTATTCATTATTTAATTACATTTCTACTATTTTTAGTGATTTTTCAAACTCACATCACTGCTGCTGTCAGTATCTATTTTAAGGCAAATTTTACCTATTTCATAGTTTCCATGATTCAACTAGCCATTTGACATACATAGCACCAAATATGATCGTGATTAACCATTAAAATGGCTAATCATTGCCAAGCAATTCCACACCTCTCATTAACCATATATATACAAAATGATTATAACGCTATGCTCAAAATATATAAGCCATTTTCGCATGGCCAACCGAATATATACATTACCAAAAGGTACTTAATTAACAACAAGGTCAGTCCTATACATGCCTCTATCAAAGTTCAACTAAAAGAGTACCAAAGGGGCTTAGATAATGTGGACGACTTCAACTTTGACACTCCCGAGTCCGATAGCTGACGAACAATATCTATAAAATAGAGAATTAAAGAAACAGAATAAGCATTTAATGCTTAGTAAGTTTGAGTAATGAAATTATTCACGACTAAAGTATAGCGTTCGTATGACTAAATGAATAATTGCATATAAGCATGTTCTCAAAATCACACTTACTTCACGCTTCAACCATTATATTCATACACAGGGAATCAAACCTAACTAAGGCCGGAAGTTCGTTAATCAATTGTGCGAATACTATTTAAAAGGAATCAACCTTTCCGATGCATATACGAAACATACCTTATGTTTGGATTTTATGAGCGTATTAATTGAAATTATTACAGCAAGATCACTTACTTCCAAACCCAAGTACCTTAGGGATTTAGCCGGATATAGCAACTCGCACAAATGCCTTCGGGTCTTAGCCCGGATATAGTCACTAGCACAAATGCCTTCGGGACTTAGCCCGGATATAGTAACTACTTGCACAAATGCCTTCGGGACTTCGCCCGGATGTAGTCACTAGCACAAATGCCTTCGGGACTTAGCCCGGATATAGTAACTCGCACAAATGCCTTCGAGACTTAGCCCGGATATCATCCGAATAATCAAGCACATATATCAATAGATTATGACACATCTATATTTCATTTTCATAACTAGAATTCAAACACAAGACACTTATCAATCATTACCATTTTCGGCTCAATAGCCACATACAAAGAGCATGATTTTGATTTGCTTTATAACATGATCTCTATACGCATTCGGCTGCCCGTCATAAGTATAAACTAGTTACCTCAATATATAACTCAAATAGAATCATTACATCACCGTTTATTTGTTATGCTTATGTGTCATGACTTAAACAAATCATAAACTAAGTTCTATTACTCGAAAACTTACCTCGGATGTTATCGAACGACTCCAACGGCTATTCAATTACTTTTTCCTTCCCTTTATCGGATTTAGTTCACCTTTGCTCTTGAGCTCTTCCTAAACATCAACCAACCGAACATGAAGTAAGAGAATCCTCTTCTTCTTCCTTCCTCAAGTCACGGCAATGGAGGAGCATGGATGAAACAACTTTGTTTTCATCACCCCTCCCTTTTCATTACTTTATTACTAACCTTTTATTTTATTATTTTTAACACAACACATTAACACAAAATGTTTATAATATGTTTTAATCCCATTGCATGGCCGGCCACTATCTAAAACTTGGGTAATTTGACATGCAAACCCATCACTTATACAACATGCATTAATAGGTCCTTATAGATTAACCTATCACATTTCAAAAGTGTCACACATAAGTCCTATTAACTAAATTCACATGCAATCGACTAAATCGAAGCTTAAAACTTTCACACATTCATATTCACATATTTTAGACAATAAATATCATATTCAAATACTTTGGTGACTCGGTTTAGCGGTCCCGAAACCGCTTTTCGACTAGGGTCAATTTAGGGCTGTCACAACTTAGTTCAACGGGTGAAATGTTAATGAATTTACAATGTATTTATGTGCTTAAATGTTGGTTTATATTCAATTTTTATTAAGTGTTAAATGTACAATGAACTACTTGTTTATATGTGAATACATTTACAATGATGAAATGCTCTTTGTGGAAATGATAAGTTATTATGAAGTGGATTATCATGAGATATTTGATATGAGAAAAAGAACTAATGTATTTTTGGTTTATTTGTATTTGGATATCAGGAAATTGTAAGGTATCTAGTTGTTTATTATTGAACAAGGTAAGTTAGTTTGATGTTTAAGCTATGAGCTCGCTAAGCTTTTTAAGCTTGCTTGTTTTATATATGTTATTTTGTAGTGATCAAAGTTGTGGGTTGACCAGACAGATCAACTGAAGGCTCACACTATCCAGTCATTTGGTGGCTTTTGGTATTTTTGTTTTGGGGTGTGGCATGTATATAGGCTTTATGTTATTAATATGTCAAATGTTTTGTTGCACGTTTATATCTAATTGAATGGTTGGCTTTGGATGTTTATTTAAGATGCTTTGTGGTTAGATGAATCTTTAAGGTTAAGATATGATATTAGTACTTTGGTATGGTAAGCTTTTATGCATACTTTTATTTGGTCGTTTGGTTGACGATTGTGTAACAGCCTGATTTAAACCCTGTTCAGAACGGTGGTTTCGAGACCATGAATTTGAGTAAGAAAAATATTTTAAAAATATTTTCTGTGATTATTATGTGTGAATTTATATCTGTAAAATTTTCATGTTTTAATTTTTCCATTTGAGTGTCGATTTAATAAAAATGGCTTAATCGCATAAAATGAAAATTTGAAGGTTAAATGTGGAAGTGCCTAATTGTAGTTGTCTTTATAATATGAAGTATTTATAATGCAATTAAACCATAGTTAAAGGTGATGGATGGTTGTGACCTTATTACATAATGGTTTTATATTAATTAATAAAGGTTAATTTTGTAATATGTTAAATAATATAAGTTATAATAAAAAATAAAATAAGAAACAAGCCATGCATTCATCTTTTAATGGTCGATTATTGTAATAAAGAAAAGAAATAAAAAGTTTGAAGGTTCGGCCCTTTGTTAAGCTTGATTCAAGATGATTTTTAGCTCGGTTTTTGATAATTTTTACGTTTTTAAGATTGTTGCAGTGTAATATACAAAGCCCATACTTGAATTTCTGATTTTGATGAATATTTTGAGTTATGCCATTGATGAATATTTGAGTTTTGTGATGTTAGTTGATGAAATATGAAATATATGTTTTGGATTAACATGTTTTGTATTGAAATTTTTGATAATTTTGAGCAATTAGGACTAAATTGAAAAAATAATAAATTTAGGGACTAAAATGTAAAATAAATGAAATATATGGACTTATATGAACACAAGGAAGATTCGGCCTAAGCATGGTGTACTCAAATTTTGCATGTTTTGTGTTTCATGCAGTTTGGATTAAATTGTAAAAAGTGTAAAATGTCAGGGGTAAAATAGTAATTTTCCCATTTATGTGTTTTTGGACTAAATTGAGTGAAAATATGTTTGAATGAGTTTAATTTGAATATGTTTAGATCAAGAACCAAAGAAATCATATTTGAATCGGGGAAAACTAAAGTTGTCGATTAGTCATCCAGTTTCGATTTTCGTTGTCCGAGGTAAGTTTATAAGCAAATAGATGTTTATTGTAAATAAATATGAGTTTATTATGCTGAAATGAATTATGTGAAGTATATATGTTGTTAGCCAAATGTCTATATGCTAGGGAGCTATATTTACGAATTCGTTTCGACCGAGTTATGATGTCCGAAAGCCCCGCATGAACCTTAGGAATAGCTAGGATACATATGTCATGACATAGGATTCCGATATGTGATGTGCGAGTAAGACCATGGCATCAATATATGTGTGCGAGTAAGACTGCGTTTAATACGTTGACATCGATATGTGATTCTGATATATGAGTACGAGTAAGACCACGTTTAATACGTTGGCATCGATATGTGATTCTGATTTATGTGTACGAGTAAGACCCTATCTAGGATAATGGTATCGATATGTGATTACATGTAAGACCACGTCTGGGACATTGGCATTGTACGATATGTGTGATTATCTGAGTATCCTATTCAATTCCGAATGGTTCAACGGGCAATGATAAGTTGTGATCGAATATGTAAAATGAGCTAAATGACCAGGTACGAGTTAGTTGATTACTATTTGAAAATAAGGTAAGTTGGCTATTTGATATGAATTACAAAGTATACAAGTTACTAATGTAAACATATGAACATTTGTATAGTATATTCGGCTATATGCTATATGTATGTATATGATGTTATATTTAGATTCATGAGTTTATGTATATGAGTGTAAGTATACTTGGTTATATAATGATAATTTTTGGCTTTGGAAATTGAATTATATTTTGTATATTTATATATAAACATTCAGCTAGGGTAATGTTTTTATATGAAAGTATATGTTAAATATGAAATTGTAAGTTTGAGATTAAATGTGATAATAATGTTATAATTTGGTTTAGTTTAAATGAGTTGGATATATCATTAAGTTGTTTATTTGCTTATGACTTACTAAGCTATGATAGCTTACTGTGAGTGTGTATGTCTGCCTCTGTTTTATAGATTTTGGAGATTAGTTACGAGCTCGGGGATCATCAGCAAAGTCCATCACCCTATCGACTATTTTTGGTATTTTATAAGTTCAAATTTGAATCTATGGCGTGTATAAGCTAGGTTGTTTATGATCAAGTTTGAAAGTATGTATATATTAAGCCATGCGAAAATGGCTAATATGTTATGTGAGTATATGAAACTTTAGTCAAGTTTATATGTGTTATATGCTTTGGAAATGATTGATGATTTTTGAATGTGTATGTGGTTGATTCGACTATAGTTTACGTATGGATAAAAGTATATGTGAATTTGGTTGATATGTTTTGTTAAAGTATTATTATGTGAATTGGTACTAAAGAATATTCGGCTATGGTTAAATGTGGTTGGGGTTTATTTTGATATATACATTATATGGTATGTTATGTCTATGAGAATGGTTTACTAATTCGGCTTAGTTTTGGAGTGAAATGATAATGAAATATATATATATTCGAATAGGTATTAGTTGTTTTAATTCGGTTGTAATGGCAATGTGTGTATATATGTGCATAAGCCATCGTTGATAATGTAGTGAATTGGCCAAATAGAGACAAGTTTTATATTATTTAGACTTATTAATATGCTATATATGTGGTTCGGCAAAAATGTTTAAAGTAGGTCATTATGTGTTTACTTGTATGTTGGTATTATAATTTTGGTATTGAATATTTGTGGCTTATGTTTGGCTATAAAAATTTGATTAATGAATGTGATTTTTGTATTGGTTTTAAAGGGCATATTACTTGGATGTTTGGGTTAGTTTATTTGAGTAGTTTAATTGATTAAGTTGATAAAATACATTCGGTATATGCTAAGTAAAATATTATAATATTTTATATATATATAAATGTTATGCAATTGTTGTGGTTAGGTAATAATTTTTATAAAGGTATGGTAATATTTGATAAATGAAATAGACATAATGATATATGTTATTTATATAAAATTAAATAATGTATGTTTGTATGTTTTAAAGTAGGTGCATAAAATTTGTAAGTTGATAAGATATTCTATATTTAAATCATTCGAATGCCTTAAATGTTAAGTTCGCATATATGATTTGTATATGAAAAGAAATATATTGGGTTATGAGTTAAGCATTTGATTTCTATGATTATTTAGTTGTATTGATTGAATAGTTATTTTAAAAAAAAATTTATATGAATGATAGAATCAAAGCATGTTAGTTTGGTTTGAAATTTTACTAGATGATTAACTTTATAATGAAATTCTGTTCTGAGTTGTATTATGATCGGTAATGTCTCGTAACCCCATTCCTGCGACGAATACGGGTTAGGGGTGTTATAGATTGAATTATGAATAGGTGGCTAATGTTAAATGTTCCTAATAGCTTAGTTATTTGAATGAATAATTTTGATTGTGGTGCCTTTGAATGGCATATTGGTTAGTTATTTAGGTGTTTGAATAAATAAAATTAGTGTCTTTTATGGTTAGGTAACTTTTATGGTTAGGTACCATTATTGGGATAAGTATTGATACTTTGACATTTGGTATCGATACTTGACCAAATGAACAGTACTTAAACAAAATAGAATGCCAAAATGGTATCTATTTTCAATTGAGTATCCATAATTTTTCATAAAATATAGATATCATCAACTAATTATCAATACCATTGTTTTACGAAGAAAACAAAATTGAATTTCCCTATCGATTTTTCTATAAAGTATCGATTGGGTATCAATACCAACTGCGAAACTTCCATTTTAGCTTTAAAACTTCATATTTTTTTAGACTTAGTCCTATTATATGTTTGATTTGATCTTTTATCATCCTTAAATTATTTTTTTTAAAGCCTTGTACGCCCGATTTAAGGATTGATTATGTTTATTAATTAATTGAAATTATTTTGAAATGTTGTAAAATGTCTCATTTTACCTGATAATACTCTGTAACTTTAATCCGATAATATTGGCAAATTAGAGGTGTTTCAAAGTAAATCCCCTCCCAAATAATATTTCTGTAATATAAATACTTTAGTAAAACCATTATAATAACCTCATTCATTATTTCTAATTCATTAAATAAAAAATGAATTATCTTGTAATAACTTCGAAAAAGAGAAATCTTTAAACACGACTTAGTAAAACTTTATATTAACCAATGCTTGATTAAGCATGATGATCCATAAAACAAGAAATAAAGCATTGAAAATAATTAAATGAATTTTGTTTTTTTTTTAGTAAATGTTATTAGGTCAGCCACACATGGGTAGTCATGGGGAACCTAAAATTATGACTAGACAACTTAAAAATTCTCCATTGTTTGTACTGTTTACTTCTTCTCGCCAAACAGCCCCATTTGGCAAAGAGAATGACAATGTTGTCTTTCAATATTTCACCCTCTTTTTTCTCAGTTCTTTTGTAAAAGTAAATTTTGGATTATCAAAATTTTACCATTTATGTTCGGTCTTTTGGCTCATTTTCCACAATATTATTTCTAAAGTTTGAATCAACATTTTCTAATTAAAAATGTAATGTGTTTTATATTTAATACTTTTGATAAGATTATTTTATATCTAACTAATTTAAACTAATATGTACAAAAATTATAAATAAATGAGTTTAATTCTTGTATATCACTAAAATGAAGAGTTTATATTCTATAATAACTCTCGTTTTTTTGACTGAATGACACTGTAAAAAAAATGATTACATCTAAATCATTTAACACAACTTCATACGTTCAAAACCAAAGCGAAGAGTAAATTTTGAACACTAAAAAATTTCTCCAAAATCTCAAGAGATTTTTAAAGAAATCGAAGAACTAAAAGAACTTTTTTAAAAAATGACGCATCAAGTCTAAAAAATATATGTTCTTCGATCTTGTTTAACCAACAAGAAATAGGATAAACTATTCATCAAGATCAAGTCTAGAATACTCTTTAAATGGAATAATCCATCCAAGACCAAGTCTCAAAAATCTTCGGATGAAAGTTGTCCCAGATCTTATGGCACCAATGCAAAAGAGATAAACTTATTCTTCAAGATCAAGTTGCAAAAACCTTTGGATCAATTCTCTAGCAATCTCAAGCAAGTAACTCTCTAAACTTATTTTCAAGATCAAATCTTAATAACACTTAAAGTAAACTACATCCATCCAAAATCAAAGTCTAGAAAACTATTGTATTAAAGCTAAATTGAAAAAGAATAATCAAGGGATTTATCCAAAGATTATAACTCAATTTTCATAAATAAAATTTTTTGATTTGTTCCAATTTTTCAAGTAAAATTTTGACTCGAAATTTTTATTTACAATGGGTGAAAATGAAATTTTTGAATTCAATACATTGTCAATTTTTATTGGGTCGAGTGGAAAAAAATTTGATGCATTTAACTTACGTCTCAAATTTTAATCTTATGAAAAAAAAAGAATAATATAAAAAGAACTTCTGCAGGTCCAACCCAATTCAACTTTAAAAAATTTTAATCGAGAGCCAAATGTTACTTCTAAATATAAACTTGCAATATAAACATTAAACAAATTTGATAAAATAAAATATCAAGAAAAACATATTACATAAATTATTAAATATAATTAGAACATAACAAATTATTGGCTAAAATATTTAAAAGAAAATGCTTCAACTTTCTTTTTTTTAAAATAAGCCTTTATACTTTTTTTTAGCATTTATCTCAATGTTGATTCATTTTAAGTATAATTAGAAGATTAAGGGCTTATTTGAGGATAATTAAAAGGTTAAAAATCTTGAGTTTATTTGGATAGTATATAGTAATTGGATGAAAGTGTAATTATTAGGGTAGTAATTATACTCTCTTGTAATTACAAAAAATTGTAATTCGTTAGACATGTTTGGTTGATAAGGTGGAATTACTTCCTTATGTCATATTTGGTACTACAAATTATAATTATACAACTACATAATTTATATTTTTTAAAAAATATTAATTATTATAAAAAATTATTTGTGTGATAAAAGTAATTTCTAAACAAGTAAAAAAATTAAAATCAAATCATCGTATTTTTATGTTAGTCTAAAAAAGTAGTTGATAATACAATTACTAATAAAAATAATTAGAAAAATAAGCATCATATGCAATTTTATCTAATTGTTCGAGTGCATATTTGTTAAGTTGTTCCACTAATGATTGAAGTTATGAAATATGTACATATTAGTACGATCCAACATTGTTTTTTTATACTATACTAAGGTGATGTTGTTAATATGGGAAATATTTTTTTAGAACATCAAATGTCTTCTCAACTACATTTTAAAACTTTGAATGTCTCAAATTAAAGAGTTCATGAGTTGTCTATAGTGCTTGTATCTCACACTATTCTCTCAAAAGGTATCATACACGATATGGTGCAAGAAAGCATTTTATATTTACATAATTAGTATTTACCTTATAATATTTGGGTTCACAATCAAAATAGCGTGTAGTTTTAATCATAAAAACTTGCATAAACTTAATTTGAAAAAAAGACTTATATTAGATTATATCTATTTTTATAATACATAAGTAAAAATAATATAAAATTTATAATATATATAACTTTTATAAATAAATAAAAATTATAAATTGTCTAATAACTTTCATAATGCTTTTCATAATTTTTTTTTTCAATAACTTTAAAAAGATATTTTTTATAAATAAGTTACAATAAAGTAAACAATAACAATTATTTTATGAATAAACACATTATTTTATTATATATGGCATGAATACATAAACAAATTATGTTCATACTTTTTTGCCATAAATTTTTATAAATAAATATATTATAACACCTTTATAAATAATATTTTTTTGCCATAACTTAAGAAATTTTTTTAAGATTTAAACTATATAAATTTTTTTGTTACAACTTTATAAAATATACAAATTATTTTTATAATATAATTTTTTAGTATTTATAATATACGAAATTTTTTTATTATAACTATTCCAAACACTCATATGTATTCATTTTATCATAATTATTCCAAACACTCATATGTATTCATACTTATAATACAACTTTTATAATTTGTATAAAAATAATTTTTTAAAAATTAAATTTTGATATAATTAACTGCGTAATTACTCCAATTCTCACACTTCCTTAAGAATTAGAGAGTGTAATTGAAATGATCCAATTACAACTAATTTAGTGAAACCATTAATTACAATGATTATCTATCATCATTATATAATTACAAATAATTATATTTAATTTCAATTAATAGATTAATTTTCAAGCGTTATTTAAGTGTAAAAAAAATAATATGGTAAAGTTGAATTATTATTATTATTATTTTAACCCAAATTATATGGGCATGACATAAATATACACGAATTATCGTGCTTTTCCCTCCCACTTAACTCTGGTACAGCCAATTCAAAACAAACCTTTCTGCTAAACATATGTAACTGAATTTATGGCATTTTAATTAGCAATTGTTCATACACAAAAAAAAAACAAAAAAAAAACGTCGTAGAAATTATTGTACTCTTTTTCCAATAAAAATTTATTGATTGTACCTTTTTTCAACCTTGTGAGGTGAGCAAGCAGTCAGTGAGAGATTTATTTTCCTAGACTTCCTTTCTAATTGTAGAAAAATTGTCCTGTCCTGAAATTTTACGCTACATTAGAATAGCTTACTAGATGTCACATGAAATGTAAGAGAAAAACATCATTGCAGATGCATGTGATGTTTTATATTTCTTGATAAGGAAAACTTTCTACAACTAGACTTTTAATTAACCCAAAATAAGATGTCCCCATTCCTCCTTTTATTATGAAAAATACTACGTTTCAGTTTCAACTATTTTGAGCTTCTTAACAACATGCGCATTTAATCCACACAAATAAAAGGTTAAAAGCATAATTCGTGTAATAGTTTCGTTAATATTTTATGACTAATTTTTAGAGAACACTAACAATGAGGAAATTTTCTACCGACAAATAATATCCACCAAAAAAAAACTATCATGTGGATTAGGATTCAATTTAATTAAGTTGTAATAATATCAACTCAAATACGTATAATAAAAGAGAGAACTTGTGAATAATAAAAAGTACAGGAATTTGTTGAAGTAAATTTAGAGACAATTATAAAGTGAGGCCCATGATTTTTTGTCCCGGTGATATCATACCTTAAAATTAATTCGATGTGGATATCGATAAAATTTTACCCACCTTCAACCTGAC
The DNA here is from genome assembly GCF_007990345.1 of Gossypium hirsutum. Taxonomy (NCBI): domain Eukaryota; kingdom Viridiplantae; phylum Streptophyta; class Magnoliopsida; order Malvales; family Malvaceae; genus Gossypium; species Gossypium hirsutum. The sequence continues at coordinate 48,577,079 of NC_053424.1, forward strand.
TTCAAAAGTAAATGATAGACAGACTTGAAATGTCACAATTTTGAATATTTTATCAATATAATAAACACTATTTGGTACTAGTAAAATCTCAAATTTTGCACAGTATATATATATATTTGTACATCTGTTGTTAGCAGATACGGTGGGAGTGACATTTCCTAGACTTGTTCATACTTAGAATTTTCTTTTGTTAGGATTCTGATCTTTCTTTCAACTAAAATAAAGAGTTAACATATTTTTCAAAATTCATACTTAAACTTAGATTTTCTCAAATAAGTTAGTTTTTTTTTTTTGAAATGATAAAATAACACTATAAAATTTGACACATCATCGTCTTAATTTTTAATATATAATTAAAAAGCCTAAAAATTCCAAAAATGTATATAAGAAATAAAACATTCACATAAAAATTATTAAAAAAATTCAAAACATTACAAAAGAATAAAATTTTACAATAAAAAGAAACTCGAATATATATTTTTATTCATTTTATGTTACATGTAATATTTTTTTATTCTCCGTGTCCGTTTTATAGCCCATACTCGGGATTCATGATTGTTTCTCTCAACGATGTCTTCCCTTGATAATGTAATATGTCTTCCTATTACACCCAACACTTATTAGTATATTTAATATTTTAAATATCAACAAGTAGTTAGAAGAAATGGAATGGGACTTCTTTCCCAAGGATTTAGATTGCAAGTTTGAATTTTAGAGTTGAAACTGTTGAGAGACTTTTTTACTTTAATACCTCTGTAATGGGCCAAATCTGTCCGGGCCCAACAGACCCAATAAATCAAACCAAATAAATAAAATAAAATTTTCGTAGTCCAAAATTACAACTCAAATCTTTAATGGCCCAATATGGCCAAAACAAAACTAACCCAAAACAAAACAAACCCTAGCCCAAAAACATAAAAGACAAAACATAAACCCTAGCCTAATGCTTGCGCCGCTCCACCACCAGCAACCTCCACTTCCGCACTCCCGTACCACCTCTGTACCTGCTAAAAAGGGTCAGCCCTATACACGCCATTATCAAGTTCAACTGAAGAGTACCAAAAAGTGGCTTAGATAGTGTGGATGACTTCGACTTTGACACCTCCGAGTCCGATAGCTGACGAACAAAATCTATAATACTGAGAATTTAAGCAACAGAGTAAGCGTTTCAATGCTTAGTAAGTTTATAACTAAGGAACTCATTTGAAACAAAATCACAAAAGAAATAGCATTCATAAGGATAAATAAATGCCTATGCACAAGATCACGTATTCGTTTTAATTTACACTTTTATCAATAGGTTTATACATTCGAAGTCAAACTTAACTAAATTTCATTTGATTCAATTTCATGTAGCTCGAGTGAGTTATAGACTTCATATAATCCTAAGAAATGGCCGGGAGAGCATTATTCGATTACGTAATCACAACTGACACTGTACCAAAATTTTTTCCAATGTATATACGATCCATACATGGCCATATTAGGGATTATGAGCACATTAATCAGAATTATTACGACAGAGTCGCACCTTTCCAAACATAAATACCTTCGGAATTTGGCTCGGATGTAACAACCAGCACAAATGCCTTCGGGACTTAACCCGGTTAAAATAACCCGCACGAATGCCTTCGGGACTTAACCCGATTATAATAACCCGTACGAATGCCTTCGGGACTTAACCCGGTTATATTTTTTTTTTTCCAGCTCATAGCCTGCGGACCTTTAGTCCGGATAGATTCTATCAATATACATATCATCATTCACATTTCAACTCCAAAGTTATACTCAAATTCACATGTTCATAACACCATTACAGCTTAACTCCAATTGATCCTCACTATGAATCGCATACCCACATTAATTAATGAACAATTTTATTCAAGTGCCAACCAAAATTTGGATTCATTTACCATATTCTTATAGGCATCTTTAATTATGTATACTAGAAGAGCCTACTTAAAAACTTACCTCGGTATATTGAAACGGTAGTAAATTGGCTACTCTATTGCCTTCTCTTTTCCCCTATCCGACTTCGATCCTCCTTGCTCTTTAGCTTAATAAATACAAAAAGATTTGTTTAATATCTTAACCCATATTGTTTACTCATAATTCAAATTCGGCAATCACATAACAATTTCAATATGTATTAATATTTATAATTATGCCATGGTTCAAACTTCATACTTATTTGTAACTGAAAATGGTAAGAACTCATTAAGCCACGATAGTCACTTATAACTCAACTCAAAATGATTTTATAACCCTAGTAACCGATCATGCATCTTATACTAGTTTCGCATACATAAGCAAAACTCACATAGTTTACTTCGTTTTCTTATACACTAGTGTAACCAATGCGATTATTACCAAATAGATCATATGTGTATAACACTACTCATTTACATATACATTACCAATCAACATTCTCACTCCTTAGCTAATGCCGATTGTCTATATAAGTCCTAATCATCTTCTTTGCATGTAACAACTTTCCAATTCAACTTAATGAAATAAAAAAAATATACATTAAGATCTAAGACCGAATTTTGAAATTTCCATAATCGGCACTTGCTATAAAACAATTAAGTCACAATCAATTAATATTACCTAGCTTATACCTAGATTAATAATCATCTAAATTATTTAAAACGTTCAACACCACTCATCTTTATAAACACATATTCGGCAAGGAAGAAAAATTGATAATTTAACAACCTTAGCTTAGCATATAATTTGCTTATAACACATTTTTAAGCATTTTTTTTCATCAACTCAAAACACACTCATCACTCACAATAACTAAGTTCATATTCGGCAATGGCCTCTAATATAATGACCGATTCTTCTCACTTAGCATCTAGTGTACACACATGATCATTTGTTTGATTCAAACACCTATCCACCAAAATTCATCCAAGTTAACAAGAACAACAACCACATTCTTTATTATTTACCATGACCGAAAACCATATTCATTCACCATATATCAAAAATTTAACATGGGTCTAATAAGGAACTTAGTAATTTACTAGAATTTAACTAAAATTTCAAGAATTTACCAAAACTTCTTACCTTAATTAAGACTAGGATGACCGAATGATGTTCCTCCCCTAAACTTCTTTCACATTCGGTTCTTCAAGAAACAAAGATGAACACTTTGTTTTTATCACCCATGTTCTCTTTATTCTTTTATTATTATTCAATAAATAAAAGCCATTTAATTAACATATTGATAATAGAAAATATATATATTATTTATTAACTAGCAACATGGCCGGCGACCAACAATAAAATGGGCAATTTGACATGCAAAACCATTCCTTTTAGTACCTTTATTATAAACCACTTTTAAAAATTACCCATCATCTTTCACATTTTTCACACATAAGTCCTATTTACAATTTCATATTCAATTGTCAAAATTAAAGCATAAACCTTCATATATGCATGTGCACACACAATAAACATGGAATATGACATTTAATTATTTTTCTGTGTCTCGGTTTTGTGGTCCCGAAACCACTTCCCGACTAGGGTCAAAATAGGGCTGTCATAACTCTCCCCCACATAAGAAATTTTCGTCCCCGAAAATCTTACCAGTGAACAAGTTAGGATATCGTTCTATCATAGAGTTCTCAGGTTCCCAAGTAGCTTCTTCCATCCCGTGCTTGAGCCATAACACTTTTACTAAAGGAACTTTTTTGTTTCGTAACTCTTTCACTTCACGAGCTAGGATGCGAATTGGTTCTTCTTCATAACTCATATCGGATTGAATTTCAACCTCTGAGGGATTAATTATGTGCGAAGGATCAGATCTGTAACGTCGAAGCATCGAAACATGAAAACGTTGTGAATCTTTTCGAGATCAGGGGGTAAAATCAATCTATATGCCACTGGACCAACTCGTTCGGATATTTCATACGGCCCTATGAACCTCGGACTCAATTTGCCCTTACGGCCAAATCTGAGTATTTTTTTCCAAGGTGAAACTTTAAAGAACACTTTGTCTCCCACCTGATACTCAATATCTCTTCGTTTTAAATCCGCGTACGACTTCTGACGATCTAATGCTGCCTTCAGACTTTCACGAATTATTTTTACTTTCAGCTCAGCATCTTTAATCAAATCAACTCCAAAAATTCTACTTTCACTGAGCTCGGTCCAAAATAATGGTGTACGACATTTACAACCGTACAAAGCCTCGTAAGGTGCCATCTTAATACTTGATTGAAAACTATTGTTGTAAGCGAATTCAATCAAAGGTAAATACCATTCCCACGAACCACTAAACTCAAGGATGCAGCATCTCAACATATCCTCGAGTATCTGAATTATTCGTTCGGATTGACCATCAGTCTGGGGATGAAAAGCGGTGCTAAAATGTAACTTGGTACCCAAAGCTTCTTGAAATTTCTTCCAAAATCGCGATGTGAATCTCGGATCTCTATCTGACACAATAGAAATGGGTACTCCATGTAACCTTACAATCTGGGATACATACATTTCAGCTAGCTTGTCAAGAGAATAATCCGTACGTACAGGGATAAAATGAGCCGACTTTGTCAATCTATCAACAACAACCCAGATCGCATCTTTCTTGCTTGATGACAATGGCAATCCAAATACAAAATCCATCGTGACTCGATCCCACTTCCATTCGGGCATCATGATCGGCTGAAGTAATCCCGAAGGCACTTGGTGTTCCGCTTTCACTTGTTGACATATCAAACACTTTGAAACAAAGTCAGAAATGTCTCGTTTCATACCAGGCCACCAAAACTGACGTTTCAAATCATTGTACATTTTTGTACTACCCGGGTGGATAGACATTCGGCTACTATGAGCCTCGCTCAAGATCATCGAAATAAGTTCTAAATTTCTTGGAACACACAATCGACTTCTGAACCTTAAACAATCATTGTCGTCTATTTGAAACTCCGATTCCACATTAGAAGCACATTCAGTTCGTTTAGCAATCAATTCATCGTCGACTTTCTGGGACTCACGTATTTGAGGAATCAACAAGGCTTTAGCCTTCAATTCTGCTACTAACACATTATCAGATAAAACAGACAGGTATACATTCATCGTTCGTAAAGCAAACAGTGATTTACGACTTAAAGCATCCGCAACCACATTAGCCTTTCCCGGGTGATAATCAATGACAAGCTCATAATCTTTTAACAACTCAAGCCAACGTCTCTGTCGCAGATTCAAATCTCATTGAGTCATTAAATATTTGAGACTTTTGTGATCCGAAAATACATGGCACCTCTCACCAAACAAATAATGTCGCCATATTTTCAAAGCGAATACAATGGCAGCTAATTCGAGATCATGGGTCGGATAGTTTTTCTCATGTGGCTTCAACTGCCTCGACGCGTAGGCTACAACTCGACCTTCTTGCATCAACACACAACCCAACCCAAGTAAGGATGCATCACTGTAAATGACAAACTCTTTACCGGATTCGGGCTGTATTAGCACCGAAGCTTCAGTCAAATAAGTTTTCAATTGATCAAAACTTTTCTGACATTCTTCTGACCATTCAAACTTAACATCTTTCTGAAATAGTTTCGTCATTGGAGTGGCTATCATCGAGAAACCCTTTACAAATCATCTATAGTATCCAGCAAGTCCCAAAAAGCTCAGAACTTCCGCAATATTCCTTGGGGGCTTCCAATCAAGTATGGTTGATATTTTACCCGAATCAACTCTAATACCCGATGCAGATACCACATGACCCAAAAAGCTAACTTCTCTCAACCAGAACTCACATTTACTGAACTTAGCATATAACCGCTTATCCCGCAAAATCTGCAACACCAATCTCAGGTGCTCAACATGATCGGTTTCATTTCTTAAATAGACCAAGATATCATCAATAAACACAACTACAAACCGATCCAAATACGGTATGAAGATTCGATTCATCAAATCCATAAATACCGCAGGGGCATTAGTGAGCCCAAACGGCATTACTAAGAACTCGTAATGACCGTATCTCGTTCTGAAAGCAGTTTTGGGTATATCTGAATCTCGAACTCGCAACTGATAATAACCCGAACTCAAATCTATCTTCGAAAATACAGAGGCTCCCTTTAGTTGATTGAACAAATCATCAATACGCTGTAACGGATATTTATTCTTTATCGTCACTTTATTCAACTGACGATAGTCGATGCACAGTCTCATGGTTCCGTCCTTCTTTTTCACAAACAATACTGGTGTACCCCAAGGTGAAAAACTCGGTCGAGCAAAACCTCTATCCGTCAACTCTTGCAACTGTGCTTTCAATTCTTTCAATTCCGTTGGTGCCATACGATACGGAGCTATCGAAATTGGAGTGGCACCAGGTACTAGTTCGATGCCAAATTCAACCTCTCGAACGGGTGGTAATCCTGGTAACTCCTCAGGAAAAACATCTGAATACTCACAAACCACTGGTACTGATTCAAGTCTATTTTCTGACTCTTTGCTATCAAGTACGTACGCAAGATATGCTTCACACCCCTTTCTTACATGTTTCTGAGCCAACATCGAGGATATTATTGCTGGCAATCCGTTCAAGTCAGTAGACTCAACTCGAATTATCTCATTATTTGCACACCTCAAATCGATAGTTTTTCTTTTGCAATTCACAACTGCATCGTGAACGGTTAACCAATCCATACCGAGGATAACATCAAATTCATCAAACGGTAAAAGCATCAAATCGGCCGGAAAGCAGGAACCTATGATTACAAGGGGACATTTCTTACACACCTTGTTAACCAGTACATAACGACCCAAGGGATTTGACTCCCGAACTACGAACTCAGTAGACTCAACAGGTAAAGTCTTACTGGATGCTAAAGTCTCACATACATATGAATGAGTAGAACCAGGGTCAATCAATGCAATCACATTAGTATCAAAAAGAGTGAAAGTACCGGTAATAACATCAGGCGAAGAAGCATCCTCGCGTGCACATATAGCATAAGCTCTAGCAGGAGCACGAGCCTCAGATCTGGTGGTAACATCTCTAGATCCTCTCTAACCGCCACTAGCATTCCCCGCATTTTTAGATGGTCTACCTCGAGCAGTAGTAGCACCCGGTTTCCCACTCTGATTTACATTCTGTTCAGACAGTCTCGGGCAATCCTTGATAAAGTGGTCAGCTGATCCGCACTTATAACAGGAGCGGTCATGGAATCTACAACTCCCCGAATGCCATTTACCGCAATACTGGCACTCCGTCCTGTCCCGACGATCATTTCCAACACTGGCAACCGAAGTGACTCGCGTACTCACAGGGGGTCGATCACGAGCTCGTCTGGAAAAGCCCAAAGTGTCTTTAGATCGACTTGGATCACTTTTAAATTTCTTCGATGATTGTTGAAAGGGCTTTCCCGAAGACCTCTTACGAAATTCTCTTGCTTCCACTTCAGCTTTTCTTTTCTCCTTATTGAGCTCTTCGGCTTTGCAAGCTCGTTCGACAAGTACTACAAATTCTCTAATTTCAAGAATGCCAACATACAGTTTTATATCTTCGTTCAACCCGTCCTCGAAGCGTTTACACATGATAGCCTCGGACGAAACACATTCCCGAGCGTATCTACTAAGTCTGACAAACTTTGGCTCATAATCAGTAACTGACATAGAACCCTGCTTAAGCTCAAGAAATTCTTTCTGTTTCTAATCGATGAATCTTTGACTGATATATTTCTTGCGGAACTCGGTTTGAAAGAATTCCCAAGTAACCCGTTCTCTCGGCACGACAGAAACCAAAGTATTCCACCAATAGTAGGCAAAATCACGTAACAGAGATATAGCACATTTTAAACATTCATCAGGTGTGCACGATAATTCATCGAACACACGAACGATATTATCAAGCCAAAACTCAGCCTGCTCAGCATCATCACTGTCAGTAGCCTTGAACTCAGTAGCCCCATGCTTCCGAATCCTATCAACCGGGGGCTTGTTCAACCTCGACGGGTCAACTCCAGGAGATATTACAGGTGCAGGGTTTGTATTAGTCGGGGGTGGGGGTTGTGGGACAGCCGTATTAGTTCGAATATACTGATTGAACCAATCATTCATCACGCTATAAAAAGCCTGCCTAGCTTCATCATTCTGATTACTAGCAATAGGTTGAGAGTCCACCAGCGCCGTCCCATGTGCGAGAGCAGGCGCTACACTCTTAACATCATCAGCTACCGCTCGGTTGGGATCAGGATCCATTACTATAAATAAACACATTTTTAACTGTCAGAAATCACCACACTATCAGATAAACACATAATGGCATGTATAGCTATTCCTCTACGTATTACGGTAGTCCTAGAATCGACTAAACCGTAGCTCTGATACCAATTAAATGTAACACCCCGTACCCGAGACCGTTTCTGGAGTCGAACACGAGGTGCTAACGGACTTAACTCCTTACTTAAACAGCTCATCCAATTCGTTTTTAAGATTTCCAGACGAGCTGGCTAACTGCATCACAGTCACTCTAAAAATCATATCTCGAGTTCCAAAACTCGAAATCCAATTCTGTAAATTTTTCCTGAAACTTGACTCATACATATATTTACTAATTTTTTCTAGAATTTTTGGTCAGGCCAATTAGTACAGTTTATTAGTTAAAGTCTCCCCTATTTCAGGGTTCGACTACTCTGACCTTCATGCATTATGACTTAGATATCTCCCTGTACAGGGATTCAATACTTATTCCGTTTGTTTCTAATGAAACTAGACTCAAAAAGGAATCTGTACATATAAAGCATGACTTCTAATTATCTCTGGTTAATTTATGGTGAATTTCCAAAGTCAGAACAAGGGATCTAGAAATCGCTCTGGCCCTGTTTCATGAAAACTTAAACATCTCATAAAATACGGCTCATATGGTCGTTTCGTTTCTTTCATATGAAAATATACTCATCAAGATTCGATTACATAATTTATTCATTATTTAATTCCATTTCTACTATTTTTATTGATTTTTCAAATTCACATCACTGCTGCTGTCAGCATCTATTTTAAGGTAAATTTTACCTATTTCATAGTTTTCCATGAATCAACTAGTAATTTGACATACATTATTTCCAAGTATAATCACGATTAGCCATGACATACGTAGCACCAATAGGACCATGATTGGCCATTCCAATGGCTAATCATTACCAAACATTTCCACACCACTTAATAACCATATCATAAGACCATATATACAAAATGATCATAATGTTATACTCAAAATATACAAGCCATTTTCGCATGGCTATACGAATATACATTACCAAAGGATACTTAATTAACAACAAGGGTCAGCCCTATACATGCCATTATCAAGTTCAACTGAATAGTACCAAAAAGTGGCTTAGATAGTGTGGATGACTTCGACTTTGACACCTCCGAGTCCGATAGCTGACGAACAAAATCTATAATACTGAGAATTTAAGCAACAGAGTAAGCGTTTCGATGCTTAGTAAGTTTATAAGTAAGGAACTCATTTGAAACAAAATCACAAAAGAAATAGCATTCATAAGGATAAATAAATGCCTATGCACAAGATCACGTATTCGTTTTAATTTACACTTTTATCAATAGGTTTATACATTCGAAGTCAAACTTAACTAAATTTCATTTGATTCAATTTCATGTAGCTCGAGTGAGCTATAGACTTCATATAATCCTAAGAAATGGTCGGGAGAGCATTATTCGATTACGTAATCACAACTGACAGTGTACCAAATTTTTTTCCAATGTATATACGATCCATACATGGCCATATTAGGGATTATGAGCACATTAATCGGAATTATTACGACAGAGTCGCACCTTTCCAAACATAAATACCTTCGGAATTTGGCTCGGATGTAACAACCAGCACAAATGCCTTTGGGACTTAACCCGGTTAAAATAACCCGCACGAATGCCTTCGGGACTTAAACCGGTTATAATAACCCGCACGAATGCCTTCGGGACTTAACCCGGTTATATTTTTTTTTCCAGCTGGCCTGCGGACCTTTAGTCCGGATAGATTCTATCAATATACATATCATCATTCACATTTCAACTCCAAAGTTATACTCAAATTCACATGTTCATAACACCATTACAGCTTAACTCCAAATGATCCTCACTATGAATCGCATACCCACATTAATTAATGAACAATTTTATTCAAGTGCCAACCAAAAATTTGGATTCATTTACCATATTCTTATAGGCATCTTTAATTATGTATACTAGAAGAGCCTACTTAAAAACTTACCTCGATATATTGAAACGGTAGTAGATTGGCTACTCTATTGCCTTCTCTTTTCCCCTATACGATTTCGATCCTCCTTGCTCTTTAGCTTAATAAATACAAATAGATTTGTTTAATATCTTAACCCATATTGTTTACTCATAATTCACATTCGGCAATCACATAACAATTTCAATATGTATTAATATTTATAATTATGCCATGGTTCAAACTTCATACTTATTTGTAACTGAAAATGGTAAGAACTCATCAAGCCACGATAGTCACTTATAACTCAACTCAAAATGATTTTATAACCCTAGTAACCGATCATTCATCTTATACTAGTTTCGCATACATAAGCAAAACTCACATAGTTTACTTCGTTTTCTTATACACTATTGTAGCCAATGCGATTATTACCAAATAGATCATATGTGTATAACACTACTCATTTACATATACATTACCCATCAACATTCTCACTCCTTAGCTAATGCCGATTGTCTATATAAGTCCTAATCATCTTCTTTGTATGTAACAACTTTCCAATTCAACTTAATGAAATAAAAAAAATATACATTAAGATCTAAGACCGAATTTTGAAATTTCCATAATTGGCACTTGCTATAAAACAATTAAGTCACAATCAATTAATATTACCTAGCTTATACCTAGATTAATAATCATCTAAATTATTTAAAACGTTCAACACCACTCATATTTATAAACACATATTTGGCAAGGAAGAAAAATTGATAATTTAACAACCTTAGCTTAGCATATAATTTGCTTATAACACATTTTTAAGCATTTTTTTCATCAACTCAAAACACACTCATCACTCACAATAACTAAGTTCATATTCGGCAATGGCCTCTAATATAATGACCGATTCTTCTCACTTAGCATCTAGTGTACACACATGATCATTTGTTTGATTCAAACACCTATCCACCAAAATTCATCCAAGTTAACAAGAACAACAACCACATTCTTTATTATTTACCATGACCGAAAACCATATTCATTCACCATATATCAAAAATTTAACATGGGTCTAATAAGGAACTTAGTAATTTACTAGAATTTAACTAAAATTTCAAGAATTAACCAAAACTTCTTACCTTAATTAAGACTAGGATGACCGAATGATGTTCCTCCCCTAAACTTCTTTCACATTCGGTTCTTCAAGAAACAAAGATGAACACTTTGTTTTTATCACCCGTGTTCTCTTTATTCTTTTATTATTATTCAATAAATAAAAGCCATTTAATTAACATATTGATAATAGAAAATATATATATTATTTATTAACTAGCAACATGGCCGGCGACCAACAATAAAATGGGCAATTTTACATGCAAAACCATTCCTTTTAGTACCTTTATTATAAACCACTTTTAAAAATTACCCATCATCTTTCACATTTTTCACACATAAGTCCTATTTACAATTTCATATTCAATTGTCAAAATTAAAGCATAAAACCTTCATATATGCATGTGCACACACAATAAACATGGAATATGACATTTAATTATTTTTCTGTGTCTCGGTTTTGTGGTCCCGAAACCACTTCCCGACTAGGGTCAAAATAGGGCTGTCACAGTTAACATTGGTATTAAAGTGACATGCATTACATGATTATCGTCATTATGTGTACTATAAACTGTTTATTCGTATTTTCTTATTGTAATTATTCATCAACGTAACTTTTTATTCATACATTGTTTTCATATTGTATTAATTTTACCCAAATTCATTAAAAAAAAGTTTTCAAAATAAAGGTAATATTTCGTATTTGGAACTTCGAGAAGTCGTACCCTAACTTACGGGGTTTCGATTTTTCTTGTTAAACCTAAATAGTCAAATATCCTTTCAAATTTCAAAATATATGAATTTTAAATAAAAATAAAGGTAATATTTCGTATTTGAAAATTTGAGATATCGTGCCCTAACGTATTGGGTTTCGATTTTTCTCGTTTGGCCCAAATGATCGAATATTCTTTTAAAATTAAAATGCATAAATTTTGAAAATCAAAAGACAAGCTTATTCTCGAGAGTTTAAAATGTCGTGTCCTAATGTACTGGATGTGACATTTTATTATTTCGGGACAAGAAGGTCTTTAGCATCCGCTTCGATTTATCCAAGCATTTTTGTTTAATTAACATTAGTAAAAGGAGGGATTGTATTTTAAATTTCTTTCGAGTTTTCAACTTTTGACATCAAGACATTAATTAATCAATTAGGTACCAATTTTTGGTGTTACGAGGGTGCTAATCCTTCCTCGCACGTAACTAACTCCCGAACCCGTTTTCTCGAATTTCGTAGACAAAATCGTTATTTTCGTAAATCAAAACATTTTATTAAAGCGATCACATTACGAGGTGATCTGTTCACACCTCAATAAAAAAATTGGTGGCGACTCCCATTTTCGTTTTCTTTTTTAAAATAAAATGTCGACCCATTTTCAAAACGGAAAAAATGGTTTCGGCAGCCTCCTCGGCCCAAAAATGACTATACTCATGATAAAATGGATAAAGAACACGTGGTATACCAAAATGAATGATCCCGTGCAGTTGGATGGCTAAAATTGAACTGTGAAGGTTCTTCTCTTAATAAATGGGGACATGTTGGCTGTGGTGGGATCATGAGCGCCACTGGTTCTTAGGCTTAAGCAGAATTATAGCACTATGTGATGGCCTTATACTTGCAAAAGATTTAAACCTTACAAATCTTATTATTGAAATGGAATCAACTGCCGTCCTTACTTAAAACTTAATTCTGATGATTGCGTTGGAGATCTTCTTAAACAATCAAATTATTCATTTTTTTTTTCTTTTGTGAAGGCAGCTCTTGTACAGATGTTATTGTTAGGAAAAGTAATAGTTTTAGTTTTTCTTGGAACTATGATGTTTTGAACTCAGTTGATGACTAAGATGTTTGTTTTAAGTTTTTATTTTTTAAGATTTTATAAAATTAAGTGATGATGGATTAATAGCGATTAAACTGTTAAATAAAATCCAAACTTGAACAACATAAATTTCAAGACACAAGTTCAAACAAAGTATCAAATAAAAGGGGCAAAGGTTGGTTTATTTAAAACAAAATTGTTTTATTCAAATTAAAACAATATAAACTTAAATTGGTCTTTTTAATTTTTATTATACAATAACGAAACAAATTAGGCCACAAACATTACTGCATTGCTTATTATAAATTTTCCACAATAGCCCATTGGGCTGGGCTTGATTGCGAAAAAATAAATTGTTTGCTAATATTGGTTCATAATAATCATATAAAAACATATGGAATTGAATTAATTTTCTCATTAATTTAAAAGTTAATTTCTATGTATTTTTAATCTTCGGTATTATAGTAAGTGGGTTGAACAACGTGCGAAATTTTTTTTTATGAGATTTTCTTTTGAGAGAATTGAATATTTTTAGAAATTATTTTTTATTGGGTGAAAATAATGAATATATATCATAATTTTAATTGAACTTTAATAATATGAACTTATATAGAATAAGGTTTCTACATTACTTCTTCTATTTTTATATTTATAGTATTAGAATTTTTAGTAGAATTTTTAGACTCCACAAATAGGATCGAAGGGTTGACTATAGAGGTATAGTAAAATATTAAAAATATAAATATTTAAAAAAAACACATGATAATTTTTTAAGGCTGTTTGTAGAATAAAAAATACACTGTTAGTGTATCAAATACTAACTCTTAAAATATAGATAGATAGATAGATAGATAGATAGATGATTAAAGTAAAATCCAAATTTCTTATTAATAATAAATAAAATTTCAACCATTTATAAATTTGGTTATTATTTGATATATTAGCAGTAGAGTTTTTTTAACTTTACAAGCGGGCTTAAAAATTATCAAGTGTTCTTAATTGATATTTTAAAATTTATTAGTATTTGGTATGCTAGCAGTAATTTTTTTTATTCCACAAACAATATCAAAAAACTGTCATGTGCATTTTTTTTAAAATATTTATTTTTTTAATATTTTACTGTATTCCTATAGTATATTTGTCAATCCCTTGACTCTACTTATAGAGTCTAAAAACTGCACTAACAATGTACCAAATATTTTCCCTTTTAAAATGTAAAAATCAAATGAACACATGATAGTTTTTTAGATTCACTTGTAAAATTTAAAAACTTCTCATTAAAAAGAATCAATAATTTTCATTTGCATGCATTTTATTACAAAATTTTTGCTACTCAAGATTTAAATGCAACCATTTGCATTATTCAAGATTTAAACACAACTTTATTATTGGTTTTTTATTTTTTATTTGGAATCCAAATGGTACTTTCTGTTCCATTCAAATCATCTGTGTTCTTTTATGTTATATTTTAATTAATTTTTTATGGTATAATATCCAATATTTGGTTTTTAGGTTTACTAAAATAAAAATAAATATGTTCATTGTAGATATACTCAAAATTTATTGCGTAATTTATATTTTGCCTTCTTAATGCTAAATTTGTCTATTTTGTACTTAGTACCTAATTTTTTTAACACCAAGTTTATATATAAACTTATATTCTATCACATTTCGATACATTTGCATTAACACCGTTAATTTGTATTGACATGATAATAACAACTAATTAGATGGTAGCAAAAATAAAAAAATTATAAAAATATTTTCACATATGAATGTGAACTTAAACAAATAGTTGTTCAGATTCATTTTAAACATACCTTCTTAATAATTTTATGTATTTTTAAATTTTTATAAGATATCATGATTGTTATTTTAAAATTAAATAATATATAAAATCTAATAACCTTTAAAAATATATAAATTTATAAAAATTAAATTAAATTAAATTAAATTAAATTAAATTAAATTAAATTAAAACCATTTAAATTAAAGATAAATTTCTTATTATCTAAAAAATACTAAGAATACTATTTATCTTTCTGGTTTGTAAATGATCTTAATTTAAATGGCATTATCTTAAAATTATCTAATTCCAATGCCCTTAATTTTTATATTCTTTTTGTAAATTTATATACTTCTAAATTATTTTAAATTTTAATCATCTTAAATTTTTATAATCTTTTATGAATTTATATGCTTTTAAAGATTTTTTAGATTTATATAGTTTTAATTTTAAAATATTAATAATATTATGAAAACTAATATTATATAAAACTACTAAAAACATGATTGGAATGAATATGTGAAGTTGACTTAAATCTAGATAATATTTTGTCCAAATCTGCTCCAATGTGAAATAATATTTATAACTTTTTTTAATAAATTAATGTTTTTAAAATTATATTTTAGATTTTTATATATATTATATTTCCAAATAAGAATATAAAAACTTGATATGTTATAAAAGTTAAAAATATGTAAAAATACTAAAAATACATATCTAGGATGAACTTGGACAATGATTATCCAAATTAAGATGAAAACATTTCATACTTTTTAAAAATATTAAATACTTTAAAATATTTTTAAATTTTTAGTTTTTTTGCCACACGTCATAAAGCTACCAAATATTACAGTTTGATTGGTTATTAGTATCACATCAACATAAACTAACAGTGTTAGTGCGAAGGTATCAAAGTGTTTGACGGAATACAAATTCGGGTACTAATTAAATCCAAAAAACAAAAATATCAACTGAATACAAATAGAAAAATTCAAAGGACAAAGTATATATACTGACCCAAACTTATTTTCTAAAATACGTTTTTTTTGTTATTATCTTGACGCTCAAAAGTGCCGAGTTCCTTTGTTTGTATTAAATAGTATGTTCAAAATCTATTGTCCAATAAATCATTTTTTTAATGATGAAAAGACATTAACATAAACTCAGCATCTGTAGGTATCGTGGTACTGCTAATAACTTCATAGGATTTCCCTCTGAAACCTAGTACTTTTGTAATCAAGAAAACGGGAACTGGGGTAATAGAACATAAACTTTGACTCCTATAAGAATCAAATTCATATATGATTTTTAATGGGTGTTGACTTCAGGCATACTTAAACTGGCCTAAACCCTTCCTCTCAGCTAGAAATTTTGTGGTATCAATGAAAAAAAATAGTAAAAAATAAAATAAAATCATTCAAAATTCAATACTCTCAAAATCTTCTCATCGTAATCCTCTCAGAAACAATCCACTATATGCAAAGGTTCGGTAAGTCAGTGGATCAATTAAGTGTGTTTTTTCCATAATATATAAATTAGAAGTATAATAGATGTAATTAGTTTTCGTAGCGAATATTATGTTATTATTGATAAATTAGTTGTTGAATATATTTTACGAAATTAGTTTTTATGTATTATTATCTTTGTAGTAAGGTAGTGTTAAAGTTTTTTGTATCGTTAAATTGTTGGAATTGTTATATAAGAAAATTATATTATTGTGAGTGATTGGCATGGTAAAAGCTTGTAGTTGGGTTCTTAGATTGCCACCATCTATCCTTTGTTAGTGCATTGGACTACTTGAACCTTTTTTGGCAAATCATGGGCTGCTGTAACAACTAGAATGCTTTTAGTTTTCTTTTATTGATAAGTTGTAAGATGAGTGCTTTTCTTTAAAGTTGAGGTTCTAACTTGTTATAAATTATAGTTTTTATTAGGTGCTTCAGTGTTTCCAACCTTTTGGGATTGAAAGTTCACGCTTCTTACTTCTAATCAACAATTAATTTTCAACACTTGGGTTTTCAAACCATATATTTAGATTTTTTAACAAAATAAAAGTTTAAATTTATAACATGTATTTTTTATTTTCCAAATTTATGAACTATTTAGTAGTGAACTCGAAAAGATTATAGATCTTTAAAAATTTAGTAATTAGAGTTGTTCATAAGTTAGATTATAGTTTGATTTTAAAAAAAATTCCATTTGCAAGCTGAACCTAAAAGCTAATTTCACTATTCAAAATATTAATAAAAGAATTTTAAATAATATTTTATATTAATATTTATAATAAAAATTAAATTTAAAAATATTTTTTTATTTGAATCAAATTCACGACGGATTGATCCAAAATAGAAACAAATTTTTCCAAATTCGACCAAATCGGGTCCAGCCTACCAGGCCAGTGGGCTGCTGGCCAGCTTTTTTTTGAAGTTATATTATACTGCATTTCATCTCATATAATCTAGCTGAAGTTAAAAAGGAAATTAAAAAAAAAAAAAACTTATTTCGATACAAAATTGAAGTTAAAAGTGTTTGGGTAACAATAGAAGTGAAGACCCAACACAAAAATTGAACAAAACGAATTCATATCATACGTTACCAATTAATTACAAATAAAAGATATAATCCAATATAATAAATTCAATATGCTATAAATGAAATACAATACTCAATCACTCAAATGCACGTAACTCAGTGCTTCAAAAGCGCAACAAGGGAAATAATAAGAGGGAACATAACCGCAACACCGGAAACCATCGGCGAGAAAGCAGCTCCGGTATCCATTGACGGCGCAGGCGCCATTGCACTGTCCTGAGCTGACGCAGTGGTGGTGAGTGAGAGCATAACGGCAACAAACATGATCATAATGCCATTAAAGGAGCAAAGCTCTGCCATTTCTAAAAACTAACGGAGCAAATATACAATTTTTGCAAGAAAAAGAAATTACTCAAATTTTGTAAGCAATTGAAATTTCAAGGTGTGGGGGTTTCTTATATATATAATAGGAATTTAGATTTTGGTAGATGAACTAAGAAATGAAGCGGAACCAGCTTGTAGAACAGCTCAAAATAGTGGGCGGTAGGTGTTTGATGGAATGGTTCAAAGAATGGACGGTGACCAGTCTGAAGCGACACGTTGCAAATCTTAGCTGTTGTTTCAAGGTTTGAAAAGGTTATTGTCGGTTGGCATGTTCACTTGTTAGAATATGAAACCTTAACCAACGCCATGTGCCGCGTGCGGCATTAGTACACCGTGTCAACTAGGCCTCCCAACTACTTTTCTTCTTTTTCATTTCTTATTGTAACTTTTTAATCGCTTTTAATTTGATTAGTCAGATAAAAGTACTTACAATTTTAGTCTTTATCGCTATAATAATCAAACATTTTAGTCATTGAATCGTTCTCACTAGCAACATTTTATGTGGTATTACACTTCATGTCCATGTAAATAATTTTTCTCTAAATAGTCAATCCAAAACAAAGTAATCTTAGTTTAGAAAAAACCCAATGGGCCGGATAAAATCCGGGTGGCCAGCCACTGCCGCCAGCTCCATTGGCTGTTGCTACAACTGTTGTATCCATAGGTGGAGTAGTAGTAGGGAAAGAGCAAAAGGAGCGAGGTGGCTGTAAAAAAATAGGGCGAGGATTAAAGTCAACACTGGTTATTCTTTTGGGCTTATCTCCATCGTCCTTTTGTTTAACCAATGGTTGCTTTCTCTTCTCTAGTAATCATCTGGTGAAACTTGTGCTGTACAACCAAGCCTCTTTGGATAACCCTAGTGATAGCTTTGGCTCGCACATCATCAATAAAAAATAATCTGGCAATAACTTGTCTTAACCCTTACTCTCCTTTGACTCGTTTTTGGGGTTGGTTTCTTGAGTTTCTGGGTATGAAGTTCGAATCTTCCTTGGCTTGTCTCATCTTCTTTTTCCTCCTACACTATTGAACCCTTCTTCATCTTCTTCAACTTCTATCTGTCCTTCTCTTTCTTCCTCTACTTTTCCATTGACATTTTCCTTTTTACCTTCCATTTGTTGGTGCAGCTTTTCAATGTCAACTTCATTCTCAAGAAGAAATGAAACTTCAGTTAAAGTTTAAATTAGGGGTGAGTATTCGATCGAGTCGAGTCAAATCGAGTCAAAAAATTTTGAGTTAGTCAAATTGACAAATCTTATTTTAGCAACCGAACTCAATTTGAAAATTTTTCGAATCAAGTCGAATGAGTCAAAAAATTTCGATTTGAGTCGAGTCGAGTTAACAAATCCTATTATTTATACTCAATGTTGGATTTATATAGACCGATTATTTAACTATTAGATGAAGTATAATATTATTTAACTACATAAACTGTAACACCTTAAATCTGGCCTAGACGCTAAGGTTGGATTATGAAGGTTACAACGTTCATAAAAACATTGTCGATTAACTTACACAAAATCTTAATTTTATTTCCAGAGTAAAAAAAAGTTATTTAATTTATCGAAACAAAAGTTTTCAGAAGAACGTGTGTAAGCATTTAGACGAAAGCCTTGTTTTATTAATTTTATAAAAACAATCCCAAATGTTTAACCAATTTAGTTGTAAAACATCGTAATTAATTTCAAAACCTTATAGCGGAAAAATACTTTAAAAATTATTATCTCTTAAAATCATTATCAATTATGACGTCTTGAGTGTGTTTACGAGTTATGAATAATATGTCTACAAAAACAAATATCAAAACCAAAATTTAACGTTCCAAAACAAATTAAAATTCGGAATACCATAAAGATCGAAATTTAAATCCAAAATAACTCATACCAAATTGTTTGAACCAAGCTCTAGAATTGTCGCCAACTCCTAAGTCTGAAGGTTACCTGAAATGTATTAAACAAGCAGGTGAGCAAGAAGCCCAGTGTGACTCGGCCCAATTTTTTTTTTCTCATAACATATACAATTGTAAATATCAACACAGAATTTTACTTATAAAGTACACTTATACAGTTATCATATCAGAATGTCACATAACCAGAAACATATATCTTATCAAAATGTCATATTTCCAAAAACACATATACCGGATGAGAATGTCATATTTTCATAAGCATATACCATATTAGAACAAATCCTACCCCCATCCGCTACATACCAACTCCGTCCAACCAATCACACCAAATAGGATTACAAGATTCCATCCATCCACTCACACCAGGTCGTGGTGGTATGCCACTCATAATGGTGCAGCTGACCGCCGAATTTGTAGTAAACACTACCAGAAAACACTTTTTCCATCATATCAAATCACACTCCAATGCACATGCATTAACATGCTAACATTCAATCGTAACGAATCAGAAATATTACATGTGTATATCATTAACACATATTATATAAAATAGCCTACGCAAAGTTTATTAATCTAAGTCATGTTTATCATACATAATCATTCTTTCGGAATTATTTGAACATAGAACGTAAATGTACTTTTCACACGCCTTACCCATAGTACATACAGACACGTATCAACAAATGTCATGTTTTGAGTCTTATTTAAGCTAAATGGACCCTGCGGAAGGTCTAATTACGAATTTCTAAGTTAAACGGGCTTAAATGAAAATTTCTAAAAAAAGCCCACACAACTAACTGGCCAACCCGTGTGGCCCACACGACCCAAATAATCTAGACCGTGTGGTGTACACGACTGTGTGATGCAGAACAGTTTCGAAAATAACCTCTATTTTTGAGTTTTTTCGAGTTCTAATCGATGTTTCAGCTTAGAATCACACACCTGACAATATTTCTGATAATCCACACAATCACGCGCTTTCAAATTTCTGTAAAAACAGAGGTTTCCAACGTACATAAACCACCAGAGGATCGTGTGCCTTGTAATCCTCACTCGAAGACTATGATTCTACACCCCGAAAACAAAAGAACAATGGCGTAGAAACTCAAGGCATAAGTGGCGACAAAATAGCAAAGCATAACAAGAAAACCTATAGGGAAAAAGAAAGAGAAACAAAAGAACACAAAAAATGAAAGAGGAAATTTGTGACAGAAAGAAGAAAAAAAACAAGAGAACAAATTCTCCACAACACAGATGAAACTAAAAACAGAAAAGAAAAAAAAAGTTGAGAGTATAGGAATGGGACGACAAAAAGTGGGAGTGATTTTAGGGATTAATTATTATATTAAAAAAACTACCCACTAACCCATATTCAATCCCACTAATTTTGATTAATTATCATTATCAGAAATTTTTCCCAGAGTTTAAAACAAAAATAATTTCACTTTATATACACAGGGATTCAAACACAAGACTAAAGGATAAGCTAACACCTTATCATTGAACCAGCAAGCTCATTCTTGTCAAAACTTGTGCAAGAGTTAAATTTAAGCCAAATATGCAAAGATAGAGATAGGGACAAAAATAGCAAAAATTTCAAAAAAAAAAGAAGAAGTTTGGACACGACCTCAAACACACATCCAAATCACTTATCCATTGAAACATATCAATTCAATTTACAAAATTCCTACAGCCTTAATTCAAAAATAGAACATAACCACTCTTGGTTTCACTAACTCAATTTCTTCTAACCGGTCTTTGAGATGTGATATAAACAATATAATTTACTTAATAATTACATATAAAGTAAGATTTTAGGCATGTAAAATAACTATACATAGCGGTGCAAGATGATCATTGTGGCTATAATTCGAGTCAACTACATAAGCTATTACACCACATGCATAATTATGTGTCAAGAACTATTTTATAAACAAGATAAAAAAAATGATAAACCAAAAGTATGATATAGATCGTGTGGTTCTCCAAGACTCGAATTCAAAAAAATAGATTCAAGCTTCCTACACAACAAAATCAAGAGTTTAACCAATTGTTTTGACCAAATCAAAGCAAATGTAAAGTTAAAGTTTCCATAAGCATTAACAAAATATCTATTCCAAAAAGTTAAAATCAAACTAGCTTCAAGCTTCATCTTCTTCAAACACTATAGATAGTACTGACAATTTTGTAACAAGAATAAAAAAAGCATTCTTAAATTATGAAAATATTTACTAGAAAATTTAAAATAAACATTCAATTTTGTGAGTTGTATTTAAGTATGTTACCATATTCATGTTCTGATAACTTTGACAATTCTAATAAATGTCAAAAGAGAAATATGTTAGTTAAATTGTGAGAATGTTTATAAAAATAAATAAAATAAGTAATTAACTTTTTAGATTAAAGTTAGATCCCTTACCATCATCTATATGTTGAAGTTCCTTCACATACTCCTTAAGGTTGATATTATCTTTTGATCTTCGAAGTCAACCTTGTGTGCAAACCAAAGCCTCAACCATAGAGGGAGTCAAAGAACTTATAAAATTCTTTAAAACATGTCCATTCGTGCTAAAAGCACTTTCATATGCAATGATTGAGATAGGAACATATAACACATCTCGAGCTATTTGCACAACAATTGGGAATCTTAAACTATTAACTTTCCACCACAATAACAAATCAAATGAATTTGAGTTATTTTCACAATCTTCTCCCAAATATCTATCTAACTCAGATTTACTTTCCAAGCCAACATGTTGCTTTTTCTTCATATATTGTTGCATGACTATGCCTATCTTTGATTTTACTTCATCTATTTTATTTTCACTTGAACTTGGAGCTCTAGTTGGAAAATTTGATTCAACTTCAACATTTATGTAATTGTTTCCCTCAACAATTGCAGAATATTCATCAAACAAAAAATGTAATTCTCTATTGACCATCATAATAATGTCATCTACAATAGTAGGAAAAAGCAAGTTTACTCCAATTGCAAAAAAATCCATTTTGCGTCGTGGGTCAAAGGTAATTGCTTGATAAATAAGCAAGTTCATCATTTTTGAATCACCCCAGTACTTCTTGTACTTGTCATTCATTTTTGAAGCTATAGACATTAGGTTTAAATCTCCATAATGTTTCCACCAATAGAGAAGACAATGCACATCTATGACTACTTCAAAAAAAGAATTAAAGGTGACATGCAATGATCTAGACACCTTCAATGTAAGTTCATGAAAAGGCTCAAGCACTTTTGTAACTCTTCAAACATTTTCCCAACCATCACATATGGGACTCCATATCCAACATTAAGGTCTAGAAACAAGTTATGATCATCATGAACATAAGTTTCAAACACATATTCATATTTTTCAGCCACATTCACATCTAGACATAAATGAGTCATAGTACCCTACCATTTCTTCTTCTGCCCGAAAATTGAATTTAGGCAACCTTGATGGTGATGCCCTAATGTATCTCATAGCTCCTCTAACTCGATCCACAAATATAGAAGCATCCTTAAGCCCTTCTTGAAAATAAGATTAGTAATGTGTGTTGCATATCTCATATGTATATATTTACTATTCGCAACACAAGCTTTTCGATGAACCAACTTCTTTCTCAAATAATCAATATCAACATTATTAGAAGATGTGTTATCAACAGTAGTAGCAAAAACCTTCTCAATTCGGAAGACATTTTTCAAGGGTTTGACCAATGCTTTCACCTCTATAAGCAGAAATTGGGAAAAAGTTTATTATTCTCTTTTGTAACTTCCACTCATCATCTATCGAATAAGCTACTAGAATCATGTGGGATATCTTTGCAATGAAGTCTGTGTGTTTGTTGTCAAACAATCCTACTTGTCTCTTTTTGAAAAGATTGTTTTTAATGTATTCTTCATGGAATTAAACAAATCAAGACAACTGTCTCTAATTGTTCAACAAGATGGAATATGAAATTTTGGGCATGCTATAGAAACAAAGAACTTAAAACCCTCCCCTTTCACAAAATTAAAAGGCAATTTATCCACAATAATCATATAAATCAATGCATTTTTAATATCATCTTGATTAAACACCCAAGTTAACAAATCTACATTTTCTTGGATAGATTTTGCAAATGCAAGTTTTGCTTGCTTAAGATTAGAGGTATTACCTCGGAGGTTTTCTTGAGCGAGTCTTCAAATGGTTATTTAGATTGGTGGTAGAAGCCTCGATTTCCATTGTGTAAGTGGCATCGCAATAATTGCACTTTACCCTATTCTCCCCATTTTCTGTTGAGTATTTGCTAAAAGGTTGCTAACAAGGTGCCCTTAGTTTGGTTTTTCTTCGAGTATTTATCTTATTTGTTGTGTGGACAACTTTAGTAAGATAAGTAGGTGTAGCTTTTTGTAATGGTTTTTTTCTTTGAGACTTTTGCAATGGTTGAGTCATCCATCTACAATAATAAATATAACCAATTAAAATTACAAAATGGTCAAGAGCTATAATTCCATCAAAGTTTTATACTCATAGATATGTTCCACACAATTACCCATCAATAATTCAAATTAATCCAAAACAAAAACAACAGAGTAACTTACTTATAAAATATACTAATTTAACTTATAGAATATATTACAAAACTTAAATTTGAGTAAACATAAAAAAAATCAAAAAAATTGAGAATAAAAAGTCAAATTCTTAAAACTCTTATTTGAAGAGTTGTGGTTCGCATAAATAATAAAAAGAAAACAAACTTTACAATAAAAAATATTAAAATAAATCAATAATAAAATATGAAAGAAGCCATAACCCTTATTTTGGGCTTTACTTAGATACCTTATTCAACTATATGTACAAAGTTGAGCTATAAACAATCAATAATTGTGTCAATTGTGTCCTTTTTTTCAATAGACACAAAAAATTCATCTCTATCTTTCACAAACTCTGTAACACGAGAAAAAAATAAATATATCAAAATTTATTAATAATTAAAAAATTTAAAATTAATTAAAGATAATAATTCATAAGAAGCAAAGGCTACAATAGCATTATTTGCCAAAATTTTAGGATTTCTACATTTATTATTCATTTTTAATGTGTAAAATTATTGTAGAATTTAATATGATGAAACAAGTCATTTATAAATCCAATAATATCTCTACTTACAAGAGAGTTTATAGGTATTTTGGTATTGTCAGATTAATCGAAAATTGCCGTTCTCCTTTACTCCAGATTAGTTCATTTATCTCTTATAGTAATTAACAGGAAAAAAAAAAGGCTTTAACCCAACTTGATTCAAGTAAGTTTAAAGTTGGATCTTTTACCATTCTGAAACATCATCTATAGTAAATAAATTATATGTAAATATAAAATAGCAGAGAACCAATTGAAGGTGAGATTTCATATTGAAAAGTCAAGGTTCTATTGTTCTAGGATGAAACCTCTCATGTTTTCGGCACAAAACCATTATAGAACCAAACGTGAAAACACTCAATCACGTGCACAAAGCTAAAAAAAAATAAAATTACAATCTCACCTTAAACAATTAATAATGGTTGTGGCCTATGGAACCGTGGTCATATGACCAAACAAGAAGCCAAAAATAGGTAAACAATTAAAGGTGGGGGGCATCAAGCGTGGGGAAAGAATAAAAGCTTTTGAGTAAAGGAGAAAGAGAAAGTGGGGGGATTTGGAACTACCGGAAGGAAAGTAAGGATTAAAAATCTTAATTAAAGATTTATCAAAACAACATAGTTTTATTTTTTCTTATTCAAATTTTTGGATAACTCGAATTGTGTAATTCATATTTGAGTTAAACTGAAAATTTTTATTTTTTATTCAAGTTGATCCGAATAACTCGAAATATTTTATTCAAAATTTGAATTTTTTAACGAATTTTTTGAATCGAATTGGATTTTTCTCACCCTTAGTTTGAATATGCATTTAGGATTTTTTTTTCTAAACAAAAAGTACTTTTTTTGGGTAAACTATCAAAATAGTCACTTTTGGTTGCCTCAGGTTACATTTTAGTCACTTATATTTGAAATTTTATGTTTTAGTCACTTACATTATCATTTTGTTACGAAATGGTCACTTTTCCGTTAAGATCTATTACCTCCCAAACGACAGCTCGACGTGTCATTTAAAATGGGTTTTAAATGTCACCATTGATGTCCAGCCAAGTAAATTAATTAAATTTTAATTAAATATTAATTAATTAAATTTTCTAAATTAAATGAAGGAAAATGTTAATTTGGTTTCCCGAAATAATCAAAATCAATGCATTATATTGATCCTTAACCCGAAAAAAAGAACCCTTTGTCTTCTTTTTCTTTTAGTTTTTATTTCCATTTTGACAGAAAAAACCATCCATTTTTATAGTCATCTTTGTTGAATCAAAGCCGTAGGAATCAAATTAAGTGCTCCATCAATTGGTTATATTTTTTTTATTTAAAATGGAAGAATAAAGAATCAATTAAATGGAGAATCCAGGCATGGATTACAGAAAGTAATAGGTTCTTTTTGTTCTTTACCTAGGTTTTTGGTTCAAATATTATGATTTTTTCTTTTTTTACAAAAAAGGTGTTCCATCTTTTCATGTTTTTCTGTATATGTGATCAACAAAAAGGGATGCTTTATCTTTGTTTATTTGTGTATTGTGGGCAATCACAATAGAAACAGGTATAGAAGTTGGTGCGTCCATTTCTTTTTCTTTTTTTTCTTCTTCTTTGTCATTCTTCTCTTCTCTTATGGTAGCAAAAAAAAAAATCCAATTGTTGCTCCTTTTTAAATTGGAAAAAATTAAAGTTTAGGGCAAAAATTTGTATTATGTTTTCATAAAAAAATTAGCATTTCTCATCCCAGCTGGACATCCACGTTGGCATTTAAAAATCATTTTAATTGCCACGTCAGACTGTCGTTTGAGAGGTAATAGACCTTAACGGTAAAGTGATCATTTCATAACAAAACGATAACTTAAGTGACTAAAACGTAACATTTCAAACATAAGTGACTAAAATTTAACCTAAGTCAAACAAAAGTGACTATTTTAATAGTTTATTTTTTTTATTGTTACTATTTGGTTTCATTGGTTTAGGGTTAAAAAACCCAAAACCATGTTGCTTTCATTATATTTCAACCCAATGTTTCTTTTACCTGTAAAATTATTGCTTCCGTGGAATACTAAATCAAATTTGTAAGTTAGATTAAAATGTTTAACTACTGTAGTGATAATGATTATATTATAAGTATTTTTTATATAAGTGATCAAAGTGTCTAAAAGATTATGTCATCAGTTAAGTGGTTTACCATTTTTTATTTTATTTATCATTCAAAGTAATTTTAGAGAAAAAATATTGAAATTGAAATTAATAAATTTATTTTATGGATGGATAATAGAAAATATTTCTATTAAGGTGATCAATACTATATCGGTGAGAATATTATTTTTATTTTAATACTAATATTTGCCAATATTGATGTGTTTCATTGTATCATTTTGAATTTATTGATGTTTTTATTTTCACATATATGGATATATTTATAATCTAACTTTTAGTTTATTTATAAATTATATATATAATATATATTGTTGGAAAATAGATTTTTGGAAGCTTTGAGGCATATTCTCGATTGGTAAAGGTGAAGATTTAAATCATAAAATTATGGTTTTATATTCTACCCCATGAGAACTTTACAACAGTATATTATATGCTCAAAAATGGTTGATTGATGAATGAGAAATTGATGCTCAAAGTAAGCCACTTGTAAATTATGTTGAGGAAAATGGAAAGCTTAGTTCCACATTGGTTAGATATCAAGTGTGAAATATGTTTATATATATGAATCAATTTGGTGGTTATTGAATGACTAAGCTAATGCTCTCCCACGCACGCAGGGGGTGCAAATCCAAACCCGTTGGGGTTGAAAGTTTTCAAGAGAGCATTTAATAAAACTGTTCTGTATTTTATTAACTAAACATCTGAATTTAAATAGATAAAAGAGTCATAACCTAATTGGGAAAATAATTCTCTTATTCTAATCAACTATTAAAAGATAAAATTCTAGAATATCTCAAATAATTTATTCTAAGATTTATCTACCTAAATAACTTTAAAATATATCCCAAAATATATCAATCATGCCCAACTTGCTTACAAGAAAATCAAAGCTTGTCTGTGAGAGCCCTTTGGTGAGTATGTCAGCAATTTGTTGTTTTGAAGGAACAAACGGCATGCACACTTGGCCTTCTTCAAACTTCTCCTTGATAAAGCGTCTATCAATCTCGACATGTTTAGTTTTGTCATGCTGGACTGGTTTGTGAGCAATACTAATGGCAGCTTTGCTATCACAGTACAACTTCATTGGTGAAGTTTTTGATTTCCTTAGCTCTTCCATAATTATTTTTAACCATTTCATTTCATAAATTCCTTGAGCCATTGATCTAAACTCAGCCTCTGCACTACTTCTTGCTACAACATTTTGTTTTTTGCTTCACCAAGTCACAAGGTTTTTCCAAACAAATGTATAGTATCCTGATGTAGATCTTCTATCTGTTATTAAGCCTGCCCAGTCCGCATCTATATAAGCTTTAATTCCTCTTTGTTTAGATTTCTTGAAGAATAAGCCCTTTCCAGGTGAACTCTTCAAGTATCTCAAAATCCGAAACACTGCTTCTTCATGTTCCTCTATTGGGGAGTGCATAAATTGACTCACGAAGCTCACTGCAAAAGCTATGTCTGGCCTTGTCTGTAATAAGTAAATTAACTTATCGGCTAATCTTTGGTACTGCCCTTTATCAACTAATCGACCTTCTTTATTTTCGAATTTTACATTTGGATCAATTGGTGTGCCAACTAGGCAGCAATCACTCATCCCAGCCTCTTTTAAAAAATCAATCACATATTTTTTCTAAGTGACCACAAGACCCTTCATCGAGCAACTTCCATTCCAGGAAAGTATTTCAAAGGACCCAAGTCTTTGATCTCTAACTCTAATGCTAGATGCTTCTTGAGACCTCTTACTTCATCCATATCATCTCTTATAAGAAAGATATCATCGACATAAACTATAATTGTAACACCCCTAACCTGTATCCATTGTCAAAATAGGGTTACGGAGCATTACCGAAACATTCAAAAACTTTTACAAATAACTTATGTAAATGACTATTCATTTATTGAGATCATTAATAAGGTCCTTTGATTGGGCTTTCGAGGCCAAATACGAGCATTAGAATTGAATCGGGATTTAATCGAGAATTCTAAGAATTTTTCGTGACATTTCAAAAATTTTCCAAGGTGTAAGGTGTACACGCCCGTGTGGTCCAAGGGACACGCTTGTGTGACCTTGGGACACGCTCGTGTTGGAGGCTGTGTTCGACCCCGTGTAAGTCTCTGACTTGCACACATGGCCATGCCACATGCTCATGTGCTAGGCCGTATGGTTAATTAATTCAATTTGAAAATAGGTGTAGGTTTCACACGGCCAAGACACATGCCTGTGTTCTAAGCCGTGTAGCACACACGGCTGATACACATGCCTATTGTCTACACGTGTGCTCAATTCTGAGCATTTTGTTTCTCAAAATTAAGGTGCAGAGGACACGACCTAACTACACGCCCATGTACCTAGCCGTGTGTCATACGCGGTCTAGACACACGCCCGTGTGTTTACCCGTGTGGATAAAAATAAAGCTATTTCTAGCTTCATTTCTCACCTAAATTCACACAATGACCTGCACTTAAACTCACATCCTTAAACCAACCAATTCAAGCATTCAAATT
Source organism: Gossypium hirsutum (assembly GCF_007990345.1). Lineage (NCBI taxonomy): Eukaryota > Viridiplantae > Streptophyta > Magnoliopsida > Malvales > Malvaceae > Gossypium > Gossypium hirsutum. The sequence goes on from NC_053424.1 coordinate 48,606,614, forward strand.
TAGCAAATTCCATCATTCATCATGGCATATCATTTCATGCATACATGTCTACAATCTTACCTTAGTTCAATCCATGTATTAAACATGATTTGATCAACTACTTAACATTTATGTAGCGACCATAGTTTGACATTACAAGTATATTTAAACAAACCATTACTAGCCATTCCAATGGCTAGATTACAAGCATCATTTACATTTACATGCTAATATGGCCAATATAACCTATACATGCCATTACAACCATAATTGACTTACCATATTGTACCAATATAGGCCGATGGATAGTGTGAGTGATCTCTGCCGAGCTTCCAATTCAACGAGCTTCTGATTTACTCTAAAATAGGGAAATAAAACTAAATAAGTATAAAATGCTTAGTAAGTTCGCATAACTGGTACTTAACTTACCATTCATTCTATTATGAGGTAAATGTAAGGCATATTCAATCAATTTGACCTCAAGCCCTACACACATTCTCATTGCCCTTATTAGTCATATAATCCATAATAACATCAAAACATCTATGGGCTCAACAATCAAGATTCCAAGCACATATGCTTTCCACAACATGTTTTCATTCAACATGCATAATTGATCTCATTATTACAAGTATAATTTCATACTAATTCATCTTGAGTTCAGATCATATCATATCAGAACTTTACTCATATTAATCGGAATATTAAGGTCACAATTAGTACACTCAAGGTGTATAAGTTTATAATCAAGGATATACATACTCATCAAATAAATTCCACGTACAATATCTTCATTTCATATTTCCATATATCAATTATCACGTATCATCATTTTCATGTATTTTAGGTCGATATGTGTAATAACTTATTTCTTATTCATATCTTCTCATGTTAAGAACTTTTACCCGTTGAATTTATCTGAAATATCGATGGATACACATGTTGTACATTTGTGGTGTACAAATTTGGATTCGTCAATTCATATTAAATGGTACCCATAAGGTACTATATTAGAGAGTACACTTTCAAGCCACACATGTATACAACAGGATTACCGGTCTAGGCTAAATCCTTTTCATGACATATACTCTAAGGAGCTTGATCTGGATTACCCGTCCGGATTAAACCCAATCTATAACATGTGTTCAAGAGGACTCATATTAGGATTACCTATCTGGGCTAAATCCTTTTCTATGATAAGGTCAATAGGATTATTCGTCCGAGCTAAATCCCGTCAACAACAAATGCAGGACCTCATTCATTTTGCGAAATCAAAAATCTATCGAATTTCCATTTTATTCAACCGGGATTCAAACATTTTTCAAGCATTATCGGGCATGTGATTATTTCATACATCCACAACATTCATATAATTCAAATAAACACATTCCACATTCATTTCAAGCATATAAGTAACATTCTTATCGTTTATCCTTTAACATCTATCGAGTATTATCATTTAATTCAAATATTTTTATTTATCGGGCTTGATCGGATATGAAATCATTTTCTCATATTTATGACATTTATACAATATACATAAACACAATCAATGCAAGCATGTAAATAAACAAAATTTAGTTACACGAACACGAAAAATCTACTAACCCAACTTTTCCTCTTTTCCTCGTTCTAGCTCCGAATTTAGTCTATCCGGATCTATACGAGTAAATTTGACATCAATTTATCACATTTCACATTCAGGTGGACTCAATTTACAACCTAGGAAAAATTACCATTTTGCCCTTATCTTTTCCATAAATTTCAATTTCGTCCCTAGGCCCGGAAATGAAACTTGTGCAAATTACTCCCTATTCCAAACCTAACCAAAGCCCCGTTACAAATTTTACAGCACGTATTCATAAAATTTTAGAATTTTTCATCAAAATTTAAAACTTTTCATTTTAGTCCCTAAATCATGTTTTCATCAAAAATCACTTTGTAAAAGTTGTTTATCTATCAATAATCATTCATTTTCTACCATAAATTTCTAATTTCTAGCATATATATCCATGACCTATTTTTCATACCTTGATAACTTTTCAAATTAATCCTTCAAATAGAAAGATTAAGCTATCCCAGTTTCAAAAATATCACAATTAGTAAAAACGAGGCTTGAATACTTACCCAATTTGGCCATGAAAGTTTCTTCTCTCTCCCCTAGGGTTTCCATGTATTATTTGGGGAAGAAGATGAGAAAAATGAGATGATAATTCTTTTATCATCTTTTTAATTAATTAATTTAATTGAATTTCAATTTAGTCCCTACCCTTTTTAAAATTTTCCAAGGATGAGTCATACCAAAATATCTACATACTTTTACTAATGGTCTAATTACCATAGAAGGACCTTAAAGTTTTGAATTTCACAGCTATTTCATCCTTCTAGCTACTAGAATCCAACTTTTGCATTTTATGCGATTTGGTCCTTCTCGTAATTAAGCACATAATCGGTAAAATTTTCTTATCAAAATTTTCACATGACATGTCTATAACTTGAGACCACTATTCCGATTTCACTGAAATTGGCTGTTACAATTATAACTACTATTCTACCTCTTTATGAGTATCGATAGAGCATTGCGTGATCAGCTTGCCCTTGTGAGTAACTTTTTTTTTAATAACTTGAGAGAACCGTTCAAACCAAGCTCGAGGAGACTACTTTAGACCATACAAAGATTTCCTGAGCTTACATACTCGAGTTCCAAATTTTTCTTCAAAACTTGGAGGAGGATCCATGTAAACTTCTTCTTCAAGTTTCCCATTTAGAAAAGAATTCTTCACATTTAGCTACTGTAAGAACCAATTAAGATTAACAGCAATTGATAAAAAAACGCTAATAGAATTTAATTTGGCTACTGGAGCAAATGTTTCAAGATAATCTATCCCGTATATTTGAGTGTACCCTTTAGACACTAGTCAGGTTTCGTATCTATCTAAATATCCATCCGGTTTGAATTTGGTTGTGAACACTCATTTACAGCCTACAATTTTTTTTCCCTATAGGTAATTCCACTGTTTCTCATGTACCTATTTTTTCAAGAGCACACATCTCTTCTAAAATAGCCTTATTCCACTTAGGAATTTGTAGAGCATCTTTCACATTTTTGGGTATTTTCACAGTATCGAGACACGAAATAAAGGTTGAGAATGTTGAAGACAAGGCTTTACAGGACACAAAGTTAGACATAGGATATTTGATAACATTTCTAACACCTTTTCTTTTAGCAATTGGAATATCTAAATCAGAAAGCTCATTGGTTGGATTATGAGCTTTACCTGGACTTTTGACAAGATCTTGCGGGTCGACTTCTTAGTGATGAATCTGGTGGATTCCACTTTCTTGATTTCGATTTCTTCTTGAGTAAACAATTAACTCCTTTGTTTGTTCTTTATTCTCATGATCAGACTCTACACCTTCATACTCATTTTCATTAACAGCATTAACATCACTAATTTCTGTGTTAATCATAAATTCACCTTCCCTATTATTAGAATCCCTATGTCATATATTCCTAGTGTTTTCTTGATCAATTATAGAATCTTCCTTACTATAATTCCCTTCCTGAAGATTAAAGTCAAAGTAAGATTGCGTTTCAACAAATGTAACATCCATGGTAACAATAATCTTTCTATCAATTGGATCGTAACATTAGTAACCCTTTTTATTAGAAGCATAGCCAACAAAGACGTATATTTTTGCTCTAGGATCTAGTTTACCTTGGTTGTGAAGATGAACAAAAACACTACACCCAAAAACTCGGAGGGATTAATCTGTGATCAATTTAGAGTTAGGAAAGTTATCTTTAAAGAAACTGAAAGGAGTTCTATAGTTTAGAGTTTTACTAAGCATTCTATTAATAAGATATGTAGTTGTTAACAAGGCTTCACCCCAAAAATAATGTGGTACCTGACTAGTGAACATCAAGGTTCTAGTTACTTTCAAAAGATGTAGATTTTTTCTTTCTGCAACCCCTTTTTTTTGTGGTGTATTTGTACAAGAGCTTTGGTGGACTATACCATGTTTGGTTAAGAAAAAACCTAATTGGTCACTAAAAAATTCCCCACTATTGTCACTCTGAAGTACTTCTATTCTCACACCAAATTGTGTTTTCACCATAGCATAAAAAGACTGAAACACATTTTTAACTCCAGACTTATCTTTTAATAAAAACACCCAATAAATGCGAGAATGATCATCAATAAATGTGACAAACCAACATTTTCCTGAAAAAGTTGAGACTCTTGAAGGTCCCCAAACATCACTATGAATTAATAAAAAAGGTTTGGAAGCTTTATATTTTGAGGTGGGAAGAATGACCGATGATGTTTAGCCAATTCACAAAATTCACAGTGATATGAAGGACTTTTATTTTTAAATAGATCAGGTACAAAATATCTTAAATAGTAAAAATTAGAATGTCTAAGCCTATAATGCCAAATGATAACCATATCAAAACTAGAAGAAGAATTTAAACATAAAGTAGTTATTGGTTGACTTAGACGGTCGTCGTCAAGAAAGTAAATTCCACCAGATTCTTTAGCATTGCCAATCATCCTCCCTGAGACTATGTCCTGAAATTTACATATAGAGAAGTTAGATATAACATGAAAATTTGAGGACTGGGATAATTTACTGACTGATATGAGATTACAAGCTTGATTTGGCACATGTAAAACATCATGTAAAACCAAGGAAGGTGAAATTTTAACAGTACCTTTTCCCAGCTATTGCAAAGAATGACCCATCTGCTACTTTGTTTTTTTTTATGTTTCCTGCGCAATGTGTGTAAGTTGAAAAAAGAAAATGACTATTAGTCATGTGATCACTAGCTTCAGAATCAACAATCCACGTGTTTGTGGTGAATGAAAAATCAGTACCTGATTGGGCAAAGGAGGAAAAAAGATTACTGGATGAGTTAGGAAGATAAGAATTCATCCGAAATTGTGGTGAATGAAAAAGCTTGTATAGATGCTCTAGGTGTTCCTTAGTGAATGAAGACCCTTCTAGAGAACTTTGGCCCTCATAATTTTCATTAGTTGTTTCAATGATAATACTTTCTTCTTCTGTTTGATTGTTGCATCTCTTATCTCCAAGGAAGGTTGTTTTAACCATGATGCTACTAGAGATAACCTAGCTCAGATACCATGAAAGTTTTCAAGAGAGCATTTAATAAAACTGTTCTGTCTTTTACTAACTAAACAACTAAATTAAATAGAGAAAAGAGTCATAACCTAATTTGGAAAATAATTCTCTTATTCTAATAAACTACTAAAAGATAAGGAAAATAATTCACTTATTCTAATCAACTACTAAAAGATAAAATAAAATATTCTAGAATATCTCAAATAATTTATTCTAAGATTTATCTACCTAAATAAGATATATCTACTTAAATAACTTTAAAATATATCCCAAAATATATGGGTTTCACATATTTCAACAAGGGTTGGGGGCAAACTCGCACAATGTGGGCAATGCGAAATGTCCAGATCGATCGGGCCCTTCTAGGCCTGCGGATATTTTTAGTCCAATACGTAATTTTATTTTTCCTCAACAAAGCTTATCTCTTCAAATTCTGTTTGGAATTAAAAGGACAAATATTAAATTGAGTTTAATGGCTCCTTTAATTCAGGTGCTAATTTGGGTTTTTAATGGCTCATTAATTCACGGATGTTAATGGCTTCATTAGTAAAAAAAAATTCCAAAAGATCTTTAATTTTGAATATTTTATTTAAACTAAAATAATCTGTAGGAGAAAAACACAATGAATTTTTCTCTATTTTTCCTGCAAAAATTTTGAGATCTTTTCTCTGCATATTTTTTACTTGTTTTCGATGATAGAAGAAAGTTATGCTACAGTTCGTTGATCACTACAGTCGTGCTATTGCAGTGCTCATATTGTTGTTGTATCATGGGAGACAGTCGACCAACGTTTCTCTAATACCAACTGAGCGGCTGAATCTGTCTTAAGGAAACTATGAAAACAGGCCTCAACTATCGGTCAAATTTCTGCCTACCTATGAATACATAATTCGATCCAGTTTTATATCTAATTTCTATTTTTCAGATTTATATATATATATTGTTCTAGTTCGATCTTGTGATTTAAACCAATATTTTACATTACTATTTATTTCACTAACGTATTTGCAACAATCTTAAGACAGATTCTTTACTACTTTCTAATACGAGACGAATAAGACATCGAGGTGAAATTGTATTCTGCTCTATTATCAAAGCAAATGAAAATAAGTCCTAAAACGGTGGATTATATTTTCATTGGCTATGCAGATCATAGCAATGCATATCGGATTCTTGTGTATGAATCAAAGAATCTTGACATTCGCAAGAATACCATATTGGAATCAAAGAATGTCTCATTCTTTGAAATATCTTCCCTTGTAAAACTAGGGAATTTGATTCAAGTTCAATGAAATGAACTTCAGAGATTATAGATGAAAATAGTCAAGACGTTCAACAAGAGGTTAAAATTGAGATAGAGCCAAAAAAGAGTAAACGAGTAAGGGTGGAAAAATATTTTGGATCAAATTTTCTAACATTTATGCTAGAGGCCGAACATCAAATGATGTTATACGGTCATCCAAAGGCACTTTACAAAAAGATGCTATTAAAAGTGAAATTGACTCCATCATGCAAAATCATATGTGGGAATTAATGGATCTTCTTCCGGGAATTAAACCATTAAATTCTAAGTGGATTTTCAAATAAAAAATGAGAGTAGATGGAACAATTGATAAGTACAAGGCCAGATTAGTTATAAAAGGATATAGACAAAAGGAATGTCTTGACTACTTTGATACTTTTTCTCTAATATCCAGGATAACTTCTCTAAGGATGATACTTGCAATTGCCAAATTGAGGAATCTAGAAGCACATCAAATAGATGTTAAAACAACTCTCCTAAAGGGAGATCTTGATGAAAAGATTTATATGGAACAACCTGAGGGTTATGTAGTTCCAAGACAATATAGGAAACTTTGTAAATTGGTGAAGTCTTTGTATGGACTTAAGCAAGCACCAAAGCAGTGGTATGAAAAGTTCGATAATGTCACGATGACAAATGACTTTAAGATTAATTAGTGTGACAAATGTGTGTATGTCAAAACTACTGACATTGGATATATAATCCTATGCTTATATGTTGATGACATACTCATTGTTAGAAGTAATAATGAAATGGAAAAACGTACCAAAGACATGTTAAATTTAAGATTTGAAATTAAAGATATAGGACTAGCTGATGTGTTTTTGGGCATCCAAATCAAGAGGTCATCTGAAGGTCTCATGTTGACTTAGTCATACTATGTGGACAAGATTCTTGGGAAATTTAGCAAGGATGATTCTGGTATAGCCAGAACTCTAATAGATACGAGCCAACATCTGTCCAAAAATAAAGGTGAAAGTGTTGACTAAGTGGAATATGTAAGGGTCATAGGCAGTCTAATGTACCTTATGAGCTATACTAGACCAGATATTACTTTCACTATGAGCAATTTAAGTAGATTCACAAACAATCCAAGGGAAAACCACTGGAAAGCAATTGTGAAGGTACTGAGATATCTCAAATATACTCAGGACTACGAACTGGATTATTATAGAGATCTTACTATTTTAGAAGGATTCTCTAGTGCCAGTTGGATATCTGATATTTAAGATGCCAAATGCACAAGTAGATATGTTTTTACATTAGGAGGAGCTGTGTCATGGAAATCCTCAAGACAAACGATTATAACCAGATCCACAATGGAATTTAAGTTTGTAGCTTTAGATAAATCTGGAGAAGAGGCTGAATGGCTTCGAAACTTCTTGAAGGATATTCCTGATTGGTCAAATTTTATGCCCACAATATGCATATATTGTGATAACCAAGCAACAATTAGTAGAGCACAGAACGTAATATATAATTGTAAGACGAGACATATGCGTCGTTGACACAATACCGTTAGACAACTAATCTCAAATAGAGTTATCTCTATTGATTTTGTAAAATCAAAAGATAACATTGTGGATCCGCTAACTAAAGCTTTAAATTGAGATCAGGTAAATAAAACATCGAAAGGAATCAGATTAAAGCCCATGAAAATTAAAGGTACTATATGAAGGAAAACCCAACCTAGTTGACTGAAGATCCCAAGAATTAGGTTCAAAGGGACAACCTACTTGCATAGACTTTATGAAGTCATTGCGTGGTTTCTTATCCTAAGTCCGTTCCTATGATATAAACTGTGATTAAAAGTGGGATAGCTTAAGTAATACTTTTAATGACCGTTTCATGTTTCGGTGAGCCGAGCAACATATGTCACCTATGTGAGAGTGAAATGGGGTCGCTTCGAGGAGACTACTAGAGCATAGTTCTCTCAAACTCTTGTAGAACCAAGAGATGTTCACGACTATGTAAACATACCCATGAGAACTAAAACCTTGCCAAGGAGGTAGTTGTGTAAGGTATATCATCGTTTAAACAAACAATAGAATAGTTCAAGGACATCGCGTCTACTGGTCAACTAGTAAAGTAAATATACTTTCCTAAATTAAGGTTCAAGGTTGATGCCTACCTATCCTATGCAACTATCAATCGTAGATTCTATCACTACAGAGTCAATGTTTTCGTTAAAACTATTGATTTCATTCATATGGGGAATTGTTGGAAAAAAATAGATTTTTGGAAGCTTGATGCATATTCTCGATTGGTAAATATGGAGATTTGAATCATAAACTTAACCCCATGAGACATTTATAATGGTATATCATATGCTCAAAATGGTCGAGTGATGAATGAGAAATTGATGCTCAAGTAAGCCACTTGTGAATTATGTAGAGAAAATGGAAAGTTTAGTTCCACATTGGTTAGATATCAAGTGTGGAATATGTTTATATATATGAACCAACTTGGTGGTTATTGAATGACTAAGCTAATGCTCTCCCTCGCGCGCAAGGGGTGCAAATCCAAACCTACCGAGGTTGGGGGCTCACCTGCACGACGTGGGCGAATCTAAATATCTGGACCGATCGAGCCTTTCTAGGCCTACAGATATATTTATCCCAATAAATAATTTTATTTTTTCTCAGCAGAACTAATCTCTTCAAATTTTGTTTGGGATTGAAAGGAGAAATATTAAATTAAGTTTAATGGCTCATTTAATTCAGACGTTAATTTTGATTTTTTATGGTTCTTAATTCACGGACGTTAATGGCTCCATTAGTAAAAAAAAAATTCCAAAAGTTCTTTCATTTTGAATATTTTATTTAAACTGAAATAATCTGCAGGAGAAAAACACAGTGAAATTTTCTCTATTTTTCCTGCAAAAATTTTTGAGATCTTTTCCGTGTATATTTCGAACCTATTTTCGGTGATAGAAGAAAGCTAGGCTACAGTTCATTGATCACTACAGTCGTGCTACTGTCATGCTCATCTCATTGTTGTATCATGGGAGACAGTCGACCAACATTCTCCAGCACCAAAGGAGCGGCTGAATCTGTCTTAAGAAGACTGTGAAAACAGGCCTCAACTACGAGTCGGATTTCTGCTTACCTACGAGTGCACAATTTCGATCCAGTTTTTTTTTCCAATTTTTGTTTATCACATTTATATATATTGTTCTAGTTTGATCTTGTGAGTTAAATCAATATTTCACATTATTATTTATTTCACTAACGTATTTGAAACATATACATACAAATATATCTCAGTTATTAATTTTTAGTTTCTTAATAAATTATGTTAATATGAATATATTTATATGTAAATATTTATTAGGTTAAATAACTTTAAAATGTTTAAGATAAAAAATAAATGAAAGTTAAGTTTGAAATATCAAAAGTTTATACCAACTACCAGTAAAAGCTAGTATTGTGTTTCTAATTACTTGGTATTGATTGAGAAACAGCTTGGTTTGTATTGATTACCATGATATCTATTAAATATATATAATTTACATTTTTTATGAGGTGAATTTAAATTGTGTTATCAAATATTAAAAGTAAAATAAATTATTATATTTAAAATTAAAATAATTATAATTTAAAAAATTGAAAATTATTTGAATCTATGAAGCACCGATACAGCTCTTTCCCTCTCGTGCCGGTGTCGTATGGGTGTTTAACCCAGATGCTGCGAATACGTATGGGATATGTCGAAATACATCAAAAAAAAAAAGAAGTTGGACATGGTCAAGACACCGGTGCCCCAAAATGGAGATTGACAGACACGAATAAGTGGCGGCCGTTGAGCTGATGAAGAAGCGATCTGTTAGTTGATAAAATGAAAATGATTGGTAGCGGTTGAAAGAAATGAGAAAGCCTGGGGTTTTTTTTAGGTTTATTAAACTCACCGTTTCACTAAAGTGGTGTGGGTCTTTTTTGTCAAGTTTTCTTTACTTGATTGTGGGCTTGTTGCTTTGGTTATATTATTATATATTTGGGTTATTTGCCAATGCTATACTTAATCTAGACTTATTCATGGTCAGGCCACTCGACTTGACCTGAATGCCTGCCCAAAATGTAAAAGGGTTTGAGTAAAATATAAGCCCGAAAAATAGGCTTGGACAAAAAAATAAGGTCTGTTTAAAAAATGGGTTGGGCCTCGGGTAAGGCATTTTTGCTCGGGCTCAGCCCGAATGCACTAAATGACAAAAAAAATATGTTTTTTAATATTATTTTCTTATTATTTTCTCCCTATTTTGCTACCATTTTACTATTATGTTGCTACTATTTTGTTGTTATTGTTTGGATATTTTATAAAACTTATTTTATTGTTAATTTTGTTATTATTTTAAAGATATTTGTTAATTTTGTTATTATTTTAGAGTCATTTGCTTGTTAAGTTGCATCTATTTTAGTGTTATTTAAGTATACATATTTTTTAAATTTTATTTTCAATTTATTGGGACATACTTATTTTGATGTTTTTAGTATTTTTGATGTATTATATATATTTTAAAATTATATAAAAATTAATATGGACAGGTCGAGTCGGGACCAAGTTTTAACATTTTTATTCGGGTCGGGTTGGATAAAATTTTAGGTCCATTTTTTGAACTCGGACCTAACAAACGAGTATAAATTTTTAGTTGAACCCGGCCCGGCCATGCACACCTCTAACTTAAACTACTATAAGTAACATTTTATTATTATATCAAGATAAATTTATACATTAAGACTTTAATGTTTATAAATATAGAGATTAGAGAAGCATAATAAAACATTCTCATTAATGAATAAAATATAAAATTCTCTTTTAACTCTTAAGTTCTGTTATCTACTCACTTTTATCTTTAATAACAACATTTAATTTGTAGAAAATTTAGCTTAAAATATTTTAATTAATTAAGATTAAATAATCAAGTGTTACTATTATTTTAATAAAATGATTGTGAATAAAAAAGTATTTTAATATAAAAAAATATATTTCTTATTGTTGTACCTTGTTGTATTTGTATCTTCGTTTCCTAAAAATTGTTGTCACTGTGTCCGTATTGTGTTATATTCATATTGCGTGTTCTTGCGAATCCCGTCCAGCTATAAAAATTCTGGTATTGTTAGACGGTTCAACAATTATAAATATTGATTACAGAAGTGATTGTACTTGCAGCTATAAATAGCTATTATTTGAATCAGTAAATTGTTTGTAATCAGTAAAAATATCAAAAATTAAAATAAAAATTTATTTTTAAATTAATTAAATCGATTTTATAAATTTAATATATATGTTTTTAATAATTATAGGACCGGTAATCAAATTGAAGTTTGTGTTAAGAGTAAAGAAACAACACAAAAGCCCAAAACCATGACCACACAAAAGTTGATATCATACGTACCAATAACAGTAATTATTAGTAATTAATTAATAATAAACTCAATATGATACAATACTCAATCACTCAAATGTACTCAATTCAGTGCTTCAAAAGCGCAACAAGGGAAACAATCAGAGAGAACATAACCGCAATTCCGGAAACCGCCGGCGAGAAAGCAGCTCCGGTATCCATTGACGGCGCAGGCGCCATTGCACTGTCCTGAGCTGATGCAGTGGTGGTGAGTGAGAGCACAACGGCAACAAACATGATCATAATGCCTTTAGAGAAGCAAAGCTCTGCCATTTCTTAAAACAAACGGAGCAAATATACAAATTTTTGCAAGAAAAAGAAATTACTCAAATTTTGTAAGCAATTGACATTTCAAGATGTGGGGGTTTCTTATATATATAATAGGAATTTAGATTTTGATAGATGAACTAAGAAATGAAGTGGAGCCAGCTTGTAGAACAGCTCAAAATAGTGGGCGGTAGGTGTTTGATGGAATGGTTCAAAGAATGTACGCCGACCAGTCTGAAGCAGACACGTTGCAAAGGTTAGGTGTTATTTCAAGGTTTGAAAAGGTTATTGTCGGTTCGCATGTTCAGTTCTAAGAATGTGAAACCATAACCAACACCATGTGCCGTGTGCGGCAACTAGGCCTCCTTAGAAGTAACTTTAGAGAAAAACAATTGAGAATTTTATAATATGGATGGATAATAGATAAATTAGGAAACTGGAATTTATTCCTGTGGTTGTTTCCTTAGGATCATTTGACTTGACAAATATTATGACTTAAGATAACGTGTAAATATAATGAAATTAATTAAGTTTAAAGACTTTTTTTTTTATAACTGAGGTAAAGATCAAAAATGCTATTAATTGATTTCATATTACCACTACAATTCCCTCAACATCAATTGAAATGTCTTAATTGCAAAAATAAAAAATTCATCTCTTAATACTTAACTTATATTTTAAAAATTAAATTTTTATTTTTTTAAGTAAAAATTCTAGTACAACCATTATCATTGTTGATAGTTTTTATTAAAATTTATCAACTTAACATGATATGAGAATAACTTAATCAATATTTAATATTGATAAATTTTACTTACAATGTTAATATTAAACTAGAATTTTTAATTTAAAATAGTTAAATAATTTAATTTTTAATTTCTTTTAAGTACAAAAATTAAATAAAAAAACTACTGAAAATATGAATGCAAAAGGAAACGGCTATAAACTTTATCTCTTTCTTATTTCCCAGGAAAAAACTTGAAAATTAAGATTTTCAAAATAGGGTAAATTACACTAAAAAATCAATAAATTTATATTTTAATCTCTTAATTAAAAAAAAAAACTAATAAAAATTTTTATTTAAATTATTGTACTATTAATTATTTTTTCTCAAGTCTAGCCGGTAAACATTGACATTAAGCAGGATTCAATGGTTGACACAATAAAACTGTGTACCCACAGAAGATTATATCACAAATGGTTTGAGGAGAAAGTTGCTTGTTTTTTATTCCTAAAATAGTGTAGAGGAAGAGGGGAAGATTGTCCTGCGATTTTAACATTACTGTGAAAACTATTTACCCTTCAACATAAACGTTTATATATCTTCCATTAATCCAACTTTGAAAGTTCATGGTCATTGTTCAGAAACGAGTCACCGACGCTTTTGACATGCCATTTTTCCAAAACCTCATTATTTATTAATATATACATTTTGTTGTTTAAGGCTAAAACAACCTTTGGATTCAATACTTAAATTACAACAAATTACTTTTTGTCAAAATTGTTCAAATTCACTGCCATAATGGAATCTTGCTTTTACTGCGCTAAATAACAATAATTTCTTTCACCTTGCAAAAAAATAAAAAAGATAAATCATAACGGAAGCATTTTATTCAAAAAATCAAGTTCATTACAATAAATTTAACGAAGAAAGAATGGTATCATAAATACATACATACATACATATATATATATATAAAAGAAAGCCACACAGAGAGGAGAGCCAAACAAGCCCTTCAATTTAATGCTTGAAGAAAGCAAGAAGGGAAACGATCAAAGAGAAGCCAATGGCGGCGGTAGAAACTCCGACTGAGAATCCAGCTCCAGCGTCTGGCGACGGTGACGGCGCCTCACTAACCTGCGCCGAGGCAACGGTTAGGATTGCCATTACAAAAGCCAATAAAAAAGCCTTCAACATGCTAACTTGGGCCATTTCTAGAAGAGAAGAAAAGCTGAAAATTTTGGGATTTTTCTTCTAAAAATGGTGAGATATTAGAAATCTGAATGGAGACTAGGGCTGGGAAAGGGTGGTGCTTTATAGGGAGAGTGAACAGCGCGTGGGGCCTAGTGAGAGGGAGATTGACAGCTGGGTAACGTTCACATAACAGCTAATAAAGTGAACACACCATGAATCAATGTAATAAAAAATTAATATTACAAAATAATAATGAAGTTGGTCGGTAAACAACATTTGCTCTTCCTTTTCATTGCTCAGGTTGTTGAAATTTTTTTGATTTTCATTTGAATTGCAAAAACTATTTTATTTCTTCTTTTCATTTTCGTTGGATCTACGTCTATATTTTTTATTGATGATGATTCACTTAATTAACTAAAATTATGATAAAGATAAGCACATTTATCGAATAATAGTATAGTTAGTGAGTCGAGAATATCGTATTCACGAGGACTAAAAGTATTAGTACTTACTATCTTTCTATTATTTAGTTGGTAAATTGAAGAAGTTTGTTTTAAATCTAAAATTATTTAAACTAATTATTAAGAACTAGACAGAAAATAAAGTAAGAAAATAATCGAATAAACCAATAAGAAAATAATCGAATAAACCAATGAGAGAGACAATATTCAAGAAAGATTCCACCTAGACTTCACTTATTATTCTAAATCTGAATTAAATGATTTATTCACTTTCCTTGATCCGTAGAAATCCATAAATTATATTAATATCTCTTTCAAGAGTAGAAATAATTAACTCTAGTTTGATTCATTGAAATTTCTTTCTAGTTAAAACCCATATTGTCGCATTAACTAGATCTATGGATTTCCTTATTAGATTTGACTCTAATCTGGTAGTTTTATGTCTTCCTATTTCTAGGATTGCATGCAACTTCACTCAATTATGGCAGATCTACTCTTAAATAGGGACTTTTGCTCCACTAAATAAGAACATCAATCATGAATTAATATCCCGAAAACATTAAAATATGGAATAAGTACACATAATTGAGATCAAGAAATCAAATATTTATCATGTAATTCAGAAAATTAAATAACAAGATCCATCATAGGTTTCATCTTCCCAGGTATCTGGGGAATTTAGTTCATACTTTGGGAGGAAAACATCTCAAAATTAGGAAAACAACAAAATATAAAGAAATCCAAAAACTTTTAGAGAAGTTGACTGGAGATCTTCAATCTTGAAGGAAATCTTGCTTCTGAGTTGATTCCGACGACGTTTTTCGAGTAATTTCTTCATTCTTCTTTGCATGCTCTCTTTTATTCCTCTTCTAATATGTATTTATAAACTTTAGAATGCTCAGAAACCCTAAAAAATGGGTTTTTTCGCGTCAAAGAGAAGCAGGGTTCGAAATCGACACGGGCTAGCACATGGGCATGTGGCCAGCCTGTGTAGAAATGTCTAGGCCGTGTGGATCCTAGAAACAACTCTTTTTGCCTGATTTTGGATCGTTTTTCGCTCCTTTCGCTCCCCTATGCTCACCTAAGTATAGAAACATGAATTTAAAGGATTAGGAGCATCAAATTCACTAATTCACATAATAAATCATCCAAAAACACATCAAGAATTGAATTAAAAACATGTTACTCTTATGGCTTATCAAATATCCCCACACTTAATTGTTTGCTTGTCCTCAAGCAAAATCCTCAACTTACAATTAAAATTAATCTTTCTCAACTTGTAATTCTCTTCAATAATGTGTTGTCATAATTCACAAATAATCATACATTGATAATTCAACTAAAAGACCACTAAAGGTTCAAACAATATAAGTCGAACATTTTTAAAGCATGAAAACATAGGTATTTAGCCTTATCTAAGTAATTACCTTTAGTTCAAAATCGACAAGAATTGACATTCTCACTAAAGATTCACTCAAATCACTCAAAGTGTTTAAGGTTCAAGAATACATACTCAATAGTCAAACATGAAAAATTATTACCATAGGCTTACATGAAAATCAAATCTCCACCACTATAAAATGAGATGATATACAAATCAAAAGGTCTTTAAGAGGTTGTAACGGGGCTTAGGTTAAAGGTGTGGAGAAAGGCTGAAAAAGAGGGTTAGAATCGAGATCGAATTGATAAATTGCCAAACTAGAAAAATAAACTAATATTGAATAATTACATCAATTGAAAACTTATCAAGAATAACACAAGCTTCTTCTCTAAATATGAATTTAACTATTCAAGCTCAATTAACAAAGAACTAGTAATAATCAACATATATATATAAATATTTTTCTTTTTCTTTTTCCTCTTTTTTTTTTGAGAACAATGGATAATAAGAAATAATTTAACAACTGAAATAAAAAAACATAGTTAGGCAACTAACCAAGTCAAATTTCGACAAAAATGGGGTCAATAAAATGGGAACAATTCTCAACAAAAAAAATCAGTTATAGGTTAACATTAATGAGTAGATTAAGAAACAATGATTTAGGCTCAAAGGGGTTCACTAAGGGTTAATTATATAGGTAGGCTTTTTATGCAATAATTGGGTTAAAACCTAAGTGCCTTTATCATCTCAGTATATCAAATCAAATGTGTGGTCTCGACATGCATAATTGAAGCAAGTTTTAGAATAACAATTCAATATTGACACACTCATAACCAATAATAAAATGAGCAAGAAAAGTGTAGGCTCAAAATCTCACAAAAAATTATGGTTTTTGATGTCAATCTTACAAATCTCAAATTTCAAGATAATACCTCAATTTAGGGAAACAACCTAAAAAAATTTTAATTTTGAAAATAGACTTATCATGTTGGATTCTCTCATGTCTTAAAGTTTAAACAATCAATGCACAAATATCTATGAATTTAATCTAAAACATATCAAATAATAATTTATTCTAATAGTAATATGAGAAAATTACTTGAACACAAGACATAATTCAGGGATTTTCTAATAATCATATAAATAATCTCTCCACACTTAAGATGTACATTGTCTTCAATGTACAAACTAAAATAATCACAGTAAAATATAATATCATAAGAGAGGGAGAGAATTGAAATTGCCCTGAATGTTGGATGAAATTTCCAGAATAGTGAAAAGCAAAATTGTACTTAAATCTAAATCTAACTCATGATTCCGAGCAAACTAATAAGAAAATAAACACAAATAATAAAGAAGATTAAGGGGTTATAACTCGACTAGAAACAACCATATATATTTCAAAAGATAATAATGAAAATAAGTCGAAGAAAATAAAAAAATAAAGCAACTAAAACAAAATTAAAAAGAAAGATAAAAAAAATAAAACAAAAAAATAATAATAATAAACTCAATGATACCAATTATAATAATAATAGTAAAAAATACTAAAAAATTAGAAATAGCAAAAAAAATTAAAATTAAAATTAAAATTAAAATTAATTTGAAATATAAGTATAAGAATAATAAATAAAATAAAAAAGTTAGTAAAATAAAAAATAAAAAATAAAAAATATAATAAATAATAAATAAAATAAAATAAAATAAAATAAAAATAGGGTGATTAACCCAGTTTTCACATGGCCATGGACACACTCGTGTGGGTCACACGGCCATGTGCCAAACAATTTGTGTTTTCCTTCACTTCTCCCATGCCCATGTGAGATCCTACAGGTCCGTGTGGCTCGGCCGTATCTCCCACATGATCGTGTGTCTTGCCTGTGTAACTCTCTGACTTTGAAAAAAATTAGATCCAGGTTTCACACGGCCTAGGACACACTCGTGTGTCCAAGCCGTGTAGGTCACATGACCATGCCACTAGGCTGTGTGTGTTTTCCTTCGTTTCTCTCACGCCCATGTGAGATCCCACACGCTCGTGTGGCCAGGCCATGTGAGATCCCACACACCTGTGTGGCTAGGCCGTGTGGGTCACACGGCCAGATCGTCAGGCCGTGTAACTCACCATCGATTACCTTATTTCACACACGGCCTACAACACGCCCATGTGTTCAGGCTGTGTGCTCCACACACTCGTGTGTCTAGGTCGTGTGGGTAAAAAAACACACTTTTTTTTGGATTTTGAAAATTAATTAATTTTAAAAAATATCATGAAATAAAGTTAAAAAAATTAGCAGTGTTAACACTTAGGTTGCCTCCCGAGAAGCACTTTTTTGAAGTCAAAGCTCATTTTACCTCGTATTGGCACGGTCATGGTGGTTCGCGGAGTTGAAACTCCTGTTTCTCGCTATCAACTCTATTATCAAAATAAGGTTTGAGTCGAGTACTATTTACCTTGAAAGTGCCTAAATTAGAATGAGTTACCTCGACTGTACCATATGAGAAGACATTGAGTACCGTGAAAGGAGTTGCTCCGTTTGCATTAAAATTTGCAGTGGCGATTCGAAGGTTTGTTTTGTCCAACAGTATCTGGTCTCCAACATTAAATTGGTTCATTCCATCCTTAAACTCGTCATGGAGTCGTTTCGGATTTGTATCATATATTCTCGGTTTCTCCTTGGCATGTGTCCGCCATTCATCTAGTTCATTGATTTTTAGCCTTCGTTCTTCATGATTTTTCTATTTTGGTTTCATGAGCTAGAACATGGCTTTCCTGCAAAGAATGTTGAGCCACAAGGTTACTCATATTAACAAAATTCTTATAATCAACTTGATCATTAGATATCTTCGCAGAATCACGAGCTTGAAGTTTAATCATGTCATCACCTAAAAGAAGTATGAGTTCACCTGTACTAACATCAATAATAGTTCTGGCAGTTACTAAAAAGGGTCGTCCTAAAATTAAAGGTACATCACTATCCTTATCCATGTCTAAAACAACAAAATCAACTAGGAATATGAATTTATCAATTTTAACAAGAACGTCTTCAACAATGTCCCTAGGAAATCTAATAGTTCTATCTACCAATTGAATACTCATCCTATTTTATTTGGGTTTCCCAAGACCTAATTGTTTAAACATTTTATAGGGCATGACATTAATACTCGCCCCTAAATCAGCTAAAGAATTATTAACATTTAAACTACCAATTAAACAAAGAATAGTAAAACTCCCTGGATCTTTCAATTTATTGGGTAGTTTATTCTGCAAGATAGCTGAGCAAACTGCGTTTAGCTTCACATGCAACGAATCATCCAACTTCTGTTTGTTTTCCAAAAGCTCTTTTAAAAATTTTGCTGAATTGGGCATCTGCAAAAGCGCTTCAATAAACAGTAAGTTGATATGTAGCTTTTTAAGAAGTTTAAGAAATTTATCAAATTGTGTAACACCCCTTACCTAAGTCCGAGTCCAAGGTTGGGACTGGGCACGAGGCATTACTTGACTTAATTGCATGCATGCATACAATCATTTTCGAGTTATGAAAACTAGGCTAAACTTAAAACTTTTCTCTTTTAATCTAAAAGTTCTTAATATGGGCTTATGGGGCCCAAATCACGTTTTGGAAATAACCTAGGATTAATCCCAACATCTTTGAAAACTTTGAAAAATGCCACTTGAAGTAGGGTATACGCCCGTGTGGCCATTATGACATGGCTGTGCTGAAGGCTCGTGTGGTTCACACGGTCTAAGCACAAGGGGACACACCTGTGCCGCGAGTCCGTGGGAATTAAATTCTAAATTTGAACCTATAGGGGTTTTCACAAGGCCTGACACACGCCCGTGTCCATGGCCCGCGTACCTCACACGGCCATGACACGCCTGTGTTCTAGCCCGTGTCTAAAAACCTTGACATTCTGTTTCTGACGTCAGCAACAATTTAGGGCACACAGCCAAGGCACACGCCTGTGGCCAGAGGCCGTGTCCTCCACAAGGCTGAGACACATGGCCGTGTCTCTGCCTGTATGTTTGCTACCATGCATACTGACTTGCGAATTTGAGGTGCAGGGGACACACAGCCAAACAACATTCCCATAGGGCTGACCCTGTGTCACACACGCCCCTGTGTCTACTCGTGTGGATGATATAAGGCTATCTACCAAGCCCTTCGTCACCCTGAAACACAATCTAACACCATTCATCATACCAAAATCTAACATAACATGATTTCTCAACCAAGCAACCATAACTAAAATCTATATACATTTCATTTATTCAACCACACCAACAATTTCACATTCACAAAGGGTTTTCTTGCATTCATATAATAACTTTCAATATCTTCCATTTTTCATGGCCTTATACAAAATGAGTCAAGTATTAAATTAAGCCAACATATTTGGCCAATATGCGATGATCTACGGTCTACTTTGACGGTACTATAATAAAATGGAAAGGAACGGGTAAGCATAAAGCTTAGCAAGTTGCATGAAAATAAACATCAACTAATTACCATAGAACAACATGCTCATAACCTTTCCTAGCTTGTTCATGAATACCATAAATAGATATAAGCACAACTTGCTTATCACCATCCAATACAATTCATATGGCATATATTGAGCCCACATCTCATACATTTCAAGTAGGTACCTGCACCACTCACCACATGGTCATAACTTTTCTCATTTCGATATAAATCATAAATCTTTCGTTGAACCATTTGGAATACTACCGGATACTCAATAGCCCCAAATATGGGATAAAATACCAACGCCATATCCTAGACATGGTCTTACACTGGCTAGCACATTAAAGTCGATGCCGTGTCCCAGACAGGTCTTACATTGACTTTCATATATCGAGGCCGATGCCATGTCCCAGACAAGTCTTATACTGGCTCTCATCTATCGGAGTCGATGCCATGTCCCAGATAGGTCCTAGACCCGAAGATAAATTTTTATCACATTTTCTCATTAATCAAGCCTATCCGAATACTTTTTATACTAGGAGCATCCTACAATTCTCATTATCTCACACATTTATTACCTATTTTACAACTTATGCAAAATGGTCCTTAGTTAGGGTTTCCATGAAAACTACTTTACAAAAGTTGTTTATTTCACAACCATGATTCATTTTCTTCCATAAAATTTCAGAAAACAACATGAACATTCTCATGGTAAAACCCTAGACTTTTAACCATTTTGCAAAATAGTCCCCTAATTTGAAAACTCATGCTACAAGGATTTTAAAAGTACAAAAATCATAAAAAAACCCATCAAAATCACTTACTTGTGAGGGTTAACAGTTTTTGAATTTTTCAAGCTTTCAAACCTCCATTTTGCTGGTGTTTTTGGGTGGAGAAGAAGATGAAAAAGGGACGATGTAACATCCCGAATTAGGGCTTAGTCGGAATAGTGGTTTCGAGACCATAAATTTGACGTAAAAAATTTATTTTATTTATATTTTTATGGTTTAAAATTTCATAGGATAATTTTTTGAAAATTTCGTTCGAAAATTTTGACATTTGGGCACTCAATTTAGTCAAAAGGACTAAATCGTAAAAAGTAAAAAAGTTGAGTTCTACATGCTAGAGGTGTACAATTGTTATAAAAATCTTAAATTGGAGTCCTTATGTGGTAATTAGACCATTTTTGAAGTTGGTGGACAAAAATGGACATGGTTAGGCATGTTTCCAAAGTTTTCATTAAGGGCTTTTTGGTCATTTAGTTATTAAAATGAATTAAAAACAAAATTAAGAGCCAATTTTTGTCCATCTTCAACATATTGGCTGAAAATTGCATGAAGAAACCATGTATAAGGTTTTTTCATGCTTCTAAGCTCGATTGTAAGTCCGTTCTAGCCTCGTTTTTAATGATTTTTACATTTTTGCAATCCCTTAACAAGATTTATCTATTTCTACCATTAATTTGAGCTAAGGTTCATGTTTAAAAATTGACCCATGTGTGACATGCATGCATTTTGGTGTCTAATGGTATAAAATGAGTGTTGGGTGTTAAATAGATGACTTTTACTAAGCGATTTTCGATGAAAATGTCCGAAAGGACTATTTTGTAAAAGTTATAAAATTGGTCATAAAAGGGTAATTTAGTGGAAATTAGAGGCTTCTATAGCTATGAAAATGATTTGGCTAGGCTTAAAATGTAAGGAAATTGAATAAAAATAATTTTACGAGCCTAGGGGCAAAAGTGTAACTATGATAAAGTTTAGGGGTAAAAACGTAATTTTTCCATAATATGATTTTTGGGTCACAATGAATAATGTGACTAATAATTAAGCTAAATGTGATATTTTAGATCAAGGAAAACGAGATTCATGCTTAAAACGGGAAGGTACGATATTTTGGACTAAAATGGAATAATTAGTCATGCTTGGATTCGAGGTAAGGTCGTATGGTAATAATAGTACAATATCATACTTGAATTGTATTTATCTATTATTATGGCATAAAATGTATGATTTAATACATTAGAAGAATTTATGGATAATGAATATGATGTGGAAAATGTGATGAATGTTAAATTATTATTACATGAGTTGTGTGAATTGCTACATGGTTGTACCCGACGAGATTTCGACAAGTAAGTTGTGCATAAGTAATTCTGTAACAGCCCAAAATTGACCCTAGTCGGGAAGTGGTTTCGGGACCACAAAACCGAGTCATAAAAATAATTAATTTCCATATTCTATGCTTATTATGTGTGTACATGAGTATGTGGAAGTTTCATTCTCCAATTTTGCCAATTGCATGAGAAATTATGAAATAGGGATCGATATGAGACATGGTGAAAATATGATAGGCTAATTTAAAATAGTCTATTAATGCATGTTGTGAAAATGATGGGTTTGCATGTCAAATTACCCAAAATTTGAGCTAGTGGTTGGCCATGCTATGGGTGGAAACATGTTGGGAACATGTTGGCCTAGTGAAGTATGTAGGAAAAAAATAAAATAAGGAGTATGGGTAATAAAGAAAGGAAAAACAAAAAAGGAGTGGTTGTTTCCCCCCCATTGCCGTGAGCTAAAGAAAGGAAAAGAAAAACTTGTTCATCCTTTTTCATCCTCTTTTGACCGAAAATTCTAAGGGAGGAGGAAGGAGTTCTTGCTTCACGTTTGGTTTGGAAGAGAATTAGGAGGAAGTTTGGCCATGCATGTAACTAGATTGAGGTATGTTTGATATTATTCTTTGAGATTCATGTATATTTTAAGTTGTAAGTTTGAAATCTACCTAGCCATGGTTCAAACTTTGTTAAATGATGGAGATGATATTCGGCCATGCATGTTACATTCTTGGTTGGTATTTTGATGTTTGATGTTGTGGTGATGAGGCATGAAGATGAGTTAAGATTCGGCCTAGGTGGAGTTTGTGTTAATGCCATTGCATGCTAAATATGAAGCTTGTTAATGATGCATGTGATGGTGGATTGATGATTCTTGAATCTCTTTTTTTTAGCATTTTTGAGTGAGCACATATGTGCATTGGTTGCTAGATGGGGAAGAATCGGCTAGCAAGTTGTGTGCTAAGGCCGAATATAATTTTTGTAGGTTAATGAGTAATGCATGTGCTAAATTGATGGAAAGGGAGAGGATGCTTTACTAGTGTATAAATGATATAAAGATTTTAGAAATTATTTTTGGTTAGGTGTATGTATGATTAGGTATATTCGGCCATATGAGTAAATATATAGATGATGTTAAATTTGATTATGTATAATGGGCCATATAGGGTACACATTGTGATATTAACTTTGATTCTCCATAATTGATCAAGTGGGTGATTAGTAAGGGTGATTGCCGAATATACTAACATACATATGCATGTGTCATTGGATTGTAAATATTTAGCAAGGCGGTTAAACTAGTTGATTTATTGATTAAGCTCAAGGAGTTAAAGGAGGAGAATCGAGCAAAGGCAAAGAAAAGATCATCGAGTAGCCGAGTTGGAACCATCTTACCCAACACAAGTAAGTCATTAAGCATATCTTTGGTATTGATTTAAAGGATCGTAATACCTATACCATTGTGTTTAATGAGATGAAATGTATACAAATGTATATGTAAGTAGAGATGAAATTTGTCGAATGTAAAAAGGAAGTGAAGCCTATTGAGTGGCTGGTTTTCGGCACTAAGTGTGCGGGCAATAAGTGTTCACGGTCATGAGATTGGCACTAAGTGTGCGGGTTTAAATTGTACAGCACTAAGTGTGCGAGTTTAAAGTGCATGGCACTAAGTGTGCGCGGTTGATTATTAAGCACTATGTGTGCGAACCCAATATATATTTTCTATAAATTATTTACATTAAGGGTGCGACTTTACCGAGTCGATTTTGGACAGCGGAAAAGGTAAGTGTGCGAACTTGAAATGCATGGCACTAAGTGTGTGAGTTTAAAGTGCATGACACTAAGTGTGCGCGGTTGATTATTAAGCACTATGTGTGCGAACCCAATATATATTTTCTATAAATTATTTACATTAAGGGTGCGACTTTACCGAGTCGATTTTGGACAGCGGAAAAGGTAAGTGTGCGAACTTGAAATGCATGGCACTAAGTGTGTGAGTTTAAAGTGCATGGCACTAAGTGTGCGCGGTTGATTATTAAGCACTATGTGTGCGAACCCAATATATATTTTCTATAAATTATTTACATGAAGGGTGCGACTTTACCGAGTCAATTTTGGACAGCGGAAAAGGTAAGTACCTTGAGTTCATGGCTAATAGGCGCTATGTTTATATTTGGAGTTGAGCTTGGTAAGTTTTGAACCTATGTGACGATTATAGTTGAAGTCACGTACATAAGGTTCATTGTGGAATAGGTGAAAGTTCGTTTAATTGTATGATTATAACGAAAATAAAATGACGTATGAAAGGCCAATGTAGGACTTGGTATGAGATTGAACGATAGGGTTTAAGGAACTATGGTATAGTTTGGTATGGATGGAGTACTTAACCTCATTTCATTGTTTCCTGTTGTGATAATTTTATTAATGGATGGTTGTGGAATGCTTATGGCTTACTGAGTTATATACTCATTCGGTGTTTGCTTGTCACCTATTCTAGGTTTCTTGGACTCGTCTCTTTTTGCGTGATCGTGCCGTCGTCGAAGTCATCACACCGGCTAGCAAGTTTTGGTACTTTCTTCTTAGTCGGCTTAGGAGAACATTTCGGCATGTATAGGCTATTATGTTGTGTTTGAACTTTGGTATGTAAACTTTTAGCCATGCGAAAATGGCATAAATGTTCGGTTGGGTTTGGTTTCATAACGTTAGGTCGTAAATCTTGATAATTCGACCTTTTTATGCCATATGTCATGGTTGATTATTTTGGTGTTAAAATTCATGATATGGCAATAGTGTAGTAGGGGGATGTTTGACAATGATTAGCCTTTGGCATGGCTAGTCATGATCATAATTTGTGATATGTATGACGAATTACTAGTTAGATCAAGGAGAAATCACGAAATGGGCATAGTTGCTTTCGTAACAGATGCTGGCAGCAGCAGTGATGTGAGATTGAAAAATCACTAAAAATAGTAGGAGTGGAATTAATTGATGAATAAATTATGTATTCGAATCTCGATGAGTCTATTTTCATATAGAAGCAACGAAAAGATTATATGGACAGTATGTTAAGAGATATTCAGGTTCTCGTGAGACAGGGCCAGAACGGTTTCTGGATTCCCTGTTCCGACTTTGGAAATTCATTATAAATTAACCAGAGATAATTAGGAGTCATACCATATATGTATAGATTCCTCTCTGAGTCTAGTTTCTATAGAAACAAACGGCATCAGTATTGAAGCTCTGTGCAGGGAGATATCCAAGTCGTAATGCACAAAGGTCAGTGTAGTCGATCCCTGTAACATGGGATACTTTGACTAATAAACTGTACTAATTGGCCTGACCAAAAATTCTAGAAAAAATGTGTAGATGGGCATATGAGTCTATTTTCAGGGAAAATTTACGGAACTGGATTTCGAGTTTCAGAACTCAAGATATGATTTTTTTAAGCGACTAGTACGCAGACTGGCAGCTTGTCTGGGAAATTTTTTTTTTAAGTGGTTTGAAGTCTGTTAACACCTCGTGTTCGACTCCGGCGACGGCCTCGGGTTCGGGGTGTTACAAATTCAATAATACTGTGATCATTATGTGTTTAATGTTTGACATTGTATGATACATGTATGTATGACCTAATGAAATTAGCTTGTGTTGATTCAACGAAAGCTTGGTGATAGCCTTGTATCTTGGAAGCCCCGAGTAACCGAAGGAATACTTAGGACTTGGATATCATGACATTGTGATTAATGATATGTAACACCCTCTACCTGTGTCTGACGCTGGGACTGGATACGAGGCATTACCAGACTTAAACATTCACACAAACGAAAACCGACCCTAAAATTTCATTTAATTCAAAACAGTTCAGACACATGCACAACGTCCCTTATTTGGGTGTACGAAGCCCAAAACATACTTTGGAACGGTTTCGGGACTAAACTGAGAACTTACGATAACCTGGAAAATTTCACGCAACAACAAGTCTTTCATTTTAAACATATTTCACTTTAACCAACATCCATGACTATCAACCTCAACACAAGATATTAGCACATACATGAGTTCAATAACATTCAATATCATCTATTTTAATACCAACGTATCATTTGCCTACTATCATGTATGTAATGTACATTCTTACATTAACTAGAACTAGATATGCCAAATCTTATTCTTGTTTAATACCATCTTACTGTGGTTACCAATTTCTCCATTAAACATTCATGTTCAAGGCATTATTACTTATTTACATTTAATTCATAATCCATAGGTATGCATTCAACTTACCTAATGTATCACCAATCATGCACAACAAACAAAGCTAACTACCTCATCACACCAGAAACATAGAACATGACATGATTAATTAAGCTTACAAACCATAGTGAATATGGGCCACATCCCATGGCCATATATGATAACTCAACGTAGATCAATAGGTTAGGCCAAATCATAATAATAATATATGTTATAAAACTAGCTTCTTATACATGCCACTCACTTGATATTTCTAATATTTGAATTAATTCTCCCAAAAGTGATAGCTTGATAGTGTGATTCTGCCTCCGACGATCTCCAACCCCGAGGCGACCTGCCAATACTTAAGAAATGGAGAGAAGGGGTAAGCTTTACGCTTAGTAAGTCCATATGAAATTAATAAGCAATTACTAACATGCTTTTCAAGATAAAACACTATAATTGTACAATTACACATGTTCAGGTTAAGCTATTTTATTGAGTTATAGTTACTAAATCATTTATATCTGGATCTACGAAACTCCAAATTAAGTTCCATTAATTTACCTTGAAACTAGACTCATATAACTTTCTCCCATAAAATTTTCATAATTTTTTACTTAGCCAATTAATACAGTTTATTCATTAAAGTTTCCCCTTTTTCAGTGTTCGGCTACTCTGACATCTGTTCACTACGAATCAATTTTCTCTCTGTACAGAATTCAAAGGGCTATGACGTTTATTTCTATTAAAAATAGACTCAATAAAGAATCTATACATGTAAATTATAACTCCTAATTATTTTTTTTCACAATTTTTAGTGAATTTCTCAAATAGGAACAGGGGATCTTGAAGTCATTCAGACTCTGTCTCACAACAATTTAAATAGCTCATAACATAAAATTCAATTCATATACCGTTTCCTCTATGTGAAACTAGACTCATTGAGATTTAATCTCATATTTTATTCAGCCCCTAACTCAATTTCCACAATTTATGGTGAATTTCCAAAGTTGCATCATTGCAGTAACCCAAAATTGCCAAGGCTAAATTTACTCAATCACAATTATTATTCACTAAATCCATAGAATATCATTTCATCCATCATGGAAAGAACACATAATTATGCTTCATAGGCATAGATCCATAATCTCAATGTCATCAAGTATCAAGACTTATTCCTCATCGTGTCATTTTCATAGTATTCACCAATATTATATACATCATATATATATCAAGGCATCACACATAAGTTTAGTGTACATACCTGTACAACTTGTAATTTAACTTAAGAACATACTCACCAATGACTTGTCTCATTGGGACCATTATCGAATACTCCGTCAAATTACCCGTTGAACACTCAGAATATAATCGAATACACGGAAGCCCGCAGCTAGACAAACTCAATAGCCTGCGGTTTATGTAGGAAAGCTACCATAATCTCACCCATAATGAACTCGGAACACAACTCAACGAGCTCGGGTGTTCGCATCCATAATGAACTCGGAACACAACTCAACGAGTTCGGATGCTTTCATCTATAGGTGAACTCAGAACGCAACTCAACGAGTTCGGATTCCTCGTAATTCTCACGAACTCGAACCACAACTCAACAAGTTCGGATCTCAATTTCCTAGTGACATGTCACTTGTATCCTAACCAATTCCTAAGGTTCAAACGGGCTCTTTCCTCGATCATACGCCTTTGCCATCTTTCTCGTGATGTCAATATCGATACTCCAGTGGCAACTCATATTTTTCAAGTATTCCACATAATTTGTATAATAATTCAACAGTAATCATAGCATGCAACAATTCGTAAATAATAATCATCATACCATTATAAAGACATCAACAACATATAGTAATGTTACATCACTTACATAATATCAAATTATTCACATATATGTATACTTACAATTCATATATAATATCATAACATTAACATTAAAATACACATTGCATTATTAAAATCATATGAATTTACCTCGTATGCAAAAATGGTCATTTTTACCATTTTATCCACAATTTGGTATTTTGCCGATTTTAGCCCGAATTTTGATTTTCCGTGCTCTATCATTTCAAATATAGCCTAATTAGGACTCATATTATTCAAATCAACCCAAAATCATATTTTGGTAAAATTATAATTTTCCCCTAAACTTTCACATATTTACACTTTTGCCCCAAATCTCGTAAATTAAACTTCACCATATTTTGTTATGTTTTATGACATGCTGATCATTTTTCCCTTATATAGGAACATCAAATTCTCACTCTAAAATGTATTTATATGTCATTTTACTCGTTTTCACGTAAAATCGCTTAGCAAAAGTCGTTTATCTAACACCCAACCTTCATTTTCTATCATTAGACATCAAAATACATGCATATTATTCATGGGTAAATTTTTAGACATGAACCTCAGCTCAAATTAATGGTAGAAATAAGTAGAACAAGTTACCAGGATTTCAAAAATGTAAAGAACTTTAAAAACGGTTAAAAGATGGACTTTGTAACACCCTGAATTTGGGCCTAGAAGTTTTGGGCCTTGAGCATGGGAGCGGTTGAAGGCAGCTTATAATATTTTGTTGTGCATGTAAATTTCGTTAATGAAGGCTTGTTTTAGTGGTTAAGTGTGCTGAGAAGTGTTGGAGAAGTCTTGTGTTCAAACCTGGACTCTAGCAAAAATTTTGGTTTAAGGTGAATCAAACCCTGGGTGTAGTAGGTAGGCCTTAAGAATATTGTTGGAGAAATTGTGCCACAAAAAGCCTTGTGGTCTAGTGGCAAACTAGCGCCACATAAGAGGCAGGAAGGTGGTATCATAGAGTTGGCAAGGAGGTCCAGGGTTCGAAACTCATGGCAATCAAAGAGCATTTATTTTGCTAACAGGGAGCGACAAGAGTTGGTGTTGAATTTAAACTCTGATGATGGAGGGATCCCACATCGGGAATTTAAACTCTGATGATGGAGGGATCCCACATCGGGAAGCTAACATAAGAGTGGATGCAAAGCTGGCTTTAAATAGAGAGAACAATGAGGAGAGTAAAGGTACCTTTCTTGGCTGATCCCTTTCGCTTTATGGCGTGCTCGTTTGGGTTGGGCGTCAGTTAAGAGTGCTCGGAGCGCGGATTAACTCCAGTCTCCTATCAGGTGTGTATTTTTCAATACTCTAGCTGTAGGATAGCTACTTCGGATCGCGATGGGCCGAAAGGGGCCATGTGGGCCCAATGGGCCTACGGGACCAATTGGATAAGTTGTTTGATTATGTAGTAAATATTGGATTAGGCTAGGTGAATCTCATATCTGTGGCTAGATTTGGGCTAAAAGGGCCACACGGGCGTGTGGGCCCATTTGGGCTGAGAATGAGCTTTAGGCCCATTCGTGTTGTTATCCCTGTTTAGAATACTTTAGTTTACCAAATCACCAAAATACCCCTGGTTTGTAAAATTACCAAACTACACTTAGTTTACAAAATTACCAAAATACCCCTGGTTTATAAAATTACCAAAATACCCTTGGTTTGTAAAATTACCAAAATACCCCTGATTTTTGAAATTACTGAAATACCCATAGTTTGAAAAATTACTAAAATACCCTCGATTTGTAAAATTACTGAAATACCCTCGACTTGTAAAATTATCAAAGCACCCTCGATTTATAGAATTACTGTTTTACCCTCGATTTACAAAATTATTGAAATATACTTGTAGGGTAGAATTACCAAAATACCTTTGTAGGGTAGAATTACCGAAATACCCCTATAGGGTAGAATTACTACAATACCCCTGTAGGGTAAAAATACCGAAATACCATTGTAGGGTAGAAATACTGAAATACCCTTCTAGGGTAGAAATACCTAAATACCACTGTAGGGTAGAATTATCGAAATACCCCTGTAGGGTAGAATTACTAAAATACCCTTGTAGGGTAGAAATACCGAAATACCCTTGTAGGGTAGAAATACTGAAATACCCCTATAGGGTAGAATTATCGAAATACCCCTATAGGGTAGAAATACCGAAATACCCTTATTTAGAATACTTTAGTTTACCAAATCACCAAAATACTCCTGGTTTGTAAAATTACCAAAATACCCTTGGTTTGTAAAATTACCAAAATACCCATGATTTGTGAAATTACTAAAATATCCCCAGTTTGCAAAATTACTGAAATACCCTTGATTTGTAAAATTACTGAAATACCCTTGACTTGTAAAATTACCAAAGTACCCCCGATTTACAGAATTACCGTTTTACCCTTGATTTACAAAATTATTGAAATACCCCTATAGGGTAGAATTACCGAAATACCCCTGTAGGGTAGAATTATCGAAATACCCTTATAGGGTAGAAATATCGAAATACCCCTGTAGGGTAGAATTACTGAAATACCCCTGTAGGGTAGAATTATCGAAATACCCTTGTAGGGTAGAAATACTGAAATACCCTTGTAGGGTAGAAATACCGAAATACCCCTGTAGGGTAGAATTACTAAAATACCCTTGTAGGGTAGAAATACCGAACTACCCTTGTAGGATAGAAATACCGAAATACCCTTGTAGGGTAGAATTATCGAAATACCCCTTTAGGGTAGAATTATCGAAATACCCTTGTAGGGTAGAAATACCGAAATACCCTTGTAGGGTAGAAATACCGAAATACCCCTGTAGGGTAGAATTACTGAAATACCCCTATAGGGTAGAATTATCACAATACCCTGTAGGGTAGAATTACCGAAATACCCCTATAGGGTAGAATTACTAAAATACCCCTGTAGGGTAGAATTACCGAGATATCCTTGTGGGGTAAAATTACCATTTTGCCCCTAGGGTGTTAAATGACTGTTTTGCCCTTGTGGGCAAGTGACTGACTTGGACTGTGTGGTTGACGGATTTGATTGTGCATATATGTTGGTGATATGAATGACTTGACTGTGATTGTTTGATTCAAATATGGGCATGACATTCTGCATACATGACATGTTGATGGGTTGGGATTTTGTACGGAGGAAGATCTGATCTGTTAGGATCGCATGGTTGCTTGACGACTGTGGATCCACCGAAGGCTTAAGAGTCGTATATTCGTACTGATTTAATAAGGTCGTACGGGTCGCCGAGACTACTGTGGACCGATCGATGGCTGAGTGCCGATCATGTTACCGAAGGCTGTGTGCCAAACGTATTTGCTTAAGGCTATGTGCCAATATATGATTATTGACGACTCTGTGTCGATCATATTTACTCAAGGCTGTGTGCCGACTATATTACCGTCGCTGATGGCTATGCGCCTAACATGATACAGCTACCAATGGGTTAAAGCCAATTATTCTGATTATGGCTTTGCGCCAACCTACATATGGCTCTGTACCAACTTGATTATGGCTGTGTGCCAAACGTATTTGCCTAAGGCTATGTGCCAACATATGATTATTGACGAATCTGTGCCGATCACATTTACCTAGGGCTGTGTGCCGGTTATGTTACTCTAGTTGAGGGCTATGTGCCTAACATAATGCAGCTATCGATGGCTTTGTGCCACGTATTCTGTTAAGTGGCTTTGCCACATTATCTGTTCTGGTGGCTCTGCCACAATATCTGTATCTGGTGACTCTGTCACAATATCTGTTCTGGCAGCCAAGCTGTAAATTCTGTGGTGTGTAGCGGATGGGTGGGTCCAGTTGTCTCCCCACATGGTGTAAGGTTGGTACGGGGGTGTATACGGACGGATTGGGTTGGGATTGCATTCACATTCTGATTCTGATTCTGATTCTGTTATTTGATGCTGATTTTGATTCTGATTCTCATTTTGATTCTAGTTCTGATAATGTTTCTTATTCGTAATGGGCTAAGGCCCATCTGGTACTGTCTGTTATAATGGGCTAAGACCCAATTGATACTAAAACTGTAAGTAGGGCTGGGGCCAGACTTTTAATTCTTTTATATGACTGACTGTTCCTTTTATATAGTAGGGGATTTCACACTGAGTTTTTGTAAACTCACCCCGTTTATTAACCTTTCAGGTAATTTTCAGCCTTAGACGGATCGGAGCTGCGAGGGGCTCGGAGGAAGGCACACACACTGTTTATGTTACAGTTTTGATTATTACTTTTAAATATTTTTATGTGGGTTGTAGTAAAGCCGTTGTAATTTTCTGGATTTCAAATTTGGAATTTTATTTATTCTTATAATTGCTAGTATTAGAACACGATTTTCCAAAGCAACTACTACTGTTCAAAACATCACTTATTCGCAATTGTTTTTAAATTAAGCTTCTGCAACTACCAAGGTTTTTACAAAGTTGTTAAAAATGTTATTTAGCTGAGGTTTTCTAACAAGCTTTAAAAAGGGTATAAGTTTTTAATTATTAAGAAGGGTTTTTAATGGAAACATGGTTTTCGAAAAACACTTCAATGTGACACGCCAAATTCGAGCCAAACTTTTAGGCCGGGTTTGGGGTGTTACAGACTTACAATCAAGCTTGGAAGTTTTAAAAACCCTAGCCATGTCTTCCATCTCCATATACTGTTATGGCATGAGAAAAATGAAGAAGATGACATCTTTTTCTTAATTATTTACCAATTTACTGAAATACCCTTAATGAAAAATAAATAAAAACATACTATGCCATGGCCATCTTTGTCCACTAATTACAAAATGGGCTATTTACCATTTAAGGACCACCAATTTAAAAACTCATTACTCACAAGTACTTAGTACCTTTGTAAACTAGAATACACATTTTGCAACTTTTATAATTTAATCCTTTTGACTAAATTGAGTGCCCAAACGTCAAAATTTTTGAACGAGGCTTTCGCGAAATTATTCCGTAAAATCGTTGACCATAAAAATATAATAAAAATAAAATTTTCTTCATCAGATTTGTGGCCCTGAAACCACTGTTTCGACTAGGCCCAAAATCTAGATATTACATGATATTTGTGCCTATGTAAGACCATGTCTGGGAATGGCATCAACGATGATATGTGTGCTAGTATAAGACCATGTCTGGGGCATGACATCGGCATTGACATAAGACCTTGTATAAGACCCTATCCGGGATATGGCAACGATATGTGGATCCATGTAAGACCATGTATAGGAGATGGCTTTGGTATTCAAATTGGTGTTTCATAATCCGGAGCGTCTTTTAGTATTCCGACTAGTTCAACGGGCAATTCAAGATTTTTGGGTTAAGAGGTGGAATGATATGATTAAGAATGTATGGTATAGGTATGTACACTAAGCTTATCCTTATTAAGACCTCGAAATGTTGGGACCTTGGTGAGCTAAGATGTATGAATTATGATTATACATTTTTTTGCAATACCATGCTAGCTTAAATTGTGAAATTGAACCTGGAATCATGCATGGTGAGTTCATGATTAGTTGAAAAGGAACTTATGGTAGTTATCATTATATTGTATTAAAAGAGTTTTGGATAGCAGTCATTGTGGTACTTTGGAAAATCACCAAAAATGTTGGAAGTCAAATTAGAGGCTGAATAATACATGAAATTAAAGATTATTGAGTCTATTTTCATATAAAGGAAATGGTGTAAGAAAAATAATTCCAAACTATGAGATATTTGAAATTTTGTGAGACAGTGTCAGAATGAATTCAGATTCCCCTATTTTGACTTGGGAAAATCACTAGAAATTGTATAAAAGTAATTATGGGCTGGAATTCATATGATTAAGTCCTTAATGAGTCTAATTTCAAAATAAATAGATAGGAACAATATCCAAACCTCGTACTAGGAGATAAATAAATTTTAGTGAAGAAAGGTTGAAGCTGTCAAATAACGACATAGGGAATACTTTAAAGAATAAACTGTACTTACTGGCTAGACCAAAAATTCTAAAAATTTTATGGTAAAAATATATATGAGTCTAGTTTTAGGGAAAATTAGAAGATCTTAATTTAGAGCTCTGTAGCTCCAGATATAAATAATTTTGTAACTATGACTCGAGAAGACAACATGACCAGAATATAAATATAAGTGCAATTATGGTTGTATTATCTTAAAAAGCATGTTAGCATGTTGCTTATTATTTTCATATGGACTTACTAAGCGTAAAGCTTACTCCCTTCTTTTCATTTTTTTAGTGTTACAGGTTAGCTCGGGGTTGGAGATCATCGGAGGTAGCGTCACACTATCAAGTCATCAACTTAGGGAAGCTGACATATATATATGTTAAGCGTCTTCAAGTGAGTGGCATGTATAGACACTTAGTTTTTATGATAGATGTTGTTATGAATAGTCAAATATATTGGCTTGTAATGATTTATTATATATAGCCATGAGAGGTGGCTTATAATGATTGTAGCTTGTAAGCCAAATTATCCATGCGGTTTGCTCATGCTTTGTGATGTGATTATGTTGGTCAGCTATTAATGGGTAATGTATGGCACATGTACATAATGAATGCTTTAGGACCATTCGGCGTGGTCATGGGTATGGAATAAATGAGTAAATTGGCATTAAGTTTTTGATGATTGAACATGTACATTTGAAGAATAAGTAGAGTTGGTAGTTAAAAACGTGCCTTAGTGAGACATGCTAAATCATTAATTGATGCTATAATATGTAACTTTAAAATGGTTAAGCTTGTGAAAAATTAAGGCAACAAAAAGGCTTGAAAAATAGCCTGAGTATTGGCCACACGGGTTGAGACACGGCCGTGTGTCTCAGCCGTATGGGGGACACGGCCTGGGGATATGGTCATGTACCTAGGGCGTGTGGAGTCTGTAGCATTTTCGTGAGATTTTAATTCATCACACAGCCTAGCACACGGGCGTGTGGCTTGGCCGTGTGGTCCGATTTGCTTACTGACGTCATAGTCAGAAACTTACACGGCTTAAGGACATGGGTGTGTCCATAACATACAGGCGTGTTCCTGTGTCCACACGGGCGTGTGGCCGGGTTTCATGAAAATTTTTTCCAAGTTTTACCGAAACTTCTAAAGTATCCAGTTTAGTCCCTAACTACTTTCAAAGTACGTTTAGGGCCTCGTAAGCCTGTTCAAGGGACATCATGCATATGTATGAATGTTTTTACAGAGAATGAAATTTTATGGCTCGGATTTGCATGTTTGTTTACGATTATATCCGGTAATGCCTTGTACCCTGTTTCAGCCTTGGATACGGGTAAGGGGTGTT
Source organism: Gossypium hirsutum (assembly GCF_007990345.1). Lineage (NCBI taxonomy): Eukaryota > Viridiplantae > Streptophyta > Magnoliopsida > Malvales > Malvaceae > Gossypium > Gossypium hirsutum. The sequence goes on from NC_053424.1 coordinate 48,642,437, forward strand.
ATAGATGATATCATCTTTCTTTTATTTTATTTTTTTTGGCCAAATAAGTCACCAAACTTCACCTAACATTTGACTATTTTAATTTCCTTGTCTCATGGTCGGCCAAGCACCATCCTAGGGTCTATTTGCACTTTAAATACCCCTATTTTATAATCCATGGCCATTTAACACTATTTGCTAGAAAATCACAACTTTTTCCCCTTATGCGATTTAGTCCTTTTTCGCAATTAAGCTCACAAATGGTAAAATTACTTCACCAAAATTTTCATGCATTGACATAATCATGCAATAAAACTAAAATAATAATTAAATGATTTATATAACTTTGGATTTGTGGTCTCAAAACTACTGTTCCAACTAGGCCCAAAATCAGGCTATTACAGTTCTCCCTCTTAGGGATTTTCGTCCCTGAAAATCTTACCGGTGAATAAGTTTGGGTATTGATCTCTCATGATCTCCTCGGGTTCCCACGTGGCTTCATCGGCTCCATGTTTATGCCACAAAAATTTCACAATTGCTATACTTTTATTCCTCAACTGTTTAATCTCTCGAGCCACAATCTTAACCAGCTCTTCGCCATAGTCATATCTGGCTGAATCTCAACCTCAGTTGGCCTGATCACATGTGAAGGATTCGATCTATATCTACATAACATGGACACATGAAACACGTTGTGAATCTTTTCCGACTCTGAGTGCAAAGCCAATTGGTAGGCAACATGTCCTACTCTCTCAGTAATCTCATAAGGTCCTATGAAACGAGGACTCAGCTTGCCCTTTCTACCGAATCTAAGGACCTTCCTCCACGGGGATACTTTCAAGAACACCTTATCACCGAATTGAAACTGGAACTCTTTTCATTTCAAATATGCGTAAGATTTCTGTCTATCTGAAGCGGCTCTTAAGCAGTTACGAATCACCTTAACCTTATCTTCGGTCTTTTTGACCAAATCGACCCCGTAAATCTGATTCTTTCTCAGCTTGGTCCAATACAAGGGTGTTCGACACTTACGCCTATACAAGGCCTGATAAGGTTCCATTTTCAAACTTGGCTGATAGCTATTGGTGTAAGTGAATTCGACTAGCGGTAGATATCTTTCCCAACTGCCTTGGAACTCGAGGGCACAACAATGCAACATGTATTCAAGGACCTGAATTACTCTCTCCGACTGACCGTCGGTTTACGGGTTAAATGCCATACTAAAATTTAGTTTTGTTCCCAATGCCTCTTGCAACTTTTTCCAAAATCGCGAGGTAAACCTCGGATCCTTATTTGAGATAATCGGCAAGGGCACTCCGTGAAGTCTCACGATCTCAGAAACATACAAATCAACCAATTTCTCAAGGGAATAGTTGGTATACACCGGTATAAAATGTGCTGTCTTGGTAAGCCTATCAACAACAACCCAAACGGAATCCTTTTTCCTTGGTGTCAACGGCAATCCTAATACAAAATCCATAGTTACCCGGTCCCATTTCCATTTGACAACCATTACGGTTGAAGCAAACCCAAAGGTACTTGGTGTTCAGCCTTTACTTGCTGACAAACTAGACACTTAGAAACAAACTCAGAAATGTTTCTTTTCATCCCCGACTACCAGTACATTTTCTTCAAGTCGTTATACATTTTCACACTACTCGGATGGATAGACAAGCAACCACTATGTGCCTTTCTCAAAATCTTTTGAACAAGCTCATCGTCCTTAGGCACACAAATCTTGTCTCGGTACATTATACAACCGTCGATATTAATAGGAAATTCTAATTCATTTCCCATCTCACATTGAGCAATTTTAGCTTGCAAATCCTTATCACCTTTCTAAACTTCACGAATCTCTTGAAGGAACATCGGTTTAGCTCTCATCTCAGCTAGAATCGAACCATCATCAGTCACGGATAATTGAGTATTCATAGCCCTCAAGGCGAATAATGATTTCCTACTCAATGCATCGGTGACTACATTCACCTTCTCGAAGTGGTAGTCAATCACCAACTCGTAATTCTTTATCAACTCCAACCATCTTCGTTGCCGTAAATTTAGCTCCTTTTGAGTCATCGAATATTTTGAACTCTAATGATCAGTACATACTCGGTATCTCTCGCTATATGAATGGTGTATCCAAATTTTCAACACGGACACGATGGCGGCCAACTCTAAATCATAGGTCAGGTAATTTTTCTCATGCGACTTAAGTTGTCTCGAGGCATACGCTATCACTTTGCCTTCTTGCATGAGCACACATCCCAATCCATTTAAGGAGGCATCGCTATACCCTACGAATTCTTTTCCTGGTTCTGGTTGCACTAAAATTGGAGCTTCAATTAACAAGGTCTTTAGTTTCTCAAAACTCTACTGGCATTTTTCTGTCCATTCAAACTTGACATCTTTCTGTAACAACCTTATCATCAGAGTAGCTATCATCGAGAATCTATTTACAAATCTTCTGTAAGACCCAGCCAAACCCAGAAAGCTTCGTATCTCTGACACACTCCTCGGTGGTTTCCACTCAACGATAGCCGAGATCTTACTCGGGTTAACTCTGATCTCGTCACTTAACACAATGTGTCCCAAGAATCTGACCTCTCGTAGCCAAAATTCACTTTTACTCAACTTGGCATACAACTGCTTATCTATTAAGGTTTGTAAAACTATCCTCAAATGTTTCGCGTGCTCACTCTCATCACGTGAATAAAACCAATATGTCATTGATAAAAATGATGACGAACTTATCCAAATATGGTCAGAAAATGCAGTTCATTAAGTCCATAAATACAGCAGGGGTATTTGTTAAACCGAAGGGCATGATAAGAAACTCGTAATGCCTATACCTCATCCTAAACTCGATTTTTGGTACATCATGCTCCTTTACTCTAAGTTGGTAATAACACCGGACCTCAAGTCTATCTTGGAAAACACGGTGTCTCCTTTCAATTGGTCAAACAGATCGTTGAACCTTGGCAAGGGATACTTGTTTTTCACTGTCACCTTATTGAGCTGTCTGTAATCTATACATAACCTCATCAACCTGTCTTTCTTTTTTACAAAGAGCACTGGAGCACCCTACAGAGAATAGCTCGGTCTCGCAAAACCCTTATCCGTTAGTTCTTGTAGTTGTACTTTCAACTCCTTTAATTCTGTCGGAGCCATCTGATACGGAGAAATTGAGATAGTGCCATACCAGGGACTAACTTAATTCCAAATTCAACTTCTCTCACTGGGGGCAGTCCCAGCAATTCCTTCGAAAATACATCTGTGAACTCACAAACCATTGGTACTGACTTGATCTTCAATTCAGATACTTGAGTATTTAATACAAAAGCAAGATAAGCTTTATATCCTTTTCTCAAATATCTCACTGCTGGCATGGACGATATCACCACAGGCAAGCTATCCATTCTACTCGATTCAACTCGAAGGACATCCCTGCTTTCACACTTCAACTCAATCACTTTCTCCCACAGTCCATTACAACACTATGAGAAGTCAACCAATCCATCCCAAGGATTACATCAAATTCATTAAACGACAGTAACATCAAGTTAGCTGGAAAATAATGACCTCTCATTGTCAAAGAACAATTTCTACACACATGGTCAACTAACACATGTCTGCCTAAAGGGTTCGACACTTTTACCACAAATTCAGTGGACTCGACTAGGATGTTCATACGGGGTATCAATTCCATACAAATGGAAGATTGGGTAGACACCGGATCAATTAAAGCAACAACAGATATATCATGGATAGAAAAGGTACCCGTAATCACATCGGGAGACTCTGTCTCTTCACGGGCATGTATAGCATAAGTCTTTGCAGGCGTTCTACCCTCAGACCTCACAGCAGCATCTTTAGGCGTGCCTCTACTGCTAGCCCCATTTCCAAGGTTCTTATGTGACTGCCCCTTGAAGGAGCGTTACCCGATCTCATGCTTTGATCCTTATCTTTCTCGACCATTTTGGGACAACTATGAATAAAATGGTCCAACGACCCACATTTAAAATAGCCCCTTTCAGTACCTCGGCACTCACCGAAATGATGTCTACCATACTATGAACATTCTGGTCTATTAGGGCGAGAAATACCAACACTCGCGATTGATGTGGTTTGGGCTTTTGTTACCGCATACTGCTTATTCTTGCTTTTGCTCGAGAATCCTACTGACGCGTTTGATTAAGTAGGAAACTCTTTCGATCTCTTGGATAAAGTTTGATGGGATTTCTCGACCTGTCTTTTATTTGAGTCATGAGACTCGATGTCAGCTCTTCTCTTTTCTTTAACTGGACACGAGGCATTACATGACTTAACCGCATCTATACAATCATTTTCGAGTTATGAAAACTAGGCTAAACTTAAAAGTTTTCTCTTTTAATCTAAAAGTTCTTAATATGAGCCTATGAGACTGAAATCACGTTTTGGAAATAGCCTGGGATTAATCCCAACATCTTTGAAAACTTTGAAAAATGTCACTTGAAGCAGGGCACACGCTCGTGTGGCCATTATGACATGGCTGTGCTGAAGGCCCATGTGGTTCACATAGCCTAAGCACAAAGGGACACACTTGTGCCCCGAGCCCATGCGAATTAAATTCTAAATTTGAACCTACAGAGGTTTTCACACGGCTTGACACACGTCCGTGTTCATGGCCCATGTCCCTAGCATGGCCATGACACGCTGGTGTTCTAGCTCATATCTAAAAACCTTAACATTCTGTTTCTGACATCAGCAACAATTTAGGGGCATACAGCCAACGCACATGCCCGTGGCCAGAGGTCGTGTCCTCCACACGGTTGAGACACACGATCGTGTCTCTGCCCGTGTGTTTACTACCATGCATACTGACTTGCAAATTCAAGGTGCAGGGAATACACGGCCGAACAACACGCCCATGAGGTTGACCGTATGTCACACACGGCCTAGACACACACCCGTGTGTCTACTTATGTGGACGATATAAGGCTATCTACCACGTAACACCCTGAATTTTGGGCTTAGAAGTAATGGGCCTTGAGTTTAGGATCGGTTAGAAGGCGGCTTAAATAAATGAAATATGTTTAAATATTTTATAATTGCATGTTTAATCTAATTGTTAAGTGATTTAGGAAGGGTTGGTAATGTGGGAAAAGTTCTGGGTTTGATATAGGGTTTTAGCAAAATTTTGCATTTTTTTTCTAAAGGACCCTGAGCATTAGGTGGAAGGCTTATTAATAAGACCTTGTAAAATCTGACACAAGGAAACGCTTGGCCTAGTGGCAAAAGGTGTTGGTAGTAAGCAGGAAGTCCAAGGTTCGAGTCTTGGCCTTGGCAAAAATTTTTTATTGCGCATGTGATTAGTAGGGAAGCAAGCGTTTAGGCCTTATAAATATGTTTGCTGGAAATTCAACACAAAAGATGCGCTTGGCCCAGTGGTATGATGGTGTTAGGAGTAAGGAGAGGTGCTGGGTTCAAGTCGCGGTATGAGCAACAGTTGTGGGTTTTTTTTTCAGACAACCTGGAGGTTGGCAGAAAGACTTTATAATTAATTGGGGAGGAAGAACGACACAAATAAGGTAGATGCCGTAGTGGCAAGGGACGTATAGCGTAGTCAAGAGAATAGGGGTTTGAATCTAAATGGTAGCAAATATTTTTAGGATAACCTGGTTGAAAGTTAATAGGCCTTAAAAATGGTTAGGGATGGAATATGGCACAAGAGCGTCTACGGGGCAGTGGTGAGAAGCATGCTATGGATATGAGAGGTTGCAGGTTCAAATCCCAGGCCTAGAAAAGTTTAAAATTTTTATTCTTTAAGAAAACTGAGGCTTAGGCATATAAGCCTTATAGTTAATTTTGACCGAATGGTAGCCCAAGATAGGATGTGGTGCAGTGGCTAGCAGCGTGTTGGGAAGTTGGAGGGCTAGAGTTTGAGTAGTGGTATGCGCAAAAGGGAGTTTAATTTTGTTACTCAACGCAGGGAAGGATTGCTATTCGGTGGAAGCAATTTGAATGCAATTCAAATTGGAATTGTTGGATAAAATCAAGGGGATTAGGATGAGGATTAATTGTGGATATGATAATGATAAAAATTGGAAAAATCGAAAGGAATTTAACTGGACGAGTTTAAGTCAATTGGGGATGATAGGTTTGTATTTTTATTTATTTATTTAATTATTTTTTTAGTATATATATGTGTGTTGTATGGGCAAGTAAGGGCATTTGTTGTTTTTGTGTGCTTCAGTTGCATATCATCTCCTCTTTTCTTTAAGCCAAACTCTTGATGTTTTCTTCCCTATTTTAATCGAATCAACCTCTTCCCTCTTCAACATAGCCGACTGTTTCTTTTTCATTTAAAAGTCGAGTCATACACTTTAGGGGTTTGATTTCTTGTTAGCAAGCGATCTCGCAATCGGTAGGTGAATTAGATCTTTTTTGGCTTTTGTTAAATATTTCTAAGTTCTTTCATTTCTACACTCTTAAAAGTCGATTTTCCTTTATCCTTTCCAATACTTTTGTTAACCCATGGTTTCTCCATTTATTTCTCTTTTCCCTCTCATTCAAGAGTGTGATCGCTGGATAAGTATTAGTTGATGGAAAAAGGGGTTCTAGCAGAGAGGTTGGGATAGAGGCTCCCAAGTTTAAGTGACGTAAAGTATCAGCCATTTGGGACTTTCCACCTAGATGTGGAAGGGGGACTACGTCAGATTTCGAGTTATATAGGCAAATCGCAGCCGATCAATCTAGTCAAGGCAAGTATAAGTTGTTCTTCAGTAAGTAGTGGATTTATGTTGAATTAATGGGATGTGACTGATGGAGTATAATGTTGAATATAGGTTCAGGCGATTATGAATACTTAGTACTCCAAGTTATAAGGTGTGTACTTCTACCCTATGATAGCTTGATATAAAGCTGAATGTGTGTACATACACTGCACACACACAAGTAGATCAGCAAATCTTGAAAAACCAAAATGCTGAAAAGCTGAAATGCCGAAAAGCCAAAAGTTTAGCTATGGTAGTCTTGTGAGTGCGCGAACACTCGTAAGAGGGAAATCGATAGGTTATCTAAGGCCCCATGGACGATTCCATGGACTTGGGCTATGAATTGGCCAACTGGGCCAGCATGGGCTAAATGGGCCCGATGGGCTATTGGGCCCATAATAGACAAAAATTGATAATTGATGCTATGTGATGGAAAATCGTATGTGAGCATGACTGTAAAAGTGATTAAGCCTAGTGGGCATATAGATGTGATTTGGGCCTAATGGGCCATATGAATGAGATTGGACCTAGTGGGCCATAAGCATGTATATGGACTTATTTGGGTTTGTAAGGGGTTTGCGGCTTAGTATTTGATGACTGCATAAAACTTAATTAATTTATTGAGACTGTGGACAAGTCATAGGGTTATGGTGTGGCAATGAATATATGCATGTCTAGGATTGGATCTAGGGAGAGCTTGGTACTTAAGCGGTCTCAATGACTCACCTCCTCTTCTCTGGAATCCTACCTGGTGCATAGTATCCGTTCATCTTAGCTAACGGGGATTTGTTAAGGGGCTAAGGTAAGTAAAAACCCGTAATAAAGGAAAATTACTGAAATGGCCCTAAGGGCGAAAATGACTAAAATACCCCTATGTGTGGAATGTAAGATTGTGAATGTTACATGTATACCTGCTGCATTCATATGCATTCATATGATATTCTGTTTAGGTTGCATATGGGTTGGGAATTATGGAACGGAGGAAGTATATGAGGATTGCATGGTTGCTTGACAACCGTGGATCCACCGACGACTATTAAGCCTAATATATGATTGGCAGCTTGCTGCAATGAAGGTTGTATAGCAATTGGGCTACCATTGATGTGTATCGGTTGGGTGGGTCAATATTTATATCCTCACATGATGTGTACCGAGGAACGGAGTTAGTGTGTAGTGGTTGGATTATTGGGGTGGGTTGCATAGCATTGCACGTATGATATTATTGTGATATTGTTGCGATGTGGGCTTCGGCCCAACTGAGGCTAACATGGGCTAAGGCCCAAAGGCCACTGTTATTGAATTGGGCTCAGGCTCAAAATGACTGATGATTGCTTTATACTCGTTGAGGGTTGTACACACTGAGTTTTCGAAACTCACCCTCTCCTTTTAAATTTTTCAGGTGATCCTCAGTAGGCGGTTCGACGGATGGAGGGACTCGGAGATGGCCAACTAGCATAAAAAGTTTAGACTTAGTCTTTATGTAATTTTTAATATTTTGATTTTAAATTATTTCTATTTGATTTGGGTTGTAACAAGGTCTTTCCTCTGGCTAATATTTCAAATTAGGATTACTATCATTTTTATGCTTTATATTTATTAGAAGTAGAACGTTAAACCATAACTGTTTTTTTTAAATACTACGTTTCCGCAACTAAATTTTTAAATGACAAGTTACATTTAAATTAAATGTTTAAAACAAAGCTTCGGCAACTGAAAAGTGATTTTACAAAGCAATTGAGGTGTATCATTTTAAAGAAGGGTTTTCAATGAAAACAAGGTTTTCGCTAAAACAGTTCAATGTGGCACGTCAGATTCAGACATAATGCTCGGGTCGGGTTTAGGGTGTTACATACCAAGCCCTTCATCACCCTGAAACACAATCTAACACCATTCCTCATTCCAAAATCTAACATAACATGATTTCTCAACCAAGCAACCATAACTAAGATCTATATACATTTCATTTATTCAACCACACCAACAATTTCACATTCATGAAAGGTTTTCTTGCATTCATATAGTAACTTTAAATATCATCCATTTTTCATGGCCTTATACAAAATGAGTCAAGTATTCAATTAAGTCAACACATTTGGCCAAATAAGTCACCAAACTTCACCTAACATTTGACTATTTTAATTTCCTTGTCTCATGACTGGCCAAGCACCATCCTAAGGTCTATTTTCACTTTAAATACCCCTACTTTATAATCCATGGCCATTTAACACTATTTGCTAGCAAATCACAACTTTTTCCCTTTATGCGATTTAGTTTTTTGTCGCAATTAAGCTCACAAACACTAAAATTACTTCACCAATTTTTTCATGCATTGACATAATCATGCTATAACACCAAAATAATAATTAAATTATTTCTTTAAGTTTAAATTTGTGGTCTTGAAACCACTGTTCTGGCTAGGCCCAAAATTAGGTTGTTACAAATTGTTCATTTATGTGGTCTTTCTTTGTCACAATGGGTTACGGAACTCAAGGTTTATACTCCTTACTTACCGGTTTTTGCTCATTATGGCTCACCTCAACCTTACCTTGACTTACCACACTTTCTTGCCTTAGTTCTGGTTCTGGTTCAACTAACCCTTCTGCATCTCAAACCATAATTGCATGAAGTTGCTCTCTTGGGTTAGTTTCGGTGTTGGTAGGCAAGCTACCTTGTGGTCTTTCTGAAATCATCTTAGCAAGCTTTCCTATCTGGTTCTTGAGTCCTTGAATTGATGCTTGTCGATTTTTAAGTGCGATTTGGTATTTTGGAAGCGAGTTTCTAACACCGAAATAAACTTCATCAGCATCTCCTCAAGGTTCAGCTTGTTCTCTTGCTGGTATGGTTGTTGGAAGCTTGGAGGGGGTTGTGGTCTCTGATTTCCTTGACCACCCCAAGAAAAATTAGGATGGTTCCTCAGACTTGCATTATAAGTGTTACTACAGGGATTATTCTCAGATCTAGAATTATTACCCATATAGTTGACTTGTTCGTTCTCTGTGCTAGGGCTGTAGGACAGACATTCTGGATTGTTCATCCCTCTTCCATTTGTATCGCACTTCATTATCAGAAGTACTTGCATAGAACTATATAAACCATCAATCTTTTTATTCTACCTTATTCAACAACATGGTGACCGCATCTACTTTAAAAACACTAGCTGCTTTCATCGGCTTTGTCCTCATAACTTGCCACAGATAACTATTCAGTGACATCTCCTCTATAAACTCATAAGTCACTTCCGGTGTTTTATTGTTCAGAGTATTGCCGACGGCTGCACCTAGTCGAGGGGTTCAAACCGTTGTAGAAGGTTTGAACCTGTAGCCATAGAGGTAACCCATGGTAAGGGGACCTTCTTAATAAATCCTTATACCTCTCCCATGCATCATATAGAGTCTCTAAATCCATTTGCACGAAGGAAGAGATATCATTCCTTAGCTTGGCTGTCTTAGCCGGTGGAAAATACTTTAATAAAATTTTTTAGGTCATTTGCTCCTATGTAGTGATAGAACTTCGTAGTAGGGAGTTCAACCACTGTTTGGCCTAATTTTTCAATGAGAATGGAAACAACCGTAGCCGAATGGCATTGTCAGAAACACCATTTATCTTGAAAGTGTCGTAGAATTCCAAAAATCTGGCCAAATGAGTATTTAGATCTTCATCTTGCAAACCATCGAACTGAACAAATTGTTTGATCATCTGAATGGTGTTCGGCTTCAGTTTGAAGTTATTCGTATGAATAGCAGGTCTCACAATACTCAATTGGGCTTAGCATAATCGTACATAGTACGAGGAGCAGGATTTGCGGCAACTACAGGAGGTAGTTGATTATTTTGATTTTTAGCCATCTCCTCAGTAATATTAATGATGTCCTCCTGCTTTTCCACTATCCTTTGTCAATTCTACCTTGCTTCTCTATGGTTTCTATGAGCTGTACTTTTGATCTCACTGTCAAATACGAGAGGTCCTGATGGGGTTCTTCTAGTCATATACTAAAGGTACTTGCCAGAAGCAAATAAAAGAAAAATTAGAAAACAAAATTAAACTAAAAACAAAAATAAAATGCAATAAAAGTAAAAACTTGGCTAAATTAGAAAAAATTTAGTGTTCCTAATATCTTAGTCCCCAGCAACGATGCCAAAAACTTGATGATGATTCACTTAACTAATTATAATCATGAAAATGGCAAGCACACCTATCGAATAATAGTATAGTTGGTGAGTAGGGAATATCGTATCCACGAGGACTAAAAATACAGGGATTAATATCGAACAGGGACTTTTACTCCACTGAAATAAGCACATCAATCAGGAATTAATATCCTGAAAACATTAAAACATAGAACAAGTACACATAATTGAGATCAAGAAATCAAGTATTTATCATGGAATTCAGAAAATTAAAGAACAAGATCCATCATAGGTTTCATATTCTCTAGGTATCTAGGGAATTTAATTCATACTTTGGCAGGAAAACATCTCAAAATTAGGAAAACAACAAAACATAAAGAAACCCAAAAACTTTTAGAGAAGTTGACTGGAGATCTTCAATCTTGAAGGAGATCCTGCTTCTGGGTTGATCCGAAGACATTCTTCAAGTAAATTCTTCCTTCTTCTCTGCGTGTTCTCCTTTAGTCCTATTCTAATATGTATTTATAAACTTTAGAATGCTCAGAAACCCTAAAAATTGGGTTTTTCGGCGTAAAAGAGAAGCAAGGTTTGAAATCGACACGGGCTGGCACATGGGCATAGGGCCAGCCCGTGTGGATCCTGGAAACAGCGCTTTTTGCCCGATTTTAGCTCATTTTTTGCTCCTTTCACTCTCTGATGCTCACCTAAGTATAGAAACATGAATTTAAAGGATTAGGAGTATCAAATTCACTTATTCACATAATAAATCATCCAAAAACACATCAAGAATTGGATTAAAAACATGTTACTCTTATGGCCTATCATTCATAGAAATAAAAAAAATGAAATTTATGAATTTGGTAAACGGTGGATTCGGTTAATATTTGGATCAAATTATTCGAAATGTAAAATTTTTTAATTATTAACAAAACTATTTTTTTCAAATATATTAACCGAACTAAAATATTTCAGTTAATTCGGCCGGTTAACTGAATTAATTGAATTTTACATATTTTTAATTTAAATTAGTATAAAACATATTAAAAAAATACATTAATAAGGTTCATTTTCTTTTATTTAATAGTTTAAAAAACTTTAAATGGAGGTGAAAATAACAAATGAGACATTAGAAATACTACATAAGTCTTGAAAACAACAAATATTTTGGTTAATTGGTTAATTCGGTCAATTACCCAATTTCAAATTAAATTAACTGATAATCGAAATTCTAAATAATCATTAACCGACTTCTAACCGAACTAAATTTGGCCACCGATTGATTAACCAAATTAGATCGGTTCGGTCGATTAATTCGATTTTAACTGAACTTTAAACACCCCTATCTTGCATAGAGTTACTTAAAAAAAGTTATTTTATTTTCAAAATATGACTATGTGAATGTTTTTGAGTTTTTATATTTTTAATAATATATAATTTTTTCTTTTACCCTAAATCAAATTTTAATTTTAATACGAAATTTTAATAAGTATATTCGTTATATAAATTTATTTTATATTTGTTGTAACACCCCTAACCCGTATCCGTTTCTAGAACAAGGTTACAGAGCATTACCAGAGTTTACGGATCAATCAGACATAAATTTCAAACATTTCATGACATATCAATACTCATAATAAACCGATCAAAATCATATATATTATCCCTTAAACGATCCCTCGAGACCCGAAATATATATTAGAAACAAGTCGGGAAAAAATTGGAAACTTAGAATTTTTCAAAAATATTTAAAATTTTCAACACTGCAGGGGTCATACGGCCGTGTGATTCACACATTCAGGAGACATACCTATCTCAGGCCATGTAGGCATTCGAAATAGGGACGCACGGCCGTGGCCAGCCCATGTCTGTACCCGTGTAACTCTCTGACTTAGGTCACATGGCCAAGTCACACGCCCGTGTGCTGGGCTGTGTGAGCATATTGACTTGCATTTCTTAAGAATATACAAAGGACACACTGTGGTATCCCGAATTAAGGCATAATCAGAATAGTGGTTTTGGGACCACAAATTTGAGATAGAAATAATTATTTTATGATTATTTTGAGGTCTATGATATGATTGCATGATTGTGTGAAAATTTCGTGAAGAAATTCTATGCATAAAGTGCTTAATTTGAAGTTAGGGACTAAATTGAATAAGTTACAAAACTTGCATTCTAGAAGTTTCTAGTATGAAATTTCTTTGAAATATTAATTAGGAGGTCTTAAATAGAAATTTTACCAATTTCTAAGTTTATGGACAAAAATTGGACATGGATGGAATTTTTGAAAGTTTAGTAAGGAATGGCATTTTGGTCATTTGAATATTAAATGAAATAAAATAGGAAAAATAACACAAAAATGATCATCTTCTCCATAAGTTGCTGTCAAATTTTGCTCTCCACCATAGCTAGGGTTTCAACACTTTTAAGTCTTGATTGTAAGTGATTTCTATGCCCGTTTTTAATGTTCTTTACATTTTTGAAATCCTTGTAGCTCGGTTTAACTATTTCTACCAATATTTTGAGCTAGGGTTTATATTTAAAATTTTACTCATGGATGATATGTATGAATTTTGATGTTTTATGGTAGAATATGAAGTTTGAGATTGTGTTAAACAACTTTTGCTAAGTGATTTTTCGTAAAAACAAGTAAAATGACATTATCGGTAAAAATACTTAATATTCATAAGTACATGTTAGAGTGTGAATTTGATGTTGCTATAGAAGGGAAAAATGATCAGCATGTCATAAAACATAAGAAAATAGGATGAGGTTTAATTTACGAGCCTTGGGGCAAAAGTGTAAATATGTGAAAGTTTAAGGGCAAAATGGTAATTTTTTCAAAGTTCGTATTAGGGGCTGTTTTGATGAATGTGTGTATTAAATAAATTAATTTGGTATTATAGATCAAGAGTAAAGAGATTCGAGTCGAGATCAGGGGAAAAATAAAGTTTACGAGGAATAGGCTCGACTATTCTCATTTTGTATCGAGGTAAGTTCATATGTAAATATTGTAATATAATCATTATTTTAAATCATTTCATGCTATTTATACGATATTATGATTGTTATCATGCAATTCTATGCTTTGTGATCATTGTTGGATAACATGCAAAAATTTTATGAATTATGTGAAAAATGTGAAAGACTACCGAAGTATCGTCATTGGTATTCCAAGGAGAATGGTAAAGAAGTACGAACGAGGAAAGTCCCGTTGAACTTTAGGAATAGATTCGGATATTTGGGCATCCGAACTCGTTGAGTTGAGTCTGAGTTCACTTATGGATGCGAACGTCCGAACTCGTTGAGTTGAGTCCGAGTTCGTGAGATGTAACTAGGCATCCGAACTCATTCAGTTGAGTCCGAGTTCACTTATGGATGCGAACGTCCGAACTCATTGAGTTGAGTCCGAGTTCGTGAAATGTAACTAGGCATCCGAACTCGTTGAGTTGAGTCCGAGTTCACTTATGGATGCGAACGCCCGAGCTCGTTGAGTTGAGTCCGAGTTCGCTTATGGGCGGGTTACATGGTACCTTGGCTACATATGTGGCACTTATGTGCAAACTTTCCATGTATCCGAGTTATATTACGATGTGTTCAACGGGTAAAATTCTAGTGAAATGGAAGAATACTCAAGATGCAAGTGACGTATTTGTAAGTGTTGTGGAATGGGCACTTTGGACAGGTATGTACTTAACCCTCGGGTCGAGACTTGATATGACAACAATAATGTAGTAAGACGATGAATGATGAATAGAAATGTGATACATGTTTTGGTGATATTATGCTAATGTTGGTTGGTATAATTGCTTTGTTAAGTTATTTGTTATTTTCATGTGAACTTACTAAGGATTTATGCTTACGCCCTCTCTTCCATTCCTTGTAGTTTTGACAATCCGATTTGGAGATCAGGACGGTCGGAGGCACGCTCACACTATCAACGGACCATCTCGGTATGGTGGCTTGCATATTTTGGGAATATGGCATGTATAACATTATAATCCTTTTGTGTATATAATCTTATGATATAGCTCATGGATGACATGGAAATGTTTGAGAATGATTAGCTATTGGAGTGGCTAATCGAGATTATATTTGATAACATGTATGCTTTATGTGCTAACTAATTTATGGAAATTCATAGAATGGTGAATTTGGCTATAAAACAGAATCACACAGCAGCAGTGACGTGAGTTTGAAAAATCACTAAAAATAGTAGAGATAGAATTAGATGATGAATAAAATATGGAATTGAATCTTAAAGAATCTATTTTCATGTGGAAGAAACAAAATAGGTAAAAGAGTTTTATTTTATGAAATATTTACGTTTTGGTGAAATAGGGTCAGAGAAATTTCTGAATCCCCTGTTCTAAATTTAAAAATTTACCATAAATTGTAAAAAAACAATTAGGAGTTGTAACTTACATGTATGGAATCCTTATTGAGTATAGTTTTGTGAGAATCAAATGGAATAGTCATTAAAACTCTCGACAAGGATATATCTGATCCGTAATACACAGGGGTCAGAGTAGCTGAACCCTGAAATAGGGGAGAATTTAACTAATAAACTGTACTAATTGGACTAACCAAAAATTCTAGAAAAATTTTAGTAAGTAGATATATGAGTCTATTTTCAGGGAAAATTTACAAAATTGGATTTCAAGTTTCGTAACTCAAGATATGGATTTTTAACGACTGTGACGCAGTTAACCAACTTGTCTGGAAATTCTAAAATAAATTGTTTGAGCTGTTTAATTAATGAATTAAGTCCGTTAACACCTCGTGCTCGACTCCAGCGATGGTATCGGGTATGGGGGTGTTACACACACTGCCTTGTCACTTAACTGTGTGTCACACACGGCTGAGACAAACATCCGTGTCTCTACCCGTGCGGATGAAATTAAGCCATTTTTTAAGCCACATTTCTCACCCGAATTGACACCAACCTAGCCTCAACAATTTACACATCAACAAGCCATAATAAGGCATTCAACACAAGCTAAAATCATGTCTTAAACATGTATTATGATTACATACAACCAATATACCCTTAGGTACCTCAAATGAAACATAAAAAAATCTATCCGCCAAATATCCAAGCTTACGTAATTAATTTACCTAACCAAATTACCAAAGTTCACTTTAACTCAATTATATAAATATAGATATATATCACTTATACTAACATCACAATCATACATTAATTTCATATGAATATGTATGTTGGTTATATAAACAAAATATTATTCTTAATATTTACATAAGTTAAACTTTTACTAAGACCGTACGAAAGCCTATACATGCCATATAAATTGTATTGAACGTTTCAAAAACTACCGAGATAAATTGGATAGTGTGATTTGAGTACTGATCCTTTCGTCCAACTTTTTAAAAATCTACAAAGACATTAAACAATACAAATAAGTTTAATGAAGCTTAGTAAGTTTAGCGGGTTAAATAAAACTCTTATCGAACCTATTATAACATGTCAATAAATAAAATCATTCATGTCAATTCCCTGTCATTCACAACTTCAATTGATAAATTCATCCGTATTCAAATCAATACAAAAGTAAATAACATAACTTTCAATTTATAAATAAACCACCTTACTGTGATTTCTCCATTCAAAGAATGACTTACAAATAAGAGTACATCGTCAACAGAAGCTCATAAGAACTGGTTCTCCCGAATAAGTCAACAGAAGCTCGAAAGCTAAACAGAAGCTCATAAGAGCTAATTCACCCAATTACGCCAAACAGAAAGTAAAACAAGAGAGTTCGCAACAAATGCTGAACCTCGGTTTACTTGGGTAAAATGATGATATCTCTCTGCAAAACCATCATACACCAGATCACGAATGTACTCAAATCTCGCATTCCATTCAAATTGAATATCCAATTCAATATTATAATTCCAACAATAATTTATTTCCGACAACAAATAAATGTATAATACATTCATCAAGATAATACAGTTATTAAATTTTAACCATATGAACTTACCTAGATTGAATTGTAGTAATTGTAGAAGTTAAAGGACTATCTCGCTATTTTTCCTTTTTTACGAGTATCTACGGAATCTTGATCTAAAATATAAAATTATTCATTTATTAGCATATATTCCATTTCCAATTCATTTTAAAATTAATACCCTTTTATATTTTCAAATTTACACAATTACCCCAAAGTTTTACAATTTTTGCAATTTAATCCCTTAATTAGTTAATCTATCAAATTAACTAACTTTCTCAATCAATAATCTATCAAAATATTCTAGGCCTTCATACTTCCCCTAATAAATCCAAAATTCACTATCAAACCCTAATATTTTAACCTTTTTCACAATTTGATTCTAAAATTAATATTTAATAAAATCACTTTATAAAATCACTTTATAAAATCATTATACAACATAATTAAAGCTGTATTCATTAAAAACATCTAATATTTATCAATAGAAACTTCCAAAATTTTTAATAAAATAAAAAACAAAGGTATGGTTTAGTTGGACCTAATTGCAACAATATTAAAAACTTAAAAATTACAAGAAATGGGTAAGAATTGAACTCACATGAAGCAAAAATATGAAGAACCAGCTTAAGCTCTCTCTCCTATGGCTGTTTAGGCTAAAAATTGAAGAAAAAATGTCTAGAAAACTATCCAAATCCAATTTGTTTTATTTTAATTTCATCAAAATTACCATTTTGCTATTGAATCCTTTTATTTTATTATTTTCTTTTCATATGCCGCCTCATCTTTTAATTTACGTTTATTTAGTAAGTAAGTGATTCTTCATTTATTAATCAAGCCATTTAATCACATAAATATTATAATTTGTAAGTTTTGCACCTTTTTCAATTTAGCCCTTTTTAATTAGCTAACTATTGAAACGTTAAAATTTTTCAATGAAATTTTACTACCACCTTAAAGACACTTCGTAAATATTTTTATAAATATTTACGGCTCGGTTTATAGAAACGATGTCCCGATACCTCATTTTCTAAAACCACTTGACCTAATAAATCATTATAAAACACAAATTACCAATTCAAAAACCTTTTTAAAACCATATTTGTTTCGTAAATATTAAATAATAATATTTATGAGCTTACTTGTCGAATTTGGTGGCGTCGAAACTACTGTTTCCAACACCACTAAAAAATCGAGCTGTTACAACTCTCCCCTTTAGGAAATCTCGTTTTCGAAATTTGTTACCTGAAAATAGATTCGGTTATTGTAATCTCATTGATTATTCGGTTTCCCAGGTAGCTCCATCTAAACCATGTTGATGCCACAAGACTTTTACTAATGGTACTTGTTTATTCCGCAATTCTTTGACTTCCCTAACTAAAATTCTCACTGGCTCCTCCGAATACGTCAAATCTGACTGTAGTTAAATTTCACTATGAGGAATCACATGTGAAGGATCAGATCTGTACCATCTCATCATCGATACGTGAATCACATTATTGATTTTCTCAAGTTCAGTGGGAAAAGCAAATCTATAAGCAATAGGCCGATTATTTCAACAATTTCAAACGGTCCTATAACTCTTGGACTCAACTTTCCCTTCCTGCAGAACCATAATACTTTTTTCCACAAATAGACTTTTAAGAATACCCGATCACCAATAGCAAATTCTGTATCTTTTCTTTTTAGATCCGCATATGATTTCTAACGATCAGATGCAGTTTTCAAACTATCTCGAATAATCTGAACTTTATCCCCAGTTTCTCGGATCAAATCAACTCCCACCATTTTAGATTCACTCAACTCAGACTAATACAACGGTGTTTTACATTTGCTCCCATAAAGAGTTTCAAATGGTGCCATTTTTACATTGGATTGATAATTGTTATTATATGCAAATTCAGCTAACGGTAGATACTTTTTCCAGTAACCTTCATATTCGAGTATACAACATCTCAACAGATCCTCCAAAATCTGAGTCATTCGTTCTGATTGTCCATCTGTCTAAGGATGAAATGTTGTGCTGAAATTAAGCTTAGTGCCTCATTAAGTTTGCTCCAAAATCTCGATATAAATCTCGGATCTTGATCTGAAATAATAGATGTCGAAACTCCGTGTAATCTTAAAATCTCATATATATATAGCTCCGCTAATCTCTTAAATGTAAAGTTTGTTATGACTGGAATAAAATGTGTCGATTTAGTTAGTCTATCAACAATTACCCAGATCGAATCTTTTTTTTCTCAGAGTTACAGGTAAGCCATATACAAAATCCATCGTGACTCGTTCCCACTCCCATTCAAGAATCATAACAAGTTGTAGCAAAACCCGTTGGTACCTGATGTTCTGCTTTCACCTGCTAACAAATCAAACATTTAGCTACAAATTCACAAATTTCCCATTTCATACCCGCCCACCAATACATCTGTTTCAAATCACAATACATCTTCGTGCTACTCGGATGAATAGAGTACATACTACTCTAAGTCTCAGAAAGAATATCATTTTTCAAATCTCAATTACTTGAAACACAAATTCTATTGCGATAACGTAATGTACCACTATTATTAACACTATACTCTGAACTCAAATTATTCTGAACCATTTGTCGTTTCAACACTAACTTCGGATCGTCATCTTGCAATTCTCGAATTTTTTTGTAAAAATAGGGGTTTCATTCTTAACTCTGCTAATACAGAACCATTTTTATTAAGAGCTAAATTAGCGTGGAATGCTCGAAGTGCAAATAATGACGACTTTTGACTAAGTGCAACTGCAACTACATTAGTCTTTTCGGGATGGTAATCAATAACCAGATCGTAATCTTTCAGTAGTTCTAACCACCATCTCCATTTCAAATTCAATTCTTTCTAAGTCATCAAATACTTTAAACTTTTATGATCTATAAATACGTAACATTTCTCGCCGTATAAATAATGTCTCCAAATCTTTAAAGCGAATACAATAGTGGCCAACTTGAGATCATGTGTAGGATAATTCTTCTCATATGACTTTCATTGTCGAGAAGCATAGTCTACTACCTTTCCTGACTGCATCAGTACACAACCGAAATCATTGAGAGACACATCGCTATAAACAACATACGCTACTCCAGATTCAGGCTAAGTCAAGACTGTAGCTTTCGTCAACATTTTCTTCAATTGATCAAAACACTGCTGACACTTATCAGACCAAACAAACTTAAGATTTTTCTATAATAACTGGTCATCAGCGAAGAAATAATCAAAATTTTTTTAACAAAACGTCGATAGTAACCTGCTAAACCCAGAAAACTTCGTACTTCTGAAACATTTTTCAGAGTTTTCCAATTTATCAGAGTACTTGGATCAACTCGAATCCCATCAATTGGTACTATGTGATCCAAAAATCCAACCTCGCAAAGCCAAACTTCACATTTACTAAATTTTGCTTACTACTTTTCTCTAAAAGTTTGTAGATCGATCTTTAGATGTTGTAACACTCCTCACTCGTATTCAACGTCGGAATAGGGTAACGGAGCATTACCGAACTTATAACACATATAACTGTACTTTTCTCATACATTCAATTAATTCATACAATCATCATTCAATCTCAATCAATCTGTCCCTTATAATAGCCTACGAGGCCTTAAATATGCTTTAGAAATGGTTCGAGACTAAATCGATAATTTAGAAAAATTTTGGGAAACGTAGAAAATTTTACTTCAAACAAGGGACACACGCCCGTGTGGGCAAGTGTAACGCGTAGGTTTGTGGAAGTGTACACAGTCGTTATCAAGTAATAAGTAAGTATCGATTTATCGTCTCTACAAGTATTGTATTTGTGCTAAGTCACTTAATTTGTAAAATTATATTAACAATTTGGTAAATAAAAACACAATTTAGTTGAGAAGTGATGATTAAAATATATTAAACTAAATGCAATGATCGCTAATGCAAATTAACCTAAGTATGCAAACTATATGAATGAAATAGATTTTAGCAAAATTAAACACAATTTGCAACAATTATAACGTAAATAGACTAGGAAAATTACTTTAATTAAACTCAATTTATTATCAACATGCTTAATAATATTCAGAAAAACATTCAATGGCAACTCGATCTTTCATGAGTTTGGAAACCACGTTAGGTCCTTTCAGAAACCTTTTCTTAGTAAATTCACATTTTACTGATCCTTATTTACTAACAGTTTCTTAGTATTCGTGCAAGGTAACAGGGACGTGTTAGGTTTGAAATAATTTAATCACACAAATCTAAAAACTATACAGATAACAGAGCCTGGTTAGGGTTGTTATGCAACCTGTAATTTAATCGGGTTAGGATCTAAATTAAGCATGCACATTTCAATTATGCGTCCACTAACCGTCATCTGGTTAGGATCGCTCAACTAATTCAGGTGCATTTCAATTACATATGAATGAAATACAAACTTGATTTTAATTGAGAACCTGATCGATTGAGGCAAAAACATTATAAGCATGAATCTAATAAATATTATTTAATCAAAGCAATCATCCTTGCTTAAATAAAATTAAGCTAACATTGTTGTAAATAAGAACAAAGAACACATAGCAAACATCTTTTAATTAAATTAAAGAAAAGAAATATTAAACCCAATTAAAAGTGGCTGTCACCCATGACTCTTACTGACGAGGCTCATTCATTCCTTTGCTTGGCTCCTTTGCTGATGGCTTTCCAAGGTAGCCGACCAAGGGTTCTTTAAGAGGCTTAAATGCTAAAATATTTATGAAAATATGATGATAGGCGTAAGAAGAAAAGAAGAATGCTCAGAGAATTTAGAGATGAGAGAATGATGAATGATGAGGGATGAGTAGAAATCTGAGAATAGGGTCTTATTTATAGGTGAAGAGAGGGGGATAGTTTACTAAAAATAGAAGTTTTCATCTTTTTAAGCATCTTTCATGGGTGGCCGGCCATAAATTGAGGAAGTTGAGCTGATTTTTGCTTGATTTTTGGTCAATTTGAGTGCCTCAACAACTCATGATTGAGACTCGGTCAAGTGCAAATCTTCAGGTAAATCTCTAATTTCTTCAACTCTTCAAGGACCTTGTGCAATTAAACCAAAAAGTGGTTTATGGAGAGCCATGTGTAGCCGAATTTTGGGTTGATTTCGTCCCCAATTTAGACGGTTTTGTAATCCAGCAAAACTATCAGACCTGTGCAGAATAAATCAACAAGTTAGAAGACCAAAGAATAAAATTTATTCAATTTAATTAATTAATTTAAAACCCAAATTATTAATGAAATATTTTAAAATAAATTATTAAATATAATTTTATATTTTATTATTTAATTTAATCATGCATGGCCCACTTTATGTCTTAAAAAATATAATATATTCAAATTAATATAAAATAAGCCATTTATTGCATGAAAACTATATAATAAAGCATAAAATCACATTTTAATAATTTCTATGTCCTAATTTCTTATTTTCACATATTTCATTAATTTATTAAACAATTACTTAGTTTTAACAGCATTTTTAAGTAAAAATGTGATAAATAACATAGGAAAAATCCTATATATTTTTCTGTTTACAGCAGACACACGGCCACTTGACACGCCCGTGTTATCAGCCACTGGACACGCCTGTGTTACCGGCCGTGTGAAAACAGGGGGTACATACTGACTTGGGTCACACGACCAACCATACGCCTGTGTGTCTAGCCCGTGTGCCCTTCAAAATGGCCACACATGCTCGTGTGTCAGGCCGTGTACGTGTGTTAGGCTCTGCCAAACCTTCAGGGTATTCTGACTTATGCAACACGGCCAAGTCACATGCCCATGTGCTAGGCCGTGTGCCAATTAGCGGGTATACTAACTTGTACCACACGGCCAATCACATACCCGTGTGTGAGACCGTGTGGAGCATACTGACTTCATTTTAATTTCAACTCCAGGGGACACACGACTGTGTAACATGACAATGTGTCACACGCGACTAAGACACATGCCCGTGTCTCTACCCGTGTAGATAAAAATAGGCTATTTGCAAAGCCATTTTGCCACCCTATTTTTACATACATATACAAGCATAATTGCAACATTTATAACCCAAAAGGCAGCCAATCCACAACATTTCATACACATTTTATACCAATTTGACATAGTATTCAAATACCTAATTAATATCATTCATTTTTCATTCATATGCTTATCACATGTCAAGGCAACATTGCGCATTTCTATTCCATCTACTACTTGCCAAAACATAGCATATTTGAGTGCTTATACACAACCAAAACATTATACCAAGTTAAGTCAAATCACATGGCTTTATCATATACCACAACATGTACCAAAATCACCATCTCAAGTAACTATAACTATCATCTTTATAACTTGTAACAGCGCGATTTTGGGCCTAGTCAGAACAGTGGTTTTGGAACCACAAATTCAATGTTAGAGAAATTATTTTAATACTATTTTATGTGTTATAGAATGATTATATGAGTGTTTGATATTTTTGGTGAATTAATTTCAATAATTTCATGCTTAATTTTGAAAAAGGACTAAATCGTATAAACTGCAAAAATTTTGTTCTACTAGCTAAAGGTTTCAAATAGCTGTGGAACATCAAATTAGACGTCTTTATTAAGTAAATAGACCACAAATCTGTTAGTGGCTAAACATGGAGACAAAGAAATTGTAAGGTCAAAGTTAGGTGAAATTTGGTGAGTAATTTGACTAGAAATATAATAAAATAAGGAGAAGCTTTCATCTTTTTCATTCTCTCTTTCATCTCCACCGATTTTCTCCAAGAAAGAAGGCCATGGGAGCTTGAAATTTTGAGCAACTTTAAACTCTTGCGAGTAAGTGATTTTGATGGTCTTTCTTGATTATTTTTGTACTTTTGGGGCCATTGTAGCTTAAGCTAGCTAATGGGGGGACTATTTTGAAAAATGGTTTAGAGTCTAAGGTTTTGCCATGAGAGTAATCATGTTGATTGATGAATTTTTATAGAAGAAAATGAGTCATGGTTGTTAAATAAACAACTTTAGTGAAAGGGGTTTTCATGTAAAAACCTAAAAGGGACCATTTTGTAAAAGTTACAAAATAAGTAGTAAAGGTGTGAAATAATTGGATTTGTGAGTTGCAATAAGCTTAAAATAGATTCGGCTAGACTTGGTTAATGAGGAAATTTGATGAAAATTGATTTACGAGCGTTGGGGAAAAATCATAATTTTGTAAAAGTCTAAGGGCTAAACAGTTTTTTTTCCAAAATATGAATTATGAAATGTCTTGATTAATGTGATGATTAAATTAGTGAATTTTATCATTATATATTAAGAAATACGAAATCTGGACTTAATGTAACAGCCTAATTTTCAGTGGTGTCAAGAATAGAGATTTGAGATCACTAAACCCGACGAGTGAGTCGAAAATTTAATAAATTAATACCTATGAGTTAAATGTAAATATAGAAGTATTTTTGAATTAGTGAATTTGGTGATTTAAAATAATTAATTAGGTAAATTGGGTTGAGAATGAGGTATCGAGACTTCATAAACTGAGCCATAAATATTTTTAGAAATATTTATGGAGTGTTAGTGAGGTAGTATTAAAATTTCGTCAGAAAATTTTGACGTTTGGGTCATTAATTAAATAAAAAGGACTAAATTGAAAAAGGTGTAAAAGTTACTAAAAATTGCTAAAAGGATTAAATAGCTCAATTGTCAAATGAGAAAGGACCTAAAGTGCAAATAAGCCCAAAGAAGATATTTTGGATGGCAATAGCTGAGAAAAAATCAGGAAAAGGGTGAAAGAAGGGCAAAATTGGACAATTACCAAAATTAGCTAAATAAAAATGGGTCCAAATTGGAATATCTAGAATTCTCTTCATTTTTTCTTCATTCTCATCAGACAAAACGCCATAGGAGGGGTTCTATAAGCTGGTATTCCATAATTTTTGCACCAAGTGAGTTAATCCTTTCCTTTTTTCTTATAATTTTTGTGTTTTTAAGACTTTTACAACTAGGTCCTACTATTAAATTCATTAGTTTTTGATTTCATGGATGAAATTGGAAGTCATCATGGTTGAGTGCTGTAAGTTTATGATGAAATAACATAAAATTGAAGTTTTAATTTGTTTATGAGATGATTTTATTAGGTAATTTCAATAGAAATTGATTTTTAGGACCTAATTGTAAAAATGTTTGGAATTAAAGTCTACTGTTGAAATTCTTATTCCCAAAGGTTATAAAGAAATTTAAAGTGATAGAATGAAGTGTTAGTTGAGAAAAATTTGCCCAATTGAGAGGCTAATTGAGTAGGAACGAAATTATTATTTATTAAAAGTTTAGAGGAAAATGGTAATAAACATCTTGCACTAAAATAGTTTTGGACAGCAGCAGTAAGCTAACTTTAAAAAATCACCATAAACTTTAGAAATTGAATTATAAGATGAAAAAATATAGAATTAAATCTTATTGAGTCTAGTTTCTCATCGAAGAAACGGTGTAAGCAATGAAATTGTAAATCTTGAGATATAATAAATTTTATAAGACAATGTCAGAATGAATTTGGGTTCCCCTGTTCTGACTTTGAAAAATCATAAAACATTTAATAAAAATAATTAGGGGTTAAAATTTATATTTTTAGAATTTTTAATGAGTCTATTTTCAATAGAAACAAACGGGAACATCATTAAAATCCTGTACGAGGAGATAATTAATTTTTTGTGAAGAAGGGTTGGAACTGTTAGACAGCAGAACAAGGGTGACTTTAAAGAATAAACTGTACTTATTGGTTAAACCAAAAATTATGAAAATTTTATGGAAAGAAGATAAGTGAGTCTAGTTTCAGTGAAAATTAGCGGATCTTAATTTGAAGTTCTGTATCTCAAGATAAAAATAATTTAGTGACTATGACATGGATGGATAGCTTGAATATTCACATAAGTAAATAGTGAAAATTATGGATAATGTTACTTACAAGTGTGTTATTTATACTAAGGATGTGGATGGAGAGGAGGAGGAAAATATACATATATATATATGAATTAATTATGTATAAATTGATCACATGCCCGATTATAATCGATAAATGTTGAATTAGAAATGATGTAATGTTTTATTTGGAATATTTATTGTGAAATTATGATTATATCTATAATAAAAAAATCGAACTTGTGAGTTTATATAACTAAATTTTAGCGAGCATTTGTTAATATTATTAAATTTCAATATTATTTTATGAATGGTGATTAATATTTATGTATGTTAATTTTTGAAAATAAGTAAATTATGTACAAAAGTTATGAAACTGAACTGAGTATTTTGAAGGAACGGAACGCAGGAAATGAGTGCGATCTTTCAGTGAAAAAGATGAATTGACGGTAAATTACCCAAGTAAACTGAGATTTAGCATTTGTTGTGAATTCTCGTGTTTGCTTTCTGTTTAGCTCTTACGAGCTTTCGTTAACTTATATGAGTTTCAGTTAACCCTTTTGGGGTTTCAGTTCAACTCTGATGAGCTTCAATTAGCCTTTGGGCTTCTATTTAGCACTTTTGTGCTTCAGTTAGCATTCGGGCTTCCGTTTAGCACTTTTGTGCTTCAGTTAGCCTTCGGGCTTCCGTTTAGCACTTGTGTGCTTCAGTTAGCCTTCGGGCTTCCGTTTAGCACTTATGTGCTTCAGCTAGACTTCGGGCTTCAGATCACGATGTATTCAAATCCGTAAGCCGTTCCTTAAATGGACAAGTTGGTAAGTTGTAAATGTAACGTGTGGAAAAAGAAATGTAAGTAATGTTATCATTATTATTGATGAGCTCAATTATGTGATTTCGTCATTCAGAGATTGTGTTTGACAGGATATGTTAGTAAATTATGAGTATGTGAATCAAAGTGAAAAAATTTAAACACCTAATGAGGTTGAGCTCATTCACATGAATTTGTCACTTGAAATTGTGATTGACAGGAAGAAACAGTGAATTGCATGCTTATGAATGGTTACACATAATTATCTAAAAAACAAGAAAAATGACGGTTATTGATATATGGAGACATGAGACATTGATATATGAATGTGGAATATGATTGATAAATGTGTTCATTCATAATTATGGAATTATGTACCTCATGTATGCTATTTGCATAAAGATGATATTTCAAATACTTTGGTGAATAAAGCTTAAATATGAATTAGTATGAAATCGAGACAAGTTGTTATGAAAATATATTTAAATTATCTGTAAGTGTTTCGTACTCCTTGGTAATGCCTTGTACTCTATTTTAGCGACGGATACGGGTAGGGGGTGTTACACTTAGACCGAGGGAAGTAGACTGGGGGAAGACCAAGATAGTAGACTAATTCAATCTAGTCGCCCACTTTTTGTATACCGAGGTAAGTTGCACGTAAATATCACAATTCTATTGTAATTATGCATTAAATAATTGATATTACATGAAATATTAGATTTTCTTATGAATATGCATGACGAGATTGGATGAGGTAAAACTCCCAATTGAACCGTAGGAATAGATCGGATATCTATGCCGTGATACTAGGGTTATGTGAGCCAGTGTAAGACCATGTTTGGAACATGGCATCGACATTTATATGAGAGCTAGTGTAAGACCATGTCTGGGACATGGCATCGGCCTCGATATGTGAGCCAGTGTAAGACCATGTTTTGAACATGGCATCAATATTTATATGAGAGCTAGTGTAAGACCATGTCTAGGACATGGCGTCGGTCTCGATATGTGAGCTAGAGTAAGACCATGTTTGGAACATGGCATCGGCACTGATATATGAGAGCAAGTGTAAGACCATGTCTGGGACATGGCATCGGCATCTTACCCTTTTGTATGAGGCTTATCAGGTATCCATTTATTATTCCAACTGGTTCAACAGGTAATTTAAAGGTTTCATCATGATTGAAAAAAGTTATGACTATGTTGCAAGTGGTACAGGTACCTATACGAAACTCATAATAATGAGCTCAGGTTATGTATATGAAAAGTAAGGATGAAAATAAGTAAGTTATGTCTATAGTCATTTGAGAATCTTGTGCAAGTGTATGATATGTTATGAGTATGATGTTACTTGGTAAAGCGATGTTAATTTTTTACTTGTGACTTACTAGGCTTTATGCTTACTTCCTCACTTTTCCATTTTCTTATAGTGTCGCCAAGCTAGCTCAAGAATCAAGGGACATCGGAGACATTGATCACACTATCACCTAAAGTTTTTGGTATAGCTAGTTTAAATGTTTTAAGCATGGCATGTATAGGGACTTGGTCTTTTTGTTTAGTGTCATATTGGTTTAGCTATAAGTATTGGCTCATATGGATGTGATATTCATTTTGTATAGGCTATTAATATTGGCTAATATTGATTCTTATTAAATGCATTTGATGAGAATTCTCATGGATATGTTTGTTGCATGGTTAGTGTTGATAAGTAGGAGATGTTGTATGTAATTAGGAAATAGCTTGGAAATGATGTATGGATGCCTAGGTATTGGCTGATATGGTCATGTGTTTATGTGGTATTGGTATGGTTTGATGTTTTTGTAGGTGGGTGTAACTAAGGGTGACAAAAAGGCTTGGTAAATAGCCTTATTTTTGTCCACACAGGTAGACACATGGGCGTGTGTCTAGACTATGTGTGATACATGGTCTGCCCCATGGGTGTTTAGTCAAGCTGTGTGTCCCCTGCACCTAAATTTGGCAAAACAGAATGCCCAATAGTAACCACAGGAGCGAATACACAACTATATGTCTCAACCGTGTGGAGGACACGGCCTAGCACACAAGCGTGTGCCTTGGCCGTATGCCCCTAAATGGTTGATGACATCAGAAGTAGAATGTCAAGGTTTTTTTACACAGTCTGAGACACGGGCCTGTCATGGCCGTGTGAGCGACATGGGCCATGGACACAGACATGTGCCAGGATGTGTAAAAACCCCTATAGGTTTGAATTGAGAAATAAATCCACACGGGCTAGGTAAACGGGCGTGTCCCGATATATTCAGGCCGTGAGCGACACAGGCCATCAACATGGTCATGTTTGGAGGACACACAGGCGTGTCGCCCTTCCACACTGGCTTGTTCCCTTGTTTGCATTGAAATTATTCAAATTTTTCAAAGGTGTTCAGTTTATTCCCAAACCATTTCCAAAGTGTGTTTTGGGCCTCGGAGGTTCATATTAGGGACATTAAGAGGAAGTTTGAAAGTTTTAAATTTGAGCGAAAGTCTATGACCTAAAATTGTTTGTATGCATGTTTTTAAGTCTAGTAACGCCTCGTACCCTATCCCGGCGTGGGATACGCGTAAGGGGTGTTACATTTAGTGGTATTAGAGCTACAGTTTAGTGTAACGTCCCAAATTTTTTAGTGATTAATTTTTTTGTTATGTTGCATGTTTGGCTTGCTGGCTTGATGGTTAAGGGTCTTAGAAGGTGTGAGAAGTCCTAGGTTCAAACCTGGGCTTTAGCAAAAATTTTGGGTTTTTACTGAATTAAACCTTTGCTGCTTGATGATGGGTTCTTAGTTAATTAAGGGGAAGTTATGTCAAAGAAAGCTTGTTGATCCAAAGGATAGTGGCGTGTTACTGATGGCAAGGGACTCGAGTTCGAGTCTTTCTACGCGCAAGGGGGTGTCTTTTTGCTGCTGTGCCGTTCAAGAGGTTGTTCGTTAGTAGGATTCTAATGTTCTTGGGCGGTTGAAAATATTGAGGGGAGTGGGGAGTACATAGCCAAATCCTGGGAGTGTTGTAGGGAGAAAAGTTAGGAGTTTTGAAGGGGTTTGGATAATGTTTAGTGGAGTGATTTGAGGAGTTAGGTGAGGAGTGTGGTTGTGTCAATTGTGGTCTCTCATTTTTTTGCATTTTTGGCTTTTGAGTAAAAGGAGGAGGTTGGTCATTTTTTTAGCTCTTTTCTCTGTTCATAACTTTTTGGTTTTGGTTATTCGTTTTAGTCATTTTTGGTTTCTTTCGAGATTGGTCACTTGTAGCATTTTGGTCACCGTTTTCATTGATTTCTCTTCTCCCCAGAAATAATTCTTTGGCTGAACATCCACTTTTATTCCTCTCCCTTACCCCAACCTTACCCCTTTTGATCGTATACATCTTCTTTCTTCACGTTTCCTCTCTTCTTCTCCCTTGACCAAATATAACACCTTTTCTCTTTAGACTTTCGAGTTCTTCAAATTTTATCTTTGTCCATCTAGTTTTTGAGGCCGATTACTCCATCCCTTTGGTTACGATTAGGTGTTCTGCTTAAACAAGTCGGTAAGTATTTTTGAATTGCTAAAAGCCGAATACTCTTCTATTCCCTTATTGTTGATTCTTACCCCCTTTTCTCCTAGGTGTGGTGATTCTTTCAGGTTAGTGAAGGAATTGCCAGTGTTTATTGAGCAGTCGAATCTTTTCTTCTTTACTCAATCAAGGTAAGTCTGCTTACGATAATGGGGTTCTTTGGGAACGTGACTTATTTAGAAAGGTGTTAGCCGATTGTTTGCTTCTCTTATCTTTGGGTTGTGTTTTCAATAGGTTGTATTTTAGTCTCATGTCATGTGTTTGGTTATCGATAATGGGTTGTTGTCAATGCAGTTATTCGGTTGGAAGAGTAAACCATCCTTCATCAACGGTTCTGGCAGGGCTAATCACCCATTTGATTAGGGCAAGTATTAGGTGTTATGTTAAATTGGGAATTAGAAGGGTGATTAACCCTAGTATAAATCAACTAACGGATTATCGTGACTGAATGTAGGTTTGAGGAAAACTCTTGGACTAGGCGCACGTTTTGCAACAGGTGTGTAATCACACTACTTCAATTGTGAAACGGTAAAAGCCGAAAAATTGGTACCATCGATGTCACACGAGCGTACGTTCACTTGTGTGGTCATCTATACGCGTAAGCGCGAGCATGTAACTGTAGAGACCACCACGAGCGATTTAATGGGCTTAGGTCGTTTTGGGCCACGTTGGGCCGAAATGGGCCGTGTAGGCCACACGGGCTCGTGGGCCCCGCACGGGTAAACCACACTGTTGTGTAGAGATAATTGGGCTGGCAGTGTAGTTTACACGGCCAACGACATTATTTAGGCTTCTTGGGCCACACGAGCGTGTAGGCCCACATGGGCCGTATTATGGGCTTTTAGGCCCATTTCTACTGTTTGACTGTTAAGGTCGCACGGGTTGCCTAAGACGGCTGTGGGCCTACTGATTGGTCCATAAGTACACTTAGACCCCATACTGATGAGATGACTATTATACCCTCAAAGGTAAAATGACTAATATACCCCTATGCTATATTTGACTGTAATCGAGCATGATATATTGCATACATGTATACATTAGGACATGACATGTTGCATGGGGGTGAGTCCGCTATATTTGGAGAAGGTGTACTATACTAGCACCTCTATTGCATACACTGTTTAGTGCCGCAACCGGTGCTATATTTTGGAGTGTAGGGATGGGTAGGTTGATTTTATCCCCACATGGAGTGTAGGGTTGGACAGAGTGAAGTGTAGAGGATGGATGGGTAGGATCACTGCTTACATCTCTAATACTGTACTGTATTGGGCTAAGGCCCACACTGATACTGTTACCGTAATTGGCTGAGGCCCACACTGATATTGCTACTGAAAAAGTCTTAGGCCCAGACTGTTTACACTGCATGATTTTCTGTTTGATAAATAGGGATTTCACACGGAGTTTCTACAAACTCACTTTTCTGCTTATCTGTGCAAGTAATCCTTAGGCGGGTCAGTGCTGTGAGGGACTCGGAGATGGCCACACCACTGTTTATGTTTTTCATTTTTGGTTTTTAGTAAAGGTAGTTTTATTTGGGTAAATTTTATGTAATAAGGCCGTGTTAAGTTTTTTTAATTGGGGATTTATTTAAATTGACTTAAATCTGTTAGCAGTAGGACTCAGGTTTTCAAACGGTAAATGATTTTCAACAACTATACTACGTATCTTGTTTTAAAAGCTTCCACAACGAAAAATGTTTTTAAGTGTAATAACGATTTAGTATGAAACGTGTTTTGCTAGACAAACCTGTAACTTAACGAATGAAATAATTAAGTTAGCATCTCTTAAAGATAACAGATGAGGTTTTAACACAAATAGTCTTTTCTATTGGAACTACATTTTTTTTAAACTCACTCTAATGTGGAATCACGGACTCGTCCATAACATCTAGGCCGAGTTTGGGGTGTTACATTTAGCCGATTTTCAAACTAACATAGCGAGTGTACAAGTCTAGCTATGCATGCCATATATACATTGTGATAGTGTGACGACTCTTGACGAATTTAAATTATGTTTTCATACAGTAAATGGATCTCGATGAAGCTGTGGCGGATTATGTAGAGAGTAATGCGCCTGCTCTCACTGAAGGGATCCGCCAGTTGAGAGTGGGCTCGTGACTTTTAATCAGTGCAGAAGGGCTAGAGAAGCCTACCTCCACATGATGAACGCATGGTATTCGGAGTTTCTTCGTGCAAACCCGAACACTCTGCCTCCTCCACCCCCTCCAATCCCCCAGCCTGCCCCCATAACTCCCCAAGCTGTAGAGATGATTAGAAGGGAGAAACCTCCGGTTGACAGAATTCAAAAACAAAGGGCCGAGGAATTTAGACCGACTCTAGAAAATACCATTAGGGTATTCGATGAATTATCTTGCACACCGGAAGGGTGCATGAAGTGTGTCGTGTCACTCCAGCGAAACTCGGCCTACTAATGGTGGAACACCCTTGTGTCAATTATGCCAAGAGAAAGGATTACATGGGAGTTTTTTCAAGAGGAATTCTGAAAAAAGTATATTAATCAGAGGTTTATAGATTAGAAGATGATGAAATTTCTAGAATTAAAGCAAGACCGAATAACAATAACAGAGTATGAACGTGAGTTCGTGAGGCTTAGAAAATACGCTAGGGAGTGCATATCTACCGAAGCTATCATGTGCAAGAGATTTGAGGACGGATTGAATGAAGACATCCGATTATTTATTGGCATCTTAGAGTTAAGGGAGTTTGTGATGCTTGTTGAGAGAGCTTGCAAGGAAGAAGTATTGGCCAGAGTGAAGAGAAAAGCTAATATTAAGTCTAGTGACTCAAAGAAAGACAAATGGGGAAATCACATCAGACATCATCCAAGAGGCTGAGAGAGTTTCCTACTCAATCAAATGCTTTTGTGAGATTCTCGAGTAGAAATTAGAATAAGCAGTACATGGCTTCTAAAGCTCAAACCACTTCTATCGCGAGTGTTGGTAGTACTCAGCCAAATAGGTCAGAATGTTTAGAGTGTGGTAGGTGTCATTTTGGTGAGTGCCGAGGAAATGATAGAGGTTGTTTCAAGTGCGGTTCGCTAGACCATTTTATCCGAAACTATCCTGAAATGGATGAGAAAGACAAAAAGCAAAATGAGAGAGCGAGTAATGCTCCTTCGAGAGGTAAACCACAGAAGAACCCGAGAAGTGGGGCTAGCAACAGAGGTACACATCGAGATTTCATCGTAAGGTCTAAGGGCTGAGTGCCTGCAAGGACTTATGCCATTCGCGCTTGTGAAGAGGCATCATCATCGGATGTTATTATCGGTACTTTTCCTCTTCATGATATTTCTGTTGTTACTTTTATTGATCTGGGGTCTACCCATTCGTATGCTTGTGTGAAACTGGTGTCTAGCATGAATATGCCTGTTGAGTCTACTAAATTTGTGGTAAATGTGTCAAACCCATTAGGCAAGCATGTATTAATTGACCAAGTATGTAGAAATTGTCCCTTGACAATTAGAGGTCATTGTTTTTCAGCTAACATCATGTTATTGTCGTTTGATGAATTTGACGTTATCCTTGGTATGGATTGGTTATCTACCCATGATGTTATAGTGAATTGTGGAAAGAAATTCATTGAACTAAAATGTGAAAATGGGGACATTCTTCGGGTTGAATCAGGTGAACTGGATAGCTTACCTTTAGCGATTTCTTCTATGACTGCTGAGAAATAAATGAGAAAAGGGTATGCTTTTTATCTCGCATTTTTGTTGAATACCCAAGTGTCGGAAGTAAAGAGTGAGTCAGTGCCAGTGGTATGTAAGTTTCTGGATGTGTTTCAGGAAGAGTTGCCCAGACTGCCTCTAACTAGGGAAGTCGAGTTTGGTATTGAATTGGTCCCTGGTATGGCGCCTATTTTAGTTGCCTCGTATAGGATGGCACCATTGGAGTTAAAAGAGTTGAATGTTCAGCTACAAGAATTAATGGATAAGGGTTTTGCGAGACCGGACTATTCTCCGTGGGGTGTTCTGGTACTTTTTGTGAAAAAGAAAGATGGGTCGATGAGGTTAAGTATAGACTACGGACAGCTCAACAAGGTGACTGTGAAGAACAAGTATCCTTTGCCGAGGATCGATGATCTGTGTGAAGAGCAAGTATCCTTTGCCAAGGATCGATGATCTGTTTGACCAATTGAAAGGAGCCACAGTGTTTTCTAAGATAGACTTAAAGTCTGGTTATTACCAGCTAAGAGTTAAGGAGCAAAATGTATCGAAAATCGCATTTTGGATGAGGTACGAGCACTATGAGTTCCTTGTCATGCCCTTTGGTTTAACAAATGTTCTTGTCGTGTTTATAGATTTAATGAATCATGTTTTCTGACTATACTTGGATAAGGTCGCTGTTGTTTTTATCGATGACATATTAATTAATTCTCGTGATGAGAGTGAGCATGCGGAGCATTTGAGAACTGTTTTGCATACTTTAAGAGATAAGCAGTTGTATGTCAAGTTTAGTAAAAGTGATTTTTCACTCCGAGAGGTCAAATTATTAGGACACATCATGTCGGGTGATGGAATTAGAGTTGACCTGAGTAAGATCTCAGCTATTGTTGAGTGGAAACTACCGAGGAATGTATCAGTTATTAGAAGATTTTTAGCCTTAGCGGGTTACTACAGACGATTTGTTAAAGGATTCTCCATAATTGCTACTCCAATGACAAGGTTGCTACAGACAGATGTCAAGTTCAAATGGACAGAAAAATACCAACAGAGTTTCTAGAAACTAAAGGCATTGTTGACTGGAGCTCTAACTTTAATGCAGCCGGAACTGGGAAAAGAGTTTGTGGTGTATAGCGACGCAGCCTTGAATGGATTGGGATGCGTGCTCATGCAAGAAGGCAAGGTAATAGCATATGCCTCGAGACAACTGAAGCCGCATGAGAAAAATTATCGGACTCATGACTTAGAGGTAGCCGCCATACTGTTCGCACTGAAGATTTGGAGACACCATTTGTATGCCGAAAGATACGAGTATTCATTGACCATAAAAGTTTAAAGTATTTGATGACTTAAAAGGAACTGAACATTCGCCAACGAAGATGGCTAGAGCACATAAAAGACTACGAACTGGTGATCGAATATCTTCCAGGGAAGGCGAACGTGGTCGCCGATGCTTGGAGTAGGAAGTCATTGTTTGCCTTGAGGGCTATGAACACTCAGTTGTCAATAACCGATGATGGTTTGATTTTAGTCGAGTTGAGAGTGAAACCAATGTTTTTGCAAGAGATCTACAAAGCTCAGAAAGGTGGTAAAGAATTGCAAGCTAAGATAACTCAGTCCGAGACGGGTATAGAATCAGATTTTTGGATAGGTTCAGATGGCTGTTTAATGTTTCACGACAGAATTTGTGTACCCAAAGACGATGAGCTTATTCAAAAAATTTAGCATGAGGCACATAACAGTTGTATGTCTATCCATTCGGGTAGTATGAAAATGTATAATGACTTGAAGAAAATATATTGGTGGTCGGGAATGAGAGATGTTTCAGAGTTTGTCTCTAAGTGCCTAATTTGTGAGCAAGTGAAAGCTGAACATTATGTACCTTCGGGTTTACTTCATCCTGTGATGGTTCTCGAATGGAAATGGGACCATATTACTATGATTTCATGTCCGAGTTGCCTTGGACACTAAGGAAGAAAGATGCCGTATGAGTTGTGATTGATAGAGTAACAAAGTCAGCTCATTTTATACCGGTACGTACGGACTATCCACTTGAAAAATTGGCTGATTTGTATGTTTCCGAAATTGTGAGACTTCACAAGTGCCCTTATCGATCATTTCGGATAGAGATCCGAGGTTTACCTCGCGGTTTTGGAAAAAGTTACTTGGGAACAAATTTGAATTTTAGCACGGCTTTCCATCCTCAAACCGATGGTCAGTTGGAGAGAGTAATTCAGGTTCTTGAAGACATGTTGCGGTGTCATGTCCTTGAATTCCAAGGTAGTTGGGAAAAGTATTTATCACTGGTAGAGTTTGCCTACAATAATAGCTATCAGGCAAGTTTGAAAATGGCACCTTATGAGGCTTTATATGGGCATAAGTGCCGAATGCATTTTTATTGGACCGAACTCAGAGAAAATCAGATTCACGAGGTTGACTTAGTCAAAGAGACCGAAGAAAAAGTAAAGGTAATTCGTGATTGTTTGAAGGCCACTTCGGATAGATAGAAATCCTATGCGGATTTGAAGCGAAAAGAAATTGAGTTTCAAGTTGGTGATAATGTGTTTTTGAAAGTATCCCCATGGAAGAAACTTCTCAGATTCGGTAAGAAAGGAAAATTAAGTCCACGTTTTATTGGACCTTATGAGGTGACTGAGAGAATTGGACTGGTAGCTTATCGACTAGCCTTGTTATCTGAGTTAGAATAGATCCACAATGTTTTCCATGTGTTGATGTTATGCTGATACCGTTCTGACCTTTCTCACGTTCTTGCACCTACAGAGGTTTAGATTCGATCAAACATGACTTATGGTGAAGAGTCGGTTTAGATTTTGGCTTGAGAGGTTAAGCAACTGAGGAACAAGAGTATAGAACTCGTGAAAGTACTATGGTATAGACATGGGGTATAAGAGGCCACATGGGAGCCCGAGGAAACTATGAGAGATCAATACCCAAACCTTTTCACTGGTAAGATTTTCGAGGATGAAAATCCCTAAAAGGGGAAAATTCTAATAGCCCAATTTTGGGCCTAGTCATAACAATGGTTTCGAAACCACAAGTATGAGGTCAGAGAAATTATTTTAATATTATTTTATGTGTTATAGCATGATTATATGAGTGTTTGAAATTTTGGGTGAATTAATTTCAGTGATTGCATGCTTAATTTTGAAAAAGGAGTAAATCACATAAAGTGTAAAAGTTTTGTTCTACTAGCTAAAGGTGTCAAATAGCTAAGGAACATTAAATTGGAGGTCTTTATTGAGTAAATAGACCACAAATTTGTTAGTGGCTGAACATTGAGACAAAGAAATTGTAAGGCCAAAGTTAGGTGAAATTTGGTGACTAATTTGACTAGAAATATAATAAAATAAGGAGAAGCTTTCATATTTTTCATTCACTCTTTCTTCTCCATCGATTTTATCTAAGAAAGAAGGCAATGGGAGCTTGAAATTTTTAGCACTTTAAGACTCTATAAGTGATTTTGATGGTCTTTCTTGATGATTTTTGTACTTTTGGTGCTCTTGTAGCTTAAGCTAACTAATGGGGGGACTATTTTGCAAAATGGTTGAGAGTCTAGGGTTTTGCCATGAGAGTACTCATGTTGGTTGCTAAATTTTTATAGAAAAAAATGAATCATGGTTGTTAAATAAACAGCTTTATTGAAAGGGGTTTTCATGAAAACACCTAAAAGGGACCATTTTGTAAAAGTTACAAAATAAGAAGTAAAGGTGTGAAATAATTGGATTTGTGAGTTTCAATAAGCTTAAAATAGGTTCGGCTAGGCTTGGTTAATGAGGAAATTTAATGAAAATCGATTTACGAGCCTTGGGGCAAAATCATAATTTTGTGAAAGTCTAAGGGCAAAACGGTTATTTTACCAAAATATGAATTATGAAATGTCTTGATTAATGTAATGATTAAATTAGTGAATTTTATCATTATAGATTAAGAAATACGAAATCCGGACCTAGACCGGGGGAAGACCAAGCTAGTAGTCTAATTCAATCTAGTCGCCCACTTTTTTTATACCGAGATAAGTTGCATGTAAATATCACAGTTCTATTGTAATTTTGCATTAAATAATTGATATTGCATGAAATGTTCAATTTTGTTATGAATATGCATGACGAGATTGGATGTGGTAAAACTCCTAGTTGAACTGTAAGAATAGATCAGATATCCATGTCGTGATACTAGGGTTATGTGAGCCAGTGTAAGACCATGTTTGGAACATGACATTGGCATTTATATAAGAGCTAGTGTAAGACCATTTCTGGGACATGGCATCGGCCTCGATATGTGAGCCAGTGTAAGACCATGTTTGGAACATGGCATCGGCATTTATATGAGAGCTAGTGTAAGACCATGTCCGAGACATGGCATCGACCTCGATATGTGAGCTAGTGTAAGACCATGTTTGAAACATGGCATTGACAATTATATAAGAGCTAGTGTAAGACCATGTCTGGGACATGGCATCAGCCTTGATATGTGAGCCAATGTAAGACCATGTTTGGAACATGGCATAGGTATTTATATGAGAGCTAGTGTAAGACCATGTTTGGACATGGCATTGGCCTCGATATGTGAGCTAGAGTAAGACCATGTTTGGAACATGACATCTGCACCGATATCTGAGAACCAGTGTAAGACCATGTCTGGGACATGGCATCGGCATCTTACCCTTTCGTGTGAGGCTTATCGGGTATCCATTTATTATTCCAGCTCGTTTAACTGGTAATTTAAAGGTTTCATCATGATTGAGAAAAGTTATGATTTTGTTGCAAGTGGTACAGGTACCCACACGAAACTCATAATAATGAGCTCGGGTTATGTGTATGAATAGTAAGGATGAAAATAAGTAAGTTATGTCTATAATCATTCGAGAATCTTATGCAAGTGTATGATATGTTTTGAGTATGATGTTACTTGGTAAAGTGATGTTAATTATTTACTTGTGACTTACTAAGCTTTATGCTTACATCTTCTCTTTTCCATTTTCTTATAATGCCGCCAAGCTCGCTCGGGAATCAAGGGATGTCGTAGGCATTGATCACACTATCACCTAAAGTTTTTTGTATAGTTAGTTTAAATGTTTTAAGTGTGCCATGTATAGGGACTTGGTCTTTCTATTTAGTGTCATGTTGGTTTAGCCATAAGTATTGGCCCATATGGATGTGATATTCATTTTGTATAGGCTATTGATGTTGGCTAATATTGATTATTATTAAATGCATTTGATGAGAATTCTCACAAATGTGTTTGTTGCATGGTTAGTGTTGATAAGTAGGAGATGTTGCATGTGATTAGGAAATAGCTTGGAAATG
Organism: Gossypium hirsutum; assembly: GCF_007990345.1. Lineage (NCBI taxonomy): Eukaryota > Viridiplantae > Streptophyta > Magnoliopsida > Malvales > Malvaceae > Gossypium > Gossypium hirsutum. The sequence continues at coordinate 48,681,567 of NC_053424.1, forward strand.
ATGTATGGATGCCTAGGTATTGGCTGATATGGTCATGTGTTTATGTGGTATTGGTATTGTTTGATGTTTTTGTAGGTGGGTGTAAGTACGGGTGACAAAAAGGCTTGATAAATAGTCTTGTTTTTGTCCACACGAGTAGACACATGAACGTGTGCCTAGACCGTGTGTGACACACGATCTGCCCCATTGTTGTGTAGTCAAGTCGTGTGTCCTCTGCACCTAAATTTTGCAAAACAGAATGCCCAGTACTAACCACACGGGCAGAGACACGGCCGTGTGTCTCAACCGTAAGGAGGACATGGCCTAGCACACGGGCGTGTGCCTTGGCCATGTGCCCCTGAATAGTTGATGACGTCAGAAACAGAATGTCAAAGTTTTTGTACACAGGCTGAGACATGGGCGTGTCATGGCTGTGTGAGGGACATGGGTCATGGACATGGGCGTGTGCCAGGCCGTGTGAAAATCCCTGTAGGTTTGAATTGAGAAATAAATCCACACGGGCTAGGGACATAGGCATGTCCTGATATGTTCAGGCCATGTGAGCAACACGGGCCTTCAACATGGCCATGTTAGGAGGACACACGGGCGTGTCACCTTCCCACACGGGTGTATGCCCTTGTCTGCATTGAAATTATTCAAAGTTTTCAAAAGTGCTTGGTTTATTCCTGAACTATTTGCAAAGCGTGTTTTGGGCTTCGTAGGTTCATATCAGGGATGTTAAGAGGAAGTTTGAAATTTTTAAATTTGAGCGAAATTCTATGACCCGAAATTGTTTGTATGCATGTGTTTAAGTCTAGTAACGCCTTGTACCCAGTCCCGGCGTGGAATATGGGTAAGGGGTTTTACATTTAGTGGTAGCGAGTGTACAAGTCTTGCTATACATGCCATAAATACATTGTGATAGTGTGACGACTCTTGACGAATTTAAATTATGTTTTCATATAGTAAATGGATCTCGACAGAGCAGTGGCAGATGATGTAGAGAGTAATGCGCTGGCTCTCGCTTAAGGGACCGCGCCAGTCGAGAGTGGGCTCGTGACTTTTAATCAGGGCAGAGGGGCTAGAGAAGCCTACCTTCACTTAAAGAACGTATAGTATTCGGAGTTTGTTCGTGCAAACCCGAACACTCCACCTCCTCCACCCCTCCAATCCCTCAGCCTGCCCCCATAGCTCCCCAAGCTGTAGAGATGATTAGAAGGGAGAAACCTCCACTTAACAGAATTCGAAAACAAAGGGCCAAGGGATTTAGAGCAAATATAGATGATGACAAGAAAGGGCAGAGTTCTGGCTAGAAAATACCATTAGGGTATTCGAGAAATTGTCTTGCACACTGGAGGAGTGCATAAAGTGTGTTTTGTCACTCCTACGAGACTCAGCCTACCAATGGGGGAACACCCTTATATCAGTGGTGCCAAGGGAAAGGATTACATGGGAGTTTTTCTAAGAGGAATTCTGAAAGAAGTATATTAGTCAGAGGTTTATAGATCAAAAGAGGAAGGAATTTCTAGAATTAAAGCAATGTCGAATGATAGTAATAGAGTATGAGCGTGAGTTCGTGAGGCTCAGCAAATACGCTAGGGAGTGCGTATCTACCAAATCTATCATGTGCAAGAGATTTAAGGACGGATTGAATGAAGACATCTGATTATTAGTTGTTATCTTATTGTTAAAGAAGTTTTTGATGCTTGTTGAGAGAGCTTGCAAGGCAGAAGAATTGACCAAAGGGAAGAGAAAAGCTGATTTTAAGTCTCGTGACTCAAGGAAAAGACAGATATGGAAATCACATTAGACCTCATCCTAGAGGTCGAGAGAGTTTCCTACTCGATCCAATGCTTCTATGGGATTCTCGAGTAGAAATAAGAATAAGCAATACACGGCTTCTAAATCTCAAACCACTTCTATCGAGAGTGTTGGTAGTGCTCGGCCAAATAGGCCGAAGTGTTCGCAGTGTGGTAGGCGTCATTTCTGTGAGTTAATTAAACAAATAGCCAAATGCCTATACACAAGCATTCATCCACAAGTTAGTCACATAAGTGCATGTAGTCATCCATTAACTCAATTTAATACTCAATACATTGTATCATATCTCATTCACATATATCATGTACATTATTTGTAACATTTCATTCTCAATCATATAAACAGTAATTCATTTGATAACAGTAACTCATCCGTATAAACAGTATGTAACACCCCTATCCCGTAACCGTCGCCGGAATAGGATGAGACGTTACCAGAACTTAGGAATCAGATCAGAACAGTAAAATTTTGAACCTTTTCTTAAATAAAAGATCATTTATTTATATAACTAATAGACACAAACAAAGATCGAAGTTAAAACTTATAAAAGTAAACTTCCATAAGATGCCATATTCGCATGGCTTATATACAATAGTCAAAATATCATTCTATTTATAGTCTATCCTATACATGCCATAAGATAAGTCCAAATCATATGATTACTACAACAGTAGATAGTGTGACGAAGTGCTGACGATCCCCAAGCTAATAGTAAGAGTCAACGATCTACAAAAATAAATAGAGAAACATAACATTCAAAGTAAGCTTTCATAAGCTTAGTAAGTCTTAAGCAATTTAAACAGTTGAACTTAAAAACAAACCAAATGTTCGAAATCACATAACACTTTCTGAGTACAATTCTGTTTGGCTGATTATGCACAAACACATATCGTTTTACTCCGTTTATACTCAAACTCATATAAACATAGTATTTACAAGCTTCTGGATTAACTTTAATTCTTTCAAATTTCACTAGTGTATCATTTCTTACCCACACTTACTTTCAACATTCATAGTTAAATAGCATATCGAAAACTATCTTGTAACTTTGCATAATAACTGAATGCGCACATATACAAATATACATATGAATTTACAACATCTTTTTATATGCTTCTCATTACACATTCTTAATTCCCGTCAGATCAATCTCACATATAATATATATATCACATACCTGAATCATTTAATGTGTAATACGAGTTCAATTTATCATCTTAGCATAGGATCTCGTAGTCATATACTTTATCAATTTCACTAACACTTGGCCTATGAGGTATAAAACCCAAACATAACACCAGCACGAAGCCTATGGGACTTTAAACTCATATATAATACCAGCACTAGGCCTGCAGGATTTAACCCGGATATAATACCAGCACGAAGCCTGCGGGATTTAACCCGGATATAATTCCAGCATATAGCCTGCATGTCTTTAAGCCCGAATACAATCTCAGCATAATTTATTTTATATACTTTTTACTATCTTTGGCCTCATCAAATATCTAATAATACCCACTTTTCACAATTGGTCATTCGGCCCCATTAAATACACATAAACATATGTACATTTCACACTTGCCCATTCGGTCGCACCACATACACAAGCACATATATAAGATAATGCTTTTATCATTACTTGCTAATACATCATATACTTTGCTTCCATTTAAATAACCACTCAGCCATATTACATTTCTAAGTAACCATTCAGCCTCACTATACAAATAAGATAGCACACATTTTCATAAAGGCCCTTCAGATAACTTGCACACATTTAATATTAGCCATTTCGGCCTCACCACATATACATATCTTGTACATCAATTTCATCATATCAAAATCACTTATATATCATTTCCTAACGTCACAACTCAAAATTCACATATGGTTTTAATCAATATCTTATAAGCAACTCAAACAGTTTTATCAATGTTTACAACATAATCACAAATTTACTACAAGTTGTCTTCCTAAGCAACAGTCATTAAATTATTTGTAACTGGAGCTACGAAACTCTAAATCAAGTACCGTAAATTTTCCCTGAAAATATACTCATATATATTTCATCCATAAAATTTTCAGAATTTTTGGTTTATCCAATCAATACCATATTTTTCTTAAAGTTTCCCCTGTTTCACTGTTTGACTAATCTGAACACTCTTCACTTCGAATCAAATTTCTCATTGTAAAGAATTCAAAATATGTTCTCGTTGATTTCATTTGAAACTAGAGTCATTAAGCTTTAATTACATAATTTGTTTAGCCTCTAACTCAACTCCAACAATTTATGGTGATTTTCTAAAATCACGCTATTGCTGTTGTCCCAAGCAGATCTATTACAATTTACTCTTAAATTTCCAAAAGTTCAAACACTTAAGAACTTACTAAGATTTCAATTTCCCTTCTTCAATTTCCTAATCACATTAGTAGTTTCACTTACTTGTTAACATTAATCCACAATTCATCTCAGAATTCATTCGGTAATTTCATCACATAATTTATTAAAATACCATTTCCTTATATTGATTTCAAATACATTCAAGAATTTGAAGCATAATTTCATAGCCAAATGTAATCACTATTCGGCATTTACAAGAAATTCATAGTAATTTATTCGAGTCTTAACTCATGATACTTTCAGTTATTCCATCTTATGTGACACCCCTAATTTGACCCTAGTCGAAAAGTGGTTTCGGGACCACAAAATCGAGTCATAAAAATAATTAGCCGTCATATTTTATGACTATTATATGTGAATACGAATGTGTGAAAGTTTTAAGCTTTGATTTAGTAAATTGCATGTGAATTTAGTGAATAGGACTTATGTGTGACACTTTTGAAATGTGATAGGTCAAAACATAAGGATCTATTAGTGCATGAAATAAAAAGGGTGGACTTGCATGTCAATTTCCCCCCTAATTAGTAGTGGCCGGCCATGAGCATGAGAGTGGACAAAATGTTATGGGGTGAAACATGTTGGAAACATTTTGTGTTAGTGTGTTATGGGAGAAAGAATATAATAAAAGTTAATGAAATAAATGAAAAAACATGTTTTGAGGTGAAAATAACAAGGCCATTTTCTTCTTCTTCTTGCCGTGAGTTGAGAAAGAAAATAGAAACCTTTGAGCTTAGGGCATTCGGCAAAAGAAGGCTTCAAATAAGCTCAAGAGCATAGAGGGGCAATTTTGGATAAAGAGAAAGTAAACGAATAGCCGTGGATATCTAGTCGTCGACCACTTCCGAGGTAAGTTTTAAGTGATTAAACATTGAGTAAATTCAATCATAATAGGACATAATGAGTTGATTTAATAAGATATGATGTGGCCATGATATGTCTTAAACTCAAATGGTAAGTTCATATGTGTTTGGACTTGGAAATTTAAGAGCAAATTGTAATAATTTGCTTTGGACAGCAGCAGTAACGTGATTTTAGAAAATCACTACAAATTGTTGGTGTGGAATTATAGGCTGAATAAAATATGTAATCAAAGCTTATTTAGTCCAGTTTCTTATAAAAGATACCATGGAAGCAAAGAAATTTCCTATAAAGAGATATTTAAAGTTGTGTGGGACAGTGTCAGAATGACTCCGAAATCCCCTGTTCTGTTTTTAGAAAATCATTATAAATTGTACAAAAATGGTTATAAGATAAAATTTATATCCTTAGGCTCCTTAATGAGTCTAGTTTCAAATGAAATCAAATACAACACATTTTGAATTCTGTAAAATGAGAAATTTGATTCGTAGTGAAGAGTGCACAGATTAGTCAAACAGTGAAACAGGGGAAACTTTAAGAAAAATCTGGTATTGATTGGCCAAACCTAAAATTCTGGAAATTTTATGGATGGAAGATATACGAGTCTATATTCAGGAAAAATTAACGGCAAGTGATTTGGAGTTTTGTAGCTCCGGTTATAAATAATTTAGTGACCATTGCTCAGGAAAACAGCTCGTAGTGAATATGTGATTTTGTTGTAAACATGGATAAAACTTGCTTTAGTTGCTCATAAGCTATTGATTAAACCCATACTTGAATTCTAAATCGTGATATTGTAAGCTTATGAGTATTCGAACATGAAATGATAGTATGGCGTAAAATTAAATTATTCATTGGAAAGTGATGGATGTAGATTCGGCCAAGACCAAGTCTGTACATGATAGTATATGTGGTATGTGAAGTATATTTGAATAAATGTGAAAGTGTATATATGTGATAAGGCCGAATGGCCAATGTGATGAATGTGAAAGTGTGTATATATGTGATAAGGCCTAATGGCCAATGTGATGAATGTGAAAGTGTATATATGTGATAAGGCCGAATGGCCAATGTGATGAATGTGAAAGTGTATATATGTGATAAGGCCGAATGGCCGATGTGATGAATGTGAAAGTGTATATATATGTGATAAGGCCTAATGGCCGATGTAATGAATGTGAAAGTGTATATATATGTGATAAGGCCTAATGGCAGATGTGATGAATGTGAAAGTGTATATATGTGATAAGGCCTAATAGCCGATGTGATGAATGTGAAAGTGTATATATGTGATAAGGCCTAATGGCCGATGTGATGAATGTGAAAGTGTATATATGTGACAGGGCCGAGTGGCCAACGTGATGGATGTGAAAGTGTATAAATGTGATAAGTCCCGAAGGGCAATTGTGTCAGTACTATATCCGGGTTAAAACCCCGCAGGCTTTATGCGAGAATATTATCCTGATTAATGTCCGTAGGCTTCGTGCTCGTACTATATCTGAGCTTTAAAGACCCGACGGCTAAATGCTAGGATTCAAGTAAGACTTTGATATTGAGTATCTGCATTAAGTTACCATCAAATAAGTATTATGTATTCAAGATGTTCAGGTACGTATTACTTACTCATCGGTGGAGTGATTTCGAGGTGAATTATCAGTATCAAAGAGGTAGGTAAATGTGATTAATATTATAACTCCAAATGTGAGAATGATCTAATTGGTAATGGTATGTTTGTATAATAAAGTATGCGATGAAATATTCTTATGTATTAGTGCATATTCTGCCCAAAAGCCTTATGATCTGAGTATGGGTTGGGTTGAGCTAGATGTGCCAGTACAAGGTAAGGATTATGATTTGTAAGCTTACATATATGTGATAAGGAATATGTTGGTTCTTTATGTGCCTATGGTAATTTAGTACTTGTCATGTTGAAATACTTAAAAGTATGGATGTGATTATGAACAAGTGGAAAGGATTATTGAAAGTTGAAAATCGATGAAGAATGTGCTTTGGAAATATTTGACCATCTAGGTCATTATTATTCGAAAGTATATATGTGGCAGCCAAGTGCTGCGTTTAATGAAATTATAGATCGAGCTAAAGCTCTAGATTAACTTCATCGAACAGTTGAAATGAATGACCAATAATAGTGATTGAGAACACTTTGTCTTGCTTAAAACTTACTAAGCATTAAATGCTTACTCCGTTCTTTGAATCTCTGTTTTATAGATTTTGGTTCGTCAGCTATCGGACTCGGGATTATTGAAGTCGAAGTCGCCCACACTATCAAAGCCCTTTTGGTACACTTTTGGTTGAACTCTGAAATGGCATGTATAGGACTACCCTTTTGTTGTTGGTCATGTACCCTTCGGTTTTGTGTAAATTTGGATAGCCATGCGAAAATGGCTTAAATATACTTTGATCATAGCATTATAATCGTTTTGTATGTTGTCCGTCGAGAGGTATGGAAATGTTGGTAACGGTTAGCCATGGGAAGGGTTATTCTTGATCTCTTTTGGAATATGTATGACAAACTCTAGTTGATCCATGGAGGATCATGAAATAGGTAAAGTTTACCTTAAAAAAAACAGATGCTGACAGCAGCAGTGATGTGGATGTGAAAAATCACTAAAAATAGTAGGAATGGAATTAAATAGTGAATAAATTATTTAAACGAACCTTGATGAATCTATTTTCATAGGAAAGTAACGAAACGATCATATGAACAGTATGTTAAGAGATATTCAGGTTCTCGTGAGACAGGGCCAGAACGGTTTCTGGATTCCCTGTTCCGAATTTGGAAATTCATTATAAATTAACCAGAGATAATTAGGAGTCATGCCATACATGTATAGATTCCTCTCTGAGTCTAGTTTCTATAGAAACAAACGGCATCAGTATTGAAGCCCTGTACAGGGAGATATCCAAGTCGTAATGTGCAAAGGTCAGTGTAGTCGATCCCTGTAACAGGGGACACACATAAATTCAACTTAATCGTTTAAGAGCTTACCTCAAAAGTTATCGTACGGCTATATCGACTACACGACAACCTTCGTTTTTTTTTCCTCGATCCGAGTTTGTCCCCATAAGCTCTTGATGCTCAATCAACAATTTTTAACTTCAAATTTGCAAACAGCAATGTCATCACTTTACATAACAGAAATTAAATTTCATTACTTAAACTATCCACGACAATCACCTTCCGAGCACCTTAATTTTCTTTAACCTAAACCACCTCATAGTATACATATACACATTCGGCTAATTATAAAACAAATCAGCACTCATAACCGAATCATTAACTAAAATCACATTCGGTAATATGCTTAAATAATTTCAATATTTATTAACATCTAAAACTAATTTGCTTGGGGTGCCATGAATTATTCAAATCGGCCGAATATCATTGAATTTCTAAAATCATGCTGATAACCACTTGGCCGAATTTCACATATCAAAGCCACTTATATATATTATTCAAAGCATTTAACACTTAAAAATCCAAAACCATAAAACTCAATTCATATAACACCAAACTCAATGCTAAATCACCCTAGGCACATTCGGCACTAGCACAAGCACACACACATTCAACTTTTCTAAAATTCAACTTTTAACAAGCTCCCTATGCTTCCATGATAAAAACCGAATGTTCATCTTACCACCAACATGCATATTTAATTATCTCAAGCCTCTCTTAATCAATTTTATTCATAATAGCATGAACTCAACAATCCATTACTCATACAAAACAACATAACCGAAAATCCCTTCATGAACTAATCACTCACATGTAACATACTTTTCAAAAACAAGCTCATAAACATATGAATTTTGGTATCAAATTGTCCATTGAACATTCGTTTACTATCTTCTATCCTCAACTCAAATTTCCTCACTCATTTTCACTAAGGCCGAATCTAAAATGCCTCATAAAAATTAAATTTATCAAGTAGGTTTCGCTAGAAAAAAAAAGAGAAACACAAATTCATCAACAATTTACAAAACCACATCAAATTACCTTCAAATTTGCCTCCAATTGACCGAATGGTCCCCAAAACCATCCTTCACTCTTCTTCTTTTTATGAAATTCGGCTAGGTGAAGAAACAAAGATGAGTTCTTGTTTTCTTCCCCCATTCTTATTTTATTTTTATCAATAACTATATAATAATAAAAATATCAATAAACTACTTAAAAAAATATCAATTCATTATTATACATATAAAATATGCTTATTTTGCTTACCAAAACCATCATGGCCGGCCACTAACATTAAAAGTGGCAATTTGACATGCAAACCCACTTATTTGAATCATTCAATAATTAATCACTTAAAATAACCCACACATATATTCAAAGCTTCTCACATAAGTCCTTTTTATTTAGAAACACATTCAAATTAACAAAAATCAAAGCATTCAAATTTCACACATGCATGATCACATATTTTAGACATAAAATATTATATTCAAATTTTTTTTTTCTGCGACTCGGTTTAGCGGTCCCGAAACCACTTCCTGACCAGGGTCAGAATAGGGCTGTCACATAGTACTTCATCCATATAACAGTAATTCATCCGTATAACACATAGTTTAATCGGTAATTCGTCAATTCATCATCATATTCACTCTTTCAAGCTATGATTGGTAAGCTCCTCCTGAGCTGATGGATAGTAAGCTCTATTGAGCTGAAACAGTAAGCTCTGATGAGCTGAGAGCAGTAAGCTCTTACGAGCTGATATACCAGTAAGCTTGTACGAGCTGCGGTGAGTCTGCAACACATGCAGGATCTCAACCTAAACGGTAACCCTAGTGACATGTCACTCATATCCTACGAATTCCTACTGTTCAAACGGGGCTCGATAACCATCACACTATGTCAATAAGGCATTCGTATTTCAAGTAGATCAATTACTCAATTATATACATTTATTTAAATTAATTACAAGTCTTTAAAAGTATGATTCTGATTATACGAACTTACCTCAAGTTGTTGTCATGACGACTTAGGTCGACTAATCAGATACTTTGTTTTCCCCTGTTCTAGATCCAATTCTCATTTATCTCAATCTAAATAATATCAATTTTTACTTATTTAATCATCATTTCATTCAATTTAGCACAATTTACATATTTTGGCAAAATTTCATTTTTTCCCCTATTATTTCACATTTTTGCAATTTAGTCCTTACCACATAAAATCACAATTCATTCAATTTAATACAAATGCATACTGACCGAATATTACCCATTCTCATATCAGCCTATATTTTTCATTTATTTTAAAATTCAACCACTAAATTTATATATTTCACAATTTAATCTAAAATTGACATTTTGACCAAAATTCACTTTACAAAACTTATACATCTAACAACAATGATTTATTTTCCATCACCAACTGACAAAATACTCATGCATTCAACAATGGCAACATTCAAATACTTTAACAGTTTTGAAATCGAAGATACAGAATAGCTAGATTAAGTTGCAACGATCTCAAAAACGTAGAAATTATTAAAAACCAAGTCAAAATCACTTACTAATTACTCATGCAATTGTCGAAACATAAAATAGCATCCATGGCTTCTTCTTTCCTCTTACTTTCGGCTATAGGATGAAGATGACCCAAAATTATAATTTTTGTTTTATTTATTATAACATTATTAATTAATTACAAATTTAACCTTAATTATAAACCATTTAAATCATCAATTTAATGTCCAAATATGTCTACTCATGTGTCAAATGGTAAAATTACAACATAATGACCTCTAAATTAAGATTCCTAGCTATTGAATACCTTTAGCTAATGGAACTCCACTTTTACACTATTTAAACGATAAAATTGATCATTTAGACGATAAAAGTTATTCACGAAATTTTCACACATACATGTTATTATGTTGTAGACATTAAAATAATAATAGAATAAATATTTTGACTTTGGATTTGTAGTCTCGAAACCACTGTTCCGATTTGACCCAAAAACGGGCTGTTATAACTCTCCCCCCTTAGAGATTTTCATCCTTGAAAATCTTATCAGAGAATAAATTAGAGATTTACTTTCTTATAAACTTATCAATTTCTCACATAGCTTCGGATTTCTTAACTCTTTAATCTCACGAGCCAAGATTCTAATCTGTCCTTCACTATACTTTATCTCAAGCTGAATTTCAACTTCTAAAAGAGATATTATATACAAAGGGTCTTATCTGAATCGTCGCATCATAGATATAAGAAACACATTATGGATCTTCTCAAGTTCTGACAATAATATAAGTTGAATAAGCCATTGGCTTTATTTTCTCAATAATCTCATACAGCCCGATGAATCACGAACTCAACTACTCTGTATAGCTAATTCGGGAAATTCTATTCTCACAGCAATACTTTCACAAACACTCAGTTCACTAACTGAAATTCAATGCTTTTACGTATCAAGTCTACATATGTTTTCTGTCAATCTAAAACTACTTTCTAACTGTTACGAATTACTTTCATTTTCTCTTCAATTTCTCTGTTGAAATCAATCTCGTGAATCTTTTTCTCACAAAGCTCGATCCAATAACAACGAAGTTTAGTAATTGAAATCATACAATACTTCATACAATGCCATCTTTATACTCATACGATAACTATTAATATCCTCAAACTCAACCAACAGTAATTGTCTTTCTTAATTGCTTTCACATTCTAAAATATAGTAACAAATCGTATCTTCAAGGATCTGAATCACTTTATCAAAATATCCATCAGTTGGAGAATGAAATGTGGTGTTACAATGCAACTTCATACCCAAAGTTTACAGTAGTTTTCTTTAGAAACACTAGGATCTCTATCTGAAACAATGAAGACTGGCACTCTGTAAAAACTGACAATTTCATAAATGTATAACTTAGCTAGTCTATCAAAAGAGAAATTATACGTACTGGGACAAAATGTACAAACTTCTTCAACAATCAACAATAGTTCAGATAACATCTTCCTTCTACAAAATCCAACAAAATTTTATTTCATCTCCACTCAGATAATAACACAGACTATAACAATCCCGAAGGTACTTGATAATCAGCTTTAACTTGTTGATAAATCAGAAATTTGGATACAAGTCAGAAATATCACGTTTCATACTCATTCACCAGTAAAATTGTCCCAGATTATTATACATCTTAGTACTCCCTGAATGAATAGATAATTACCACTGTGGGCTAGATATAACAATTGTTGTATAATCTTTGAATTTCTCGGTACACGAACTCTGTCTCGAAACAACAAATGATCATCGATTCCAATTTGAAGCTCTAAATCAGATGTCAATTCACATTGAACTCTTTTAATTTGCACTTCACTGATACATTTCTGAGCTTCACAAAATCTTGGAATAAACATCAATTTAGCTTTTAACTCAGCTAATATCTATCCATTATCCGATAAGACCAATCGCGTATTCCTCGCTTGTAAAGCACACAAAGATTTCTTATTCAAAATATCCGTGATTGTAATCATTTGTCTAGGATGATAACCAATTACTGACTCAAAATCGTTCGACAGTTCAAGCCGTCTTTGCTGTCCCAAATTTAGATCTCTCTATAACGTCAAATATTTTAAACTCTTGCAGTCATCAAATAGGTTACATTACTCACCAAACAATTAATGTCACTAACGATTTAATGCAATTACAATGTCAACCATCTCTAATTCGTGCGTTGAATAACTCTTTTCATGCAACTTTAACTGTATCGAAGCATAAGCCATTACTGTACATTATTGTACTAAAACACACTCCAAACCATTCAATGACGACTAACTAAAAATCATAAACTCTTTACCCGATTCAGATTGAACCAAAACTAATGCTTCAGTTAACAGTGTTTTCAACTGTTTATAACTTTATTAACATATAATAAACCAAATCAAACTTCGCACAAATGAAAACTTCAACAATCGAAAAAACTTTAATTTAAAATAAATAGAACCATTCCGATAGATATAATTTTGTATCATGTCTTCTAAAATATGAATTCTTCATTCACAATGTCCATCTATTTACCCGTGAACGTACAAAATTTATTTCCGGACCCAAGGATAAACTCAAACACATATAACTCAATTAACCTTTTAAACAAATAATCCAATCAAACTAAACAACTGAATCGATCTTGGCTGTCAAATAATAACTTTTCAAAGAAAACCTTTCTTCTAATTGTCCAGATAACTCAGACACACGATTTATCGCAATTTCTTTAGGATACTAGTCAAAGATCTTCTTAAAACCTACATAACTCAAATATGACATAACATTCTGTCTTTACTCATTGACATATACCAAGATTTACCTGGAAGTGATAACTATTACATAGATTTGAACTTGATCTTCTATTGTCTATGCTTTTCAAGAAAACTAGAAAGGATTATCTAATAAAGCTATCTCAACTCTTAATCACGAACTGTTGTACTATACTGAAGCCACCTCCGTCAGATAAAAATCATAATGCCATAATAAGACCGACATTTCAACCATATGATAGATAATATCCCAGCTGTTAATAATGCATTTAGAGCACAAAAGAAAATCAATTATGGTTTCAATAGAAATAAATGTAGAAAGATAACCTCTATAACTTTGATAACAATACCATTGTACTCCCATGATCAAACCAAAAATTATAGTCATAATAGATATTTTCATCTCCGTCAAAAGAATATCTCTAGAAGATAATCACATAGAATCATAATAAAATCGAGGTAGCAAAATCTTAAAGTATGGAACAATATAGAATTTCTGAAAATTACAACCCATATAGAGTGATAAAAATCTCACTGATATCCCAGAGAAATTGCAGAAGAAAACATCACTTATAAGCATCGAAATCAACTATGACAGAAGCAATATAATCTTCATGTATATTCAATAAAACAATGGAATAAAATACCAAGGAAAGATAGAGCAATTCCGATCATAACCCAAACAGACCAACAATGCTTTCGTCTATTAGTATGTTTAGCTAGCGTTCTCATGTGATAAGAGTTTCATTTGAAAATAAATAGCCACATATACCTCTAAGAATAATTGATCACATAGAATACCCAAAAGAGATCATTATAAGCTATTCGACTATACTACTTTACTCAGATATCTTTACAACTCAAACATTATTTCATTGTATAATTCTATCATTATTGATTCCTCTTTATCCCATCACTAACAGAAACCAGTTAAGTAGAACTTCCAGTTAATACATTCTTTAGATATCATACCTGAATTTTTTGTTTCATCGAAGTCAACTTCTTCTTTAATAGTAACTTTGCATAATCCAAATAGCCTTCAAAACGATCCGATATCTCTTCTAGTACTGTATTTAATGTTGACTCATTCTCTTATCTGACCACAGTATTAATCCTTCAATCATGAAACTCTGCAAATTCTACACTAGTAAGCTTATTCAATCTCAATCTTACGGATTTTATTGTAACACTATACTGATAAGATGGAAGGTCGTAATTATCAATAACATAATATTATTAACTTTTATTTATACCTTTATGAATTTCAACTCATCATAAACACATTTTTGCTCAAATATTTTGAGTACCACTTTCTGCACTATCGAAATTAGCTTGGTTGGAAAGCATATCAATCTAATTAAAACAATTTTCGTCAGAGTCAGGAGATATCACACTACTATAGATTTTAATATGACATGTATATCTAGACTCACATATGCTACGTTAGTCTTAGAATCGACTAAACCGTAACTCTGATACCAATAAATGTAACACCCATAACCTTATTCAACGCAAGAATTGGGTTATACAGCATTACCGGACTTATAACACATATAACCGTACTTTTCTCATACATACAATTAATTCATACAATCATCATTCAATCTCAATCATTTTTTCCATTATAACAGCCTACAAGGCCTTAAACGTTGCTTTAGAAATGGTTTGGGACTAAACCGATAATTCAAAACAAGTTTGGGAAACTTAGAAAATTTTGCTTCAAACAGGGGACACACGCCCGTATGGGCAGTCACACGGCTACTAGACACACTCGTGTCACTGGCCACATGAAAACAGGGGGTACATACTGACTTGGGCAACATGGCCAACCAAACGCCTGCGTGTCTAGCCCGTATGCCCTTTGAAATGGCCATACACGTCCGTGTTCCAGTCCACGTGCTAGGCTGTGCCAAACCTGCTGGGTATACTGACTTATGCAACACAGCCAAGTCACACGCCCGTGTGTGAGATTGTGTGGAGCATACTGGCTTCATTTTAATATCAACACAAAGGACACAAGGCCGTGTAACATGACCGTGTGTCACACACGGCTGAGACACACGCTCGTGTCTCTGCTCGTGTGGACAAAAATAGGCTATTTGCAAAGCCATTTTGCCACCATTTTTTTACATACCTACACAAGCATAATTTGCAACATTTATAACCCAATAGGTAGCCAATCCACAACATTTCATACACATTTTATACCAATTCGACATAGTATTCAAATACCTAATTAATATCATGCATTTTCCATTCATATGCATATCAGATATCAAGACAACATTGCATATTTCTATTCCATCTACTACTTGCCAAAACATACCATATTTGAGTGCTTATACACAACCAAAACATTATACCAAGTTAAGCCAAATCACACGACTTTATCATATACCACAACATGTAGAAAAATCACCATCTCAAGTAACTATAACTATCATCTTTATAACTAGCCTATACATGTCATATTTACATATATTCATAAGTTCAAAGGTACCAATCGGCAACAAGATAGTGTGATGCGTAACTCTACGTTACCCGAATCGTGCGAGCTATCGAACCTCTACAAAACATGGAAAAGGAAACAGAGTAAGCTTTATAGCTTAGTAAGCCCGTATAATTTAGAATTTAACTTACCTTTTATATATAATCAAACAATTAAACAAAGTATATCAAACTCAATTGCCAAATGCCTATACACAAGCATTCATCCACAAGTTAGTCACATAAGTGCATGTAGCCATCTATTATCTCAATTTAATACTCAATACATTGTATCATATCTCATTCACATATATCATGTACATCATTTGTAACATTTCATTCTCAATCATATTAACAGTAATTCATTCGATAATAGTAACTCATCCGTATAAACAGCACTTCATCCATATAACAGTAATTCATCCGTATAACACATTGCTTTTTCACATAACTAATAATAGAATTTATGCCCTTTGAAAGTATTACAATATCGATAGATACATGGGTGATCACAATAAGTGTATTAATCAGTAATCCGTCAATTCATCATCATATTCACTCTTTTAAGCTGTGATCAGTAAGGTCCTCCTGAGCTAATATATCAGTAAGCTCATATGAGCAGTAGTGAGCCTAGAACACATACAGGATCTCAACCTAAATGGTAACCCTAGTGACATGTCACTCGTATCCTACGAATTCCTACGGTTCAAACGGGGCTCGGTAACCATCAGACTATATCAATAACGCATTCATATTTCAAATAGATCAATTCCTCAATTATATACAATTAATTCAATTAATTACAAGTATTTAAAAGTTTGATTCTAATTATATGGACTTCCCTTGAGTTGCTGTAACGACGAATTAGGTCGACTAATCTGATACTTTATCTTCCCCTGTTCTAGATCCAATTCTCGTTTATGTCAATCTATCAAAATTTACTTATTTAATCATCATTTCATTCAATTTAGCACAATTTACACATTTTTATTTTTGCCCTTATTATTTCACATTTTTACAATTTAGTCCTTATCACATAAAATCACAATTCATTCAATTTAATACAAATGCATGCTAACCGAATATTACCCATTCTCATATCAGCCCATATTTTTCATTTATTTTAAAATTCGACCACTAAATTTACATATTTCACAATTTAATCCATAATTGACATTTTTACCAAAATTCACTTTACATAACTTGTACATGTAACAACAATGATTTATTTTCCATCATCAACTAACAAAATACTCATGCATTCAATAATGGTAACATTCAAATACTTTAAAATTTTTGAAATCGAAGATACGGGCTAGCAAGATTAAGCTGCATCGATCTCAAAAACGTAGAAATTATTAAAAACCGAGTCAAAATCACTTACTAATTACTCATGCAATTGCCGAAACCTAAAATAGCATCCATGGCTTCTTATTTTCTCTTAATTATGGGTATAGGATGAAGATGACCCAAAATTATAATGTTTATTTTAGTTATTATGACATTATTAATTAATTACAAATTTAACCTTAATTATAAACCATTTAAATCATCAATTTAATATCCAAATGTGTCCACTCATGTTTCAAATGGTCAAATTACAAAATAAGGACCTCTAAATTAAGATTCCTAGCTATTGAATACCTTTAACTAATGGAACTCCACTTTTACACTTTACGCGATTTAGTCTTTTTTATCAAATTGACCATTTAAACGATAAAATTTCTTCACGGAATTTTCACACATACATGCTATCATGCTGTAAACATTAAAATAATAATAAAATAAATATTTTGAATTTGGATTTGTGGTCCCAAAATTGTTGTTCTGATTTGACCCAAAGACGAGCTATTACAGATGTTGTGCATGTTCGAATTTGTCTTGGAATAGATTAATATATCATCAATAAACACAACAGCAAATCTATCCAAATGGGGCTAAAAAACTAATTCATTAAATCCATAAAAGTATCAGGGGCATTAGTTAAACCAAATGGCAATACCAGAAATTTGTAGTGACAGTAACGAGTTCTGAAAGTAGTCTTTAACCTTCAATTGATAATACCTGGATCTAAGATCTATCTTCAAGAACACTACATCACCTTTCAATTGATCAAAAAAATCGTCGATACGTGGCAAAGGGTATTTACTTTTGATTGTGACTATTTTCAACTGTCTGTAGTCTATACATAATTTCAAATAACTGTCGAATAAACAAGTGCACCCCAGGGAGATATGCTCGGTCGAATAAACCCTCGACCTAATAAATCTTATAATTGTGCTTTCAATTCTATTAGTTCAACTGGTGTCATATGGTACGGTGATATTGATATTGGTGTAGTTCCAGGAATTAAATCAATCACAAACTTAACTTCACGATCAGGAGGTAAACCCGACAATTCTTCAGGAAATACATCAATCAACTCATTAACAATTGGTAACTGATCTAGCTTCGATTTTGAATCTCGGGTATCAAGGATATATGCTAGAAATGCTTCATTACCTTTTCGTATCAATCTCTAAGTAGAAAAAGCCGAAACAATTCTAATGACATCTTTCGGTTTCTCAGACTCAACTAAAATCATCTCTCCTGTCTGACATTTCAAATCAATTCGTTTCTACCTATAGTTTACCACAACATCATGCAAAGATAAACAATCCATACTCAGTATAACATCAAATTCCAAAAAGGGTAACAACATCAAATTCTAGAAAGGGTAACAACATCAAATCAGCAGGGAATTCACAGCCCCTAACTTTCAGTGGACAATTACGACAAACTAAATTAATTATCACACTCTGACCTAGTGGATTTGTAACCTGAATATCATAATCAATAGATTCAACGAGTAACTTCTTTTCCATTACTAATGCAGTGCGAATATAAGAATGAGTTGACCCAGGGTCAATCAATACATACACAGTAACATCAAAGAGATAGAATATACCAGCAATCACATCTAGAGCAGTAGCTTCCTCTCTAGCTCGATTGGTATAGGTGTGAGCAGGTGCTTTAGCCTTTGACCGAACAATAGTATCTTTCATTCTTGAACAAGTAGTCCCGGTAGCACTATTCTGGCCCGAACTCTACTTTTCTGAGAGGTAGACATTTGCTTTTCTTTCTAATCTTCATCCTCTTTTGGCAATTTAGGAAAATTATGAATAAAATGATCAGTTGATCCACATCTATAACAGGCTCCCATTTTACCTCTACACTCGCCAAGGTGATATTTCCCACAATATATATATTTCAACTTCGGAACATTTTGTACACTACCCACACTATCAGTCGGTCTAGTAGATACTCTGAAATCATGTTGAATCGTCCTATTTTTATTTGAATGTTCATGCACTTAGGTAGATCGACTAAAATCATCTTCAGTCTTTTTCACTGGTGATGCCAAAAATGACTTAAAAGAGCCTCTCTTATGAAATTCTTGATTTTGCCTATCCCATTGTATCGTACAGTTGTACACTTCTTCCATTTTCTGTGCACGGTTGAACAAGACAACAAATTCTCGTATTTTATTACCTTTAATCATCATTCAAATTTCATCATTTAGACCATCTTCAAACCGGATACACATTTCTTCTTCAATAGGCACAATTTCTCGAGCATATTTACTGAGATATACAAATTCTCTCTCATATTCAACTACTGATCTATTTCTCTGACGTAACACAAGAAATTCTCTCTTTTTCTTGTTCAAATACCTTTTTCCAACATATTTCTTTTTAAACTTGGTCTAAAAAAATTCCTAAAAAATTCTCTTTCGGTACCACAACTACTGTCGTCGACAACCAACTATATGCTTCCTCTTTAATAATGAAACAACGCATCTAAAAAAGTCATCAAGGGAGCAAGCCATTTCTTCGAAAACCCTTAACATATTTTGAAGCAAGTACTCAACTTTAATCGAATCATCTTTTGGTCTGCCTCGAAATTCTTCAACACCACACTTTCTAAGTTTCTCAATCAGAGTACATCCATTAGGTTCAACCACTGGAGGAGGTAGAGGTGAAGCCAGAGGTATAACATGTGGTAAAATAAGGGGTAGAAGTTGCTGAGCCAGATGTTTTTATTGCATAAACTAGCTGAACCACTGGTTCATATACCCAAAGAACATATTTTTAAGGTCACATTCCTAAGCTGAAGGAATCGGGACATTACTACTTGTCCCATGTTCAGAAGTTGGTACTTGCTGTTAACCTCATCATTGTCAGCACGCTCAGATTCGTCTGACATCTTTACAATCTATAAGAAAACAAAGGTTAGATATTGGATCCTATACATCACACTATCAAAGATTCATATGGCATGTAATTCTAGACATTTCACACGCTACGTTCAGTCTGAGAATCGACTAAACTGCAGCTCTAATACCACTAAATGTAACAACTCGATTTTAGGCTTAGTCAAAACAGTGGTTTTGAGACGACAAATATAAAGTCAAATAAATTATTTAATTATTGTTTTGGTGTTATAGCATGATTATGTTAGCGCATGAAACATTTGGTGAAGTAATTTTAGCGTTTCCGAGTTTAATTGCAAGAAAGGACTAAATCACATAAAGGGCAAAAGTTGTGATTTGCTAGCAAATAGTGTTAAATGGCCATGGATTATAAAGTAGGGTATTTGAAGTGCAAATAGACCCTAGTATGGTGCTTTCCTGGCCATGAGACAAGGAAATTAAAATAGTCAAATGTTAGGTGAAGTTTGGTGACTTATTTGGCCAAAAAGAAAATAAAATAAAAGAAAGATGATATCATCCCTTTTTCATCTTCTTCTCATCGAAAAACACCAACAAAATAGAGGTTTGGAAGCTTGAAAATTTCAGCAACTTGTAACCCTCACAAGTGATTTTGATGGTCTTTCTTGATGATTTTTGTACTTTTAGAACCCTTGTAACATGAGCTTTCAAATGAGGGGACTATTTTGCAAAATAGTTAAAAATATAGGGTTTTACCATGAGAGTGTTCATGTTATTTTCTAAAATTTTATGGAAGAAAATTAATCATGGTTGTGAAATAAACAACTTTTGTGAAGTAGTTTTCATGGAAACCTTAACTAAGGATCATTTTGCATAAGTTGTAAAATAGGTAATAAATGTGTGAAATAATGAGAATTTTGGGTTGCTCCTAGTATAAAAAGTATTCGGCTAGGCTTGATTAATAAGAAAATGTGATAAAAATTAATTTTCGAGTCTAGGGGCAAAATGGTTATTTGCCTAATTATAAATTGTTGAGTACCTAGATCGATAAAATGATTAAATTTGTGAATTCTTATTATTTTAGATCAAGAAATACAAAATTCGAACGTAGATCAAGGGAAGGCCAAGCAAGTAGATTAAATCGTCTAGTCGCCTACATTTTGTAATCTGAGGTAAGTTTGATGTTAATAATGCAACTATATTGCTATGATGTATGATTGAATTGATATTGCATGAATTACTGGATTGTGATTATGAGAATGCATGTCAAGAAATTAATGTAGTAAAGACTTCCGGTTGAACATTTGGAACAGACTTTGATATTCGTACCATGACATTGGGTGGTATGTGAACCAGTGTAAGACATGTCTGGGACATGCATCAGCCACATTATGAGAGCCAGTGTAAGACATGTATAGAACATGCATCGACATTTAGACAAGAGCCCATGTAAGACATGTCTGGGACATGCATCGGCCTCAAGATATACAAGCTAGTGTAAGACCTGTATGGGACATGGCATCAGCTTGTTGTGTGTCAATGTAAGACCTGTCTGGGACATGGCATCGACACTGATAGTTGAGAGCCAGTTTAAGACCTGTCTGGGACATGGCATCGGCCTCGATATATGAAAGTCAGTGTAAGACCTGTCTGGGACACGGCATCGACTTTAATGTGCTAGCCAGTGCAAGACCATGTCTAGGACATGGCGTCGACATTTTATCCCAGGTTCGGGGTTATTAAGTGTCCGGTAATATTCCAATTGATTAAACAAAAGATTTATAATTTGTATCGAAATGAGAAAAGTTATGACCATGTGGTGAGTGGTAAAGGTACCTACTTGAAATGTATGAGATGGGGGATCAATATATGCCATATGAATTGTATTAGATGGTGATGAGTAAGTTGTACTTATGTCTATTCATTGTATTCATGGACAAGCTATGAAATGTTATGAGCATATTGTTGTATGATAATTAGTTGTTGTTTATTTTCATGCAACTTACTAAGCTTTATGCTTACCCGCTTTCCTTTCCATTTTCTTATAGTGCCATCAAAGTAGCCCGTGGATCACCGTTTACGTAGGAGAAGCTAGTCACACTATCATCTGAAGCTCTTGGTATAGTTAGTTCTTTTATTTTGATTATGGCATGTATAGGATCTTGACTTTTGAGTTTTGTGTCCTTGTTAATTGGCCAAATGTGTTGGCTTAATTTAATATTTGACTCATTTTGTATAGGGCCATGAAAAATGGCCGATATTGAAAGATATTATATAAATGCAAGAAAATCTTTCGTGAATGTGAAATTGTTGGTGTGGTTGAATAAATGAAATGTATATAGATCTTAGTTATGGTTGTTTGGTTGAGAAATCATGTTATGTTAGATTTTGGTATGAGGAATGGTGTTAGATTGTGTTTCAGGGTGGCGAAGGGCTTGGTAGATAGCCTTATATCGTCCACATGGGTAGACACACGAGCGTGTGTCTAGGCTGTGTGTGACACACGGTCAACCCCATGGGCGTGTTGTTCAATCGTGTGTCCCCTGCACCTCGAATTTTCAAGTCAGTATGCATAGTAGTAAACACACGAGTAGAGACACAGCCGTGTGTCTCAACCATGTATAAGACACGGCCTCTGGCCACAGGCGTGTGCCTAGGCCGTGTGCCCCAAATTGTTGCTGACATCAGAAATAGAATGTCAAGCTGTTTAGACATGGGATATGACACGGGTGTTTCATGGCCGTGTGAGGAACACGGGCGTGTCATGGCCGTGTGAGAGACACGGGCGTGTCATGGCCGTGTGAGGGACACGGGCGTGTCATAGCCGTGTGAGGGACACGAGCCATGGACACGGGCGTGTATTAGGTAGTGTGAAAACCTATGTAGGTTCAAATTTATAATTTAATTCATACGGGCTTAGGGCAAGGGCGTGTTCCCTTTGTGCTTAGGCCGTGTGTACCACCTGGGCTTTCAACACGACCAGATAAAAAAGGGTCACATAAGCGTATTGCCTTTCCACACAGGAGTGTGCCCCTGTTTCAAGTGAAATTTTTTTTTAAAGTTTTCAAAGATGTGTGGATTAATCTTGGGATATTTTCAAGTACAATTTGGGCCTCGTAGTCCCATATTAAGAAATTTAAGATTAAGAGAGAAACGTTTTAAATTTGATCAAGTTTTTGTAACTCAAAAATCATTGTATGCATGCATGTAAGTCAGGTAATGCCTCGTGCCCAGTCTCGGCCTTGGACTCGGGTAAGGAGTGTTAAATTTAGTGGTATTAGAGTTATGCGTTAGTCAATTCTAGGACTAACCTAACGTGAGTACGAGTCTAACTATGCATGCCATCATTGTATATTGATAGTATGACGACTCTTGAAGAGATAAATTGTGTTTTTATATATAGAAAATGGATCCTGACGTGGCTACGATCGATGACATGGAGAGTAATGCGCCGGCTCCTACTGAAGGAACCATGCCAGTAGATAATGGGCCCGTGACAATTAGTTAGGGCAGAGGGGCTAGAGAAGCTTACCTCTATATGATGGACGCTTGTTACTCGGAGTTTATTCGTGCAAATCTGAATACTCTGCCTCCCCTACCTCTCCCAATTCCTCAACCCATTCATATAGCTCCTCAAGGAGCAGAAATGGCTAGAAGAGAGAAACCCTCAGTGGATAGAATTAGAAATCGCGGGGCTGAGGAATTTCGGACAAACTTAGATGATGACCCTCTGAGAGCAGAGTTTTGCTTGTAGAATACTTTTAGGGTCTTTGATGAGCCATCATACACACCTGAAGAGTGCATAAAGTGTGTAGTGTCACTCCTACAAGACTCGGCCCACCAATGGTGGAATACTCTCTTATCGGTCGTACCGAGAGAGTGGATAACATGGGAATTATTTCAGGAAGAGTTCTGAAAAAAGTACATTAGCCAAATGTTCATCGATCAAAAGAGGAAAGAATTCCTCGAATTGAAGCAAAGCCGTATGACAGTGACGGAGTATTAGTGCGAGTTTGTGAGACTCAGCAAGTATATGTGGGAGTGTGTTTCCATAGAAGCCACGATGTGTAAAAGGTTTGAATATGGATTGAACGAAGACATCCATCTGTTAATTGGCATTTTAGAGTTACGGGAGTTTGTAATACTTGTTGAGAGAGCTTGCAAGGTCGAATAATTGGCCAAAGAGAAAAGAAGAGTTGACATTGAGTCTCGTGACTCAAAGAAAAGACAGATGGGGAAATCACACCAGGCCTCATCCAAGAGATCGAGAGAGTTTTCTTCTCGGTCAAATACGTCAGTAGCATTTTTTAGCATAAACAAAAGCAAGCAGCATGCAGTGTTTAAAGCTCAAACCACTTCTATCGCAAGTGTTGGTAGTGTCTGACCAAATAGACCAGAATGTTCGCAGTGCGGTAGACATCATTTCGGTGAGTGCCAAGGTAATGAAAGAGGTTGCTTTAAATATGGGTCATTGGACCATTTTATTCGTAGCTGTCCTGAGATGGTTTTGAAAGATAAGGATAAAAGTGTGAGATCGAGTAATGCTCCTTCAAAGGGTAGACCACATAAGAACCTGAGAAGTGGTGCTAGTAGTAGAGGTGCACCTAGAGATGCTGTTGTGAGGTCTGAGGGCAAAGCGTCTACGAGGACTTATGCTATACGTGCCCGTGAAGAAGCAAAGTCTCTCGATGTGATTACGGGTACCTTTTCTATCCATGACATATCTATTGTTGCTTTGATTGACCCAGGGTCTACCTATTCCTATATATATATGAAATTGGTACCCCACATGAATATGCTAGTTGAACCCACTGAATTTGTGGTGAAAGTGTCCAACCCTTTAGGCAAGCATGTATTAGTTGACCAAGTATGTAGAAATTGTCCTTTGACGATTAGAGGTCCTTGTTTTCCGACTAACCTCATGTTATTGTCGTTTGAAAATTTTGATGTAATCCTTGGAATGGATTGGTTGACTTCTCATAGTGTCATAGTGAACTGTGGGAGAAAACTTATTAAATTGAAGTGTGAAAGCGGGGATATTGAAGTGTGAAAGCGGGGATGTTCTTCGGGTTGAATCGGATAGAACAGATAACTTGCCTATGGTGATATCGTCCATGTCGGCAGTGAGATATTTGAGAAAAGGGTATGAAGCTTACCTCACTTTTGTATTGAATACTCAAGTATCTAAATTGAAGATTGAGTCAGTACTAGTGGTATGTGAGTTTACAGATGTGTTTCCGGAGGAATTACCCGGATTGCCCCCAGTGAGGGAGGTTGAATTTGGGATTGAATTAGTCCCCAGTACAACACCCATCTCGATTGCTTCGTATAGGATGGCTCCAATGGAGTTAAAATAATTGAAGGTCCAGTTACAAGAGTTAACGGATAAAGGTTTTGTAAGACCGAGCTATTCCCTATGGGGTGCTCCGGTACTCTTTGTGAAAAATAAAGAAGGTTGATAAGGTTATGTATAGACTACAGACAACTCAATAAAGTGACAGTGAAGAACAAGTATCCCTTGCCAAGGATTGATGATTTGCTTGATCAATTGAAAGGAGCCACCGTGTTTTCCAAGATAAACTTGAGGTCCGTTTACTATCAACTCAGAGTAAAGGTGGAAGATGTACTGAAAACTGCATTTAGGAAGAGGTATGGGCGTTACGAGTTCCTTGTCATGCCCTTTGGTTTAACTAATGCCCCTACAGTATTTATGGACTCAATGAACTGCATTTTCCGACCATTTTTGGATAAGTTCATCATCATTTTTATCGATGACATATTGGTTTATTCGCATGATGAGAGTGAACATGCGGAACATTTGAGAATCGTGTTACAAACCTTAAGAGATAAGCAGTTGTATGCCAAGTTTAGTAAAAGTGAATTTTGGCTACAAGAGGTCGAATTCTTGGGACACATTGTGTCGAGTGACGGGATAAGAGTTGACCCGAGTAAGATCTCGGCTATCGTTGAGTGGAAACCGTTGAGGAATGTGTCAGAGATACGAAGCTTTTTGGGTTTGGCAGGGTACTACAGAAGATTTGTAAATAGATTCTCAATGATAGCTACTCCTATGACAAGGTTGTTACAGAAAGATGTCAAGTTTGAATGGACAGAAAAGTGCCAACAAAGTTTTGAAAAGCTAAAGGCTTTGTTAACCAAAGCCCCAGTTTTAGTGCAACCGAAACCAGGAAAGGATTTTGTGGTATATAGCGACGTCTCCTTGAATGGATTAGGGTG
Source organism: Gossypium hirsutum (assembly GCF_007990345.1). Taxonomy (NCBI): domain Eukaryota; kingdom Viridiplantae; phylum Streptophyta; class Magnoliopsida; order Malvales; family Malvaceae; genus Gossypium; species Gossypium hirsutum. The sequence goes on from NC_053424.1 coordinate 48,707,849, forward strand.
TGTACTCATGCAAGAAGGTAAGGTCATAGCTTACTCTTCGAGACAACTGAAGCCACATGAGAAAAACTACCCGACGCACGATTTAGAGTTGGCTGCTATAGTGTTCTCGTGGAAAATTTAAAGACACCATTTGTTTGGTAAGAGATGTTGGGTATTTACTGGCCATAAGAGTTTAAAGTATCTGATGACTCAAAAGGATCTAAATCTACGGCAACGAAAATGGTTGGAGTTGATAAAAGATTACGAGTTGGTGATTGACTATCACACCGAGAAGGTGAATGTAGTCACCAATGCATTGAGCAGGAAATCATTGTTCGCCTTGTGGGCTATGAATACTCAATTGACTATGACCGATGATGGTTACATTCTAGCTAAGATAAGAGCTAAACCAAATTCCCTTCAAGAGATCTGTGAAGCTCAGAAAGGTGATAAGGATTTGCAAGCTAAGATGGCTCAGTGTGAGACACGAAATGAATCAGAATTTCGTGTTGGTACCGACGGTTGCATGATGTACCAAGACAAAATTTGTGTGCCTAAGGACAATGAGCTTATTCAGAAGATTCTACGAGAAACACATAGTGGTTGCTTGTCTATCCATCCTAGTAGTGTGAAAATGTATAACGACTTGAAGGAATTGTACTAGTGGTCGGGAATGAAGAGAGACATTTCGGAGTTTCTTTCTAAGTGTCTAGTTTGTCAACAGGTGAAAGCCAAACACCAAGTACGTTCGAGTTTGCTTCAACCCGTAATGGTTCTCGAATGGAAATTGGACGGTATAACTATGGATTTTGTATCAGGATTGCCATTGACGCCAAGGAAAAAGGATTTCGTTTGGGTTGTTGTTGATAGGCTTACTAAGACGGCATATTTTATACCGGTGTGTACCGACTACTCCCTTAAGAAATTGGCTGATTTATACGTTTCTGAGATCGTGAGACTTCACGGAGTGTCCTTGTTGATTATCTCAGATAGGGATCCGAGGCTTACCTCGCGGTTTTGGAAAAAGTTGTAAGAGACATTGGGAACAAAACTGAATCTTAGTACGACATTTCAGCCGCAAACCGACGGTCAGTTGGAGAGAGTAATTCAGGTCCTTGAAGACATGTTGCGTTGTTGTGCCCTTGAGTTCCAAGGCAGTTGGGAAAGATATCTACTGCTAGTCGAATTCGCTTACAACAATAGCTATCAGTCAAGTTTGAAAATGGCGCCTTATGAGGCCTTGTATGGGCATAAGTGTCGAACACCCTTGTATTGGACCGATCTTAGAGAGAATCAGATTCACGGTGTCGATTTGGTCAAAGAGACCAAAGATAAGGTTAAGGTGATTTGTGACTGCTTGAGAGCCGCTTCAGATAGACAGAAATCTTATGCAGATTTGAAATGAAAAGATATCGAGTTTCAAGATGGTGATAAGGTGTTCTTGAAAGTATTCCCGTGGAGGAAGGTCTTCAGATTCGGTAGAAAGGGCAAGCTGAGTCCTCGTTTCATAGGACCTTATGAGATTACTAAAAGAGTAGGGCTTGTTGCCTACCAATTGGATTTTCCCTCAGAGTTGGAAAAGATTCACGACGTATTTCATGTGTCCATGTTACGTCGATATAAATCGATCCTTCGCATGTGATCGCGCCAACTAAGATTGAGATTCAGCCAGATATGACTTATGGCTAAGAGCCGGTTAAGATTTTAGCTCGGGAGGTCAAACAATTGAGGAATAAAAGTATAGCACTCGTGAAAATTTTGTGGCATAGACATGGAGTCGAGGAAGCCACGTGGGAACTAAAGGAGATCATGAGAGATCAATACTCGAACTTATTCACTAGTAAGATTTTCGGGGACGAAAATCCCTAAGGGGAGGAGAATTGTAACAGCTCGATTTTGGGCTTAGTCGAAATAGTGATTTTGAGACCATAAATTTGAAGTCAGAGAAATTATTTAATTATTATTTTTGTGTTATAGTATGATTATGTCAGTGCATGAAACATTTGGTGAAGTAATTTTAGCGTTTGTAAGCTGAATTGCGAAAAAGGACTAAATCGCATAAAGGGAAAAAGTTGTGATTTTCTAGCAAATAGTGTTAAATGGCCATGGATTATAATGTAGCGGTATTTAAAGTGCAAATAGACCTTAGGATGGTGCTGGGCCAGCCATGAGACAAGGAAATTAAAATAGTCAAATGTTAGGTGAAGTTTGGTGACTTATTTGGCCAAAAAGAAAATAAAAGAAAAGAAAGATGATATCATCCCTTTTTCATCTTCTTCTCCACCAAAAAACACCAGGAAAATAGAGATTTGAGAGCTTGAAAATTTCAGCAACTTGTAACCCTCACAAGTAAGTGATTTTGATGGTCTTTCTTGATGATTTTTGTACTTTTAGAACCCTTGTAGCATGAGCTTTCAAATGAGGGGACTATTTTGCAAAATGGTTAAAACCCTAGGGTTTTACCATGAGAGTGTTCATGTTGTTTTCTGAAATTTTGTAAAAGAAAATGAATCATGGTTGTGAAATAAACAACTTTTGTGTAGTTTTCATGGAAACCCTAACTAAGGACCATTTTGCATAAGTTGTAAAATAGGTAATAAATGTGTGAAATAATGAGAATTGTGGGTTGCTGCTCCTCGTATAAAAAAGTATTTGGCTAGGCTTGATTAATGAGAAAATGTGATAAAAATCGATTTTCGGGTCTAGGGGTAAAATGGTAATTTTGCCCAATTATAAATTGTTGAATACCTAGATCGATAAAATGATTAAATTTGTGAATTCTTATTATTTTAGATCAAGAAATACAAAATACAAACCTAGACCGGGGGAAGGCCAAGCAAGTAAATTAAATTGTCTAGTCGCCTACATTTTGTAATCCGAGGTAAGTTGTATGTTAATAATGCAACTATATTGTTATGATGTATGATTGAATTGGTATTGCATGAATTGCTGGATTGTGATTATGAGAATGCATGTCGAGAAAGTAATGTAGTAAAGACTTCCGGTTGAACATTTAGAATAGACTTGGATATTCGTACCATGACATTGGGTGGCATGTGAGCTAGTGCAAGACATGTCTGGGACATACATCGGCCTCAAGATATACAAGCCAGTGTAAGACCTGTCTGGGACATGGCATCGACACTGATAGATGAGAGCCAATGTATGACCTGTCTGGGACACGGCATCGACTTTAATGTGCTAGCCAGTGTAAGACCATGTCTGGGACATGGCATCGACATTTTATCCCAGGTTCGGGGTTATTGAGTATCTGGTAATATTCCAAATGATTCAACAAAAGATTTATAATTTGTATCGAAATGAGAAAATTTATGGCCATGTGGTGAGTGGTACAAGTACCTACTTGAAATGTATGAGATGTGGGCTCAATATATGCCATATGAATTGTATTGGATGGTGATGAGTAAGTTGTACTTTTCTATTCATTGTATTCATGGCCAAGCTATGAAATGTTATGAGCATATTGTTGTATGATAATTAGTTGTCGTTTATTTTCATGCAACTTACTAAGCTTTATGCTTACCCGTTTTCATTTCCATTTTCTTATAGTGCCGTCAAAGTGGCCTGTGGATCACCGCATACGTAGGAGAAGCTAGTCACACTATCATCTGAAGCTCTTGGTATAGTTAGTTCTTTTATTTTGATTATGGCATGTATAGGATCTTGACTTTTGAGTTTTGTGTCATTGTTAATTGGCCAAATGTGTTGGCTTAAGTTAATACTTAACTTATTTTGTATAGGGCCATGAAGAATGGCCGATATTGAAAGTTATTATATGAATGCATGAAAACCTTTCATGAATGTGAAATTGTTGGTTTGGTTGAATAAATGAAATGTATATAGATCTTAGTTAGGGTTGTTTGGTTGAGAAATCATGTTATGTTAGATTTTGGTATGAGGAATGGTGTTAGATTGTGTTTCAGGGTGGCAAAGGGCTTGGTAGATAGCCTTATATTGTCCACACGGGTAGACACATGGGCGTATGTCTAGGCCGTGTGTAAAACACACAGTCAGCCCCATGGGCGTGTTGTTCAGCCGTGTGTCCCCTGCATCTCGAATTCGCAAGTCAGTATGCATGGTAGTAAAAACACGGGCAGAGACACGATAGTGTGTCTTAGCCGTGTGTAGGACACGGCCTCTGGCCATTGGCATGTGCCCCAAATTGTTTCTGACGTTAGAAACAGAATGTCAAGGTGTTTAGACACGGGCTAAGACACGGGCATGTCATGGCCATGTGAGGGACATGGGCCATGGACACGAGTGTGTGTCAGGCGGTGTGAAACCCCTATCAGTTCGTATTTAGAATTTAATTCATACGGGCTCGAGGCACGGGCGTGTCCCTTTGTGCTTAGGCCGAGTATACCACACGGGCTTTCAACACGACCGGGTAAAAAGGGCTATATGGGCGTGTGCCCTTGTTTCAAGTGACAATTTTATTTTTAAAGTTTTCAAAGATGTTTAGATTAATCCTGGGATATTTTCAAGTGTACTTTGGTCCCCGTAGTCCCATATTAAGAACTTTCAGATTAAGAGAGAAAAGTTTGAAATTTGATCAAGTTTTTGTAACTCGAAAATGATGCCCATGCCCAATCCCGGCCTCGAACTCAGGTAAGGGGTGTTACATTAAATGTAACACCCATAACCCGTATTCGTCGCCAAAATACGGTTACAGAGTATTACTAGGGTTTACGGATCAATCAAACAGAAATTTCAATGTAATACCCTGAAAATTTTTACAGTAAGATATTATCCTTGATATAGTAAAATAAGGAAATAAAGTGACAAAAAGGGAAATTTTGAGTCATGTCAATATTGAAAAGTATATTATGATATATTAATTCAAGAAATGACTAAATTGTAAAAGTGAGAAAAGTTTTGTTGCACAAGAGTAAATATTCATAATTTGAGGGGTTAAGTGTAAATATGAAAAATTTGAAGGACTAATAGTGTAAATAATTTAAGAGTGGAATGATCTAGAAACTAAGGTAAATGGATGAATTAGGACCAAATTGAATAGATGAAGAACTATGAGGGACTAAATTGCAATTTTACCAAATTAAATGATGACTCAAGGATGGAATTTTAAAAGATAATGAAGGGCAAAATGGTCAATTGGAAGAGAGAGAAATCTAGAAAGTAATAATGATGCTAGAGATATTTTGATATTTTATAATTATTTAATTAGATAAATATTATTTTATTAATACTTTAATAAGATATTTTATTATTATTTTATTAGTATATAAAGAAAGAAAGATGAGAAATTCTCATCCATATTTTCCCATGCACTAACGTGAGAGAAAGAGAGGAAGAAAGAAAGTTTTGCTTTCTTTACAATTTGGTCCTTTTACCAAAAATTCACCATTTTCACCCAAAAATCAAATGAATTTCCATAGCTACCAAGAGACAAAAATGTTAAGGAGAGCATGGGGAGTTAGAATATCAAGTTGGATTCAAGAAATAGAAACTGGAGGAGAGAGAAAATCAAGTTAAAGATTAGTATCAATAGAACAAGGTAAGTATATCAAGATTTCAATATGTTTTTAAGTTTGTTATTATTGACAAAGCATGGAAATAATGTTGTAGTAGTGTTTCTTACATAAGGTCCTATGTTTTTGATATGTTAGTGAAGAGAAAATAAGAGAAAGTGATGAGAAATGGTGTAGAAAAAGAAAATAAGGGTGTTATAACATGGTAATTAATAGCTTGCACAAAAACAGTTTGGACAGCAGCAGTAGACTAACTTTTAAAAATCACCATAAATTGTAGAAATCGAATTAGAAGATGAAAAAAATATGTAATTAAAGCTTATTAAGTATAGTTTCTCATAGAATAAATATTGTAAGCAATGGATTTGTAAATTTTGACATATAATGAATTTTGTGAGACAAGGTCAGAATGAATTCGAGTTCCCCTGTTCTGACTTTGAAAAATCATAAAAAATTTAATAAAAATAATTAGGGGCCTAAATTTATATTTATAAAATCCTGAATGAGTATATTTTTAATAGAAACAAACAAGAACATTATTTTAATCCTGTATGAGGAGATAATTAATTTTTGGTGAAGAGGGGTCAGAACTGTCAGACAGCAGAATAGGGGTAACTTTAAAGAATAAACTGTACTTATTGGCTAAACCAAAAATTCTGAAATTTTTATGGTAAGAATATATATGAGTCTAGATTCATGGAAAATTATATGATATTAATTTTGAGTTCTATAGATCCAGATATAAATAATTTAGTGACTATGATGCAGATAGACAACTTGATTATTCATTAAAGTAAATAATAAAAATTATGGATAATGTTACTTACAAGTGTGTTATCTACATTAAGGATGTGGAATGGAGAGGAGGAGGAGGAAAAATATGTATGAATATTCATCTAGCATGGCTAATTTGCATATTTTAGGCTCAGGGACTAAATTGAATAAAAGTAAAACTTTATGGGAAATTTTGTAAACATTTTAGAAATGACCAAATTGCATGAAATGGATTATTTTATTATTTAAATTACAAAATTGAATGAAATTATTAATTTAGTTCAAGATCGGGGGAAAACATGTTCTAGGGATTAAATTGAAAAGTGTTGAAATTATGAAAAATTATGATATTTTATAGAATTCATGGATTGTTATCAATATATATGAGAATAATAGCTGGAAATAATGATTAAATTGCAAGAATTTTATTTTCCTGACCCTAAGGATGAAATCGTCATTAATTAAAAGTTTAGGGGCAAAATGGTAATTTTACCTAGAGCATTAATTAAATGCATTAGAATATGAAATGAATGAAAATGATGATCAAATTTATTTATAAACATCCGGACGACTCAAATATGAGACTTGATCGTAGAAAAGAAAAAATATCAGATTAATGAAATTATAAACACAAACAAGCAATGAGGTAAGTTCGTGTAACTTGAATTATATTCTTAAATGCTTGAGATTGTATGTTATTTATGTGAATATGATTTGAATGTTCATTGTATGAAAATTTATGAAACATTGATAAATTTGATAAAAGGAGAAAAAATCTCGGTTGAATGAAAGGAAAATTAGATAGATCTCTGAAAAGGAATTGACGGTAAAAAGGATCTAGCCTGGACGGGTGATCCTATCCTGATATAGCCCTCCCGAAGAATATGTGTAAAACGGATTTAGCCCGGACGGGTAATCCGAATTAGGGTCTAAATTTAGCCTGGACTGGTAATTCAGATCCAAACTCATTAGAGTAATTGTCGTTGCAGGGGATTTAGCCTGGACTGGTAATCCCGACAATACTCTATGAGTTTATATTACAGGGGATTTAGCCTGGACTGGTAATCCCACTGTAAGGATGAGGTTCGCGGGAGTGTGCTCTCTGATATGAAATGTGTAAGACCATGGTTGAAAGATACCATGGCAACCTGTGTGTAAGACCATGGTTGAAAGATACCATGGCAACCTAATATGAAATGTGTAAGACCATGGTTGAAAGATATCATGGCAACCTGTGTGTAAGACTATGGTTGAAAGATACCATGGCAACCTGATATGAGATGTGTAAGACCATGGTTGAAAGATACCATGGCAACGTGACATGAAAAGAATAAGACCATGGTTGAAAGATACCATGACAACATGACAGAAAATGAGTAAAACCATAGTTGAAAGACATTATGGCATCACGTCAAAGATAAATAAGACCGTGGATGGGAGACGCTATAACATCTGTTGAACAATTGATATTCAGGTATAATGTATCAGATGACGAATGGTTATATGAAATGGTTGTGTGAAATGTTTACAAGAACTGGTCATATGGAAATATATGTACAAAAGCATTGTATGAAATAATTATGAAAATGGATAAACGAAATAAGTATAAGTACATGGAATATAATTTATGTTAAGTTTGATATAAGCTATTAGCAGAATAAATATACATAAAATATATGGAAATGATGAAGCATAAAATATTGATATAATGAAATGAATGATATATGCTTGTGAAGAAACGGTAAGAGCATGATATGTTTCATGACATGTACATATATGATTATCTTTGATATGTTGATACAAGGAAATTATGTAATTGAGACTATTATTAAACTCAAGTGCGACATGTCGAGAAAATAGATATACCAATGTTGAATTTATATGAGATATGTGCAAGTATACTAACAATGTTGTTGTTTGATGCTTATACAAGTGCCAAACTGTTGATTGAATGGTAATATATTTATTTTATATGATGCATTGAATCGGTAAGTATTTTAATTTTTTTAAGTGATCTGCAAATGGTAGTAATGCTCCGAAGCCCTGTTCTGGCAGCGAATACGGGTTAGGGGTGTTACATTCAAATGTTTCATTACATATTAATACTCATAATAAACCAATCAAAATCATATATATTATCCCTTAAATGAGCCCTCAAGACCTAAAATACATATTAGAAACAAGTCAGGACTAAATCAGAAACTCAAAGAATTTTTTAGAAATATTTAAAATTTTCAACACTGTAGGAGTCACACGACCATGTGATTCACACGGTCAGGAGACATGCCTGTGTTTCAGGCCGTGTGGGCATTCGAAATAGGGACACACGCCCGTGTCCATACCCATGTAACTCTCTGACTTAAGTCACACGGCCAAGTCACACACCCGTGTGCTAGACCGTGTGAGCATACTGACTTGCATTTCTTAATAATATACAGGGGACACACGGCTGTGTCACACGGTTGAGATACACTCCCGTGTCTCTACTCGAGTGGACGAAAATAGGCTATTTTCTAAGCCACATTTCTCACTATAATTGACATCAACCTAGCCTTAACAATTTGCACAACAACAAGCCATAATAAGGCATTCAACACAATCTAAAACCAAGTCTTAAACATGTGTTATGATTACATACAACCAATATTCCCTTAGGTACCTCAAATGATTAAAAATCTATCCACTAAATATCCAAACTTACCTAATTAATTTACCAACCAAGTTACCAAAGTTCACTTTAACTCAATTATATACGTACATATATCACTTATACTAACATCACAATCATACCTTAATTTCATACCAATATGTATGTTTGTTATATAAACAAAATATTATTCTTAATATTTACATAAGCTAAACTTTGACTAAGACCGTACGAAAGCCTATACATGCCATATAAACCATATTGAACGTTTCAAAAACTACTGAGATCAGTTGGATAGTGTGATTTGAGTACTGATCCGTTCATCCAACCTTCTAAAAATATATAAAGACATTAAACAATACAAATAAGCTTAATGAAGTTTAGTAAGTTCGACGGGTTAAACAAAAATCTTACCGAACCTACTATAACATGTCAAATAAATATAATCATTCATGTCAATTCCCTATCATTCACAACTTCAGTTGATAAATTCATCCGTATTCAAATCAATGCAAAAGTAAATAACATAACTTTCAATTTATAAATAAATCACCTTACTAAGATTTCTTCATTCAAAGAACGACTTACGGATAAGAGTACATCGTCAACAGAAGCTCATAAGAGTTGGTTCTCCCGAATAAGTTAACAGAAGCTCAAAATCTAAACAGAAGCTTGTAAAAGCTTAACAGAAGCTAGTAAGAGCTAATTCACCCAATTAAGCCAAACAAAAAGTAAAACACAAGAGTTCGCAACAGATGCTGAACCCCAGTTTACTTGGGTAAACTGCTGATATCTCTCTCCAATACCATCATACATCAAATCACAAATGTACTCAAATCCTACGTTTGATTCAAACCGAATATCTAATTCAATATTATAATTCCAACAATAATTTATTTCCAATAGTAAATAAATGCATAATACCATTCATCAATTTAATACAAATATTAAATTTTAACCGTACGAACTTACCTAGATTGAATTGTAGTAATTATAGAAGTTTAAGGACTATTCCGTTATTTTTCTTTTTTCACTAGTATCTACGAAATCTTGATCTAAAATATAAAACTATTCATTTATCAGCAGATATTTCATCTCCAATTCATTTTACAATTAATACCCTTTTATTTTTTTGAAATTACACAATTACCCTAAACTTTTACAATTTTTACAATTTAATCCCTTAATTAGTTAATCTATCAAATTAACTAATTTTCTCAATCAATAATCTATCCAAATATTCTAGGCCTTCATACTACCCCTAATAAACCCAAAATTTACTATAAAAACCTAATATTTTAACCTTTCCACAATTTGATCCTAAAATCAATATTTAACAAAATCATTTTATAAAATCATCATACAACATAATGAAAGCTCTAAATCTATTTTATTCATCAAAAAAATTCTAATATTTATCAATAGAAACTTCCAAAATTTTTAATAAAATCAAAAACGAAGGTATGGTTTAGTTGGACCAAATTGCAACAATCTTAAAAATATAAAAATTAAAAAAAAGGGGTAAGAATTGAACTCACATGAAGTAAAAATTTGAAAAACCAGCTTAAGCTCTCTCTCCTATGGTTGTTTAGGCTGAAAATTGAAGAAGAAATGTCTAGAAAACTATCCTAATCCAATTTGTTTTATTTTAATTTCATCAAAATTACTATTTTGCCATTAAATCCTTTTATTTTATTATTTTCTTTTCATATGCGACCTCATCTTTTAATTTAGGTTTTATTTATTAATTAAGTTCTTTCTCATTTATTAATCAAGTCATTTAATCACTTATATATTATAATTAGCAAGTTTTGCATATTTTTCAATTTAGTCATTTTTAATTAATTAACTATCAAAACGTTAAAATTTTTCAACGAAAATTTAATACCACCTTAATGACACTCCGTAAATATTTATAAAAATATTTACAGCTCGGTTTATAGAAACGAGATCCCAATACCTCACTTTCTAAAATTACTTGACTTAATAAATCATTGTAAAACACAAATTACCAATTCAATAACCTTTTTAAAATATGATCATATTTGACTCATAAATATTAAATAATAATATTTACGAACTTACTCGCAGAATTTGGTGGCCTCGAAACCACAGTTTTCGACACCACTGAAAAATCAGGCTATTACATTTGTATATGTTAATATTATACATATTTTATGTATTATTATTATTAATTAATTTTAAATCATATGTTTCATTATTTATTATTATATTATTTTTTAACACAACTCTCTATTTTAAATACATTATTTTTTTGACATGCATATATGTGATGAAATTTTTATTATATATTCCTTGGATAAGTGTTAACATATAAGTGATTAATTACATAATTATAAGTAAGGAAATTTCATTGAGAGCTGTATAAAGAATTAATAATGTGAAAATAAGATTAAATTAAATATTTTACTGAATATTATTTTGAAAATATTTTTAATTTTTACAGTTTGATAAATTTAGAAAAAAAATTAATACAATATTAAAAATAAAAATTAATATAATATAATTTAAATTCATATTAAATAAATGTCATTTCAACAAACATATATTTAAGTTTGTAGAAGTGATTTAGTGTTTAATAAAGTATTATTATCTACTTCTTGTAAAAAAACTAAAGTGAAATGAACGGGTAGGTTAAAAAAATCAAAGACAAATTGCTGACAAGGCATTTTGATACACGCCGTGGCAGACGCATTTAAAGGGTTTAACAAGACGCAACACCCTGTCAACCCAAAGATGCCAATTTTGCAGAAAAAACCTTCACACATAGTAAGTATTTAATTACAAATAAAATTATACATACACAATAATAAAACTTTATTCACTCTTTTGCCCTTCAACTATACCATTTTCTTTTACTGCTGTCTAAGTTTCTTGTATCTAAACTACAACTCTGTTATATGGCTCCTATAGTCTATGATGTTAAAAACAAAAATAGCAACCAATCAAAACACACTATGCATCCTCGTTAACCATCGATGTAGATGATGAAGTGACATTTGATCATATTTATTAGATAAAAAATTGTAAAAAATTATTAAAAATCGAAAAATTATTTAATAGTATATTAAAAAATTGTAAAAGAAAATTTTAGTTATTAAAAAAATTTTAAAATTTTTAAAAATAAAATATTGTTAAAAATATTTTAAAATTGTAACAAAGTTATTAAAAATTATAAAACATTAATTAAAATTTGTAAAAAAATCAAAAAATTTTGAAAAATTATTAAATAATTGTAAAAAATTATAAAAAAAACTATGAACCAGTGACATTTAATCGATAATTTCACAATCTTTTAAATAATTTGTACAATTTATTATCGAAACATATGTTGTTATTGTTTCAAGACCGCAAATCTAAAAATAATAATACTAGTATAAATCAAGAAAAGAAAGTAGATGAAAGCTTAGAAAATTTCCTTGTATTCTTTTGGAATTTGTAGAGAAAATTGAAAAAAGAAGAATAATAATTTGATTTGTTAATTATTAATATTTTTTAAAAATTAAATAATATTTTATTATTTTTATATTTTTTTACAATTTTAAAATATTTTAACAATATTTAATAATCATTTACAATTTTTAAATATTTTTTTATAATTTAAATACTTTTTATAATTTTTATAATTTTTAAATATTTTTTATAATTTTTAATAATTTATTTACAACTTTTTTATTTATTCAACGTGGTCAACAATCACATCATCGTCCAAATCAGCGATCAATAGGGACACAGGACTTGTTTTGGTTGGTTACTTTTTTTCTTTTAACACTGGGGAGGCCAAAAAGTATAATAAAACTATAATTCAATTATTAAAATAGAGAAAAAGAATTTTAATACCAATGTGGAATAATAACAATAATAATAGAAATAAATATATGACAATACAATAGAGTCACTGCTTCAAAAGAGCAAGAAGGGAAATAATAAGCGACAACGTAAGGGCGCCAACACCAGTAACCAGCATTGAGAAGGCAGATCTAGTGTCCATTGATGGTGCGGGCGCCATTGCACTATCCTGAGTTGATACAATGGTGGCGACGGAGAGCACAACAGCCACAAACATGATCATAATGTGTTTAGAGAAGCAAACTTTTGATATCCCTGAAAACTAACAAAGAAAATTATACAATGTTTTTCAAGGTAGAAAAATAAGGACTCAAATTTTATATGAAATACGACCTTTCAAGGCGAAGGGGTTTCTTATATATTGAAAGAATATAGGGTTTGGTAGATGAACTAAAAAAATTAAGTGGAAGCAGCCTGTAGAAGTGTTATTTGAACAGCTCAAAATTGTGGGCGATAGATGGTTCAGAAAAGAATGGACAACCGGAAGTTTGAAGCCGAAACGTAGCCAATGATAGCTGTTGTTTCAAGGTTTGAAAATGTTAGGGTTAAATATTTTTTGGACTACCGTGAAAATTTTTTCTATATTGGAGTTTGAAATTTTTTTTTGTTTAATTTAGGTTCTGAATTTGACAAATATTTTAAAATTAGAGCTTAAACTTATTTTTATCTATGTTAAGCCTTACACTTGGTAATTGTTTTTACATTGAAGCTCGAATTTTATTTTCAAGTTACTCCTTGAAAACTTTAAAATGAGCAAATTTATCCATGTCAAATAAAATTAAAAGAACATCCAAAATATTTATTTCAAAATTTCACAAAAAATTAAAAAGATATAATGTAACACCCCTAAAATTGTTATGCTATAAAAGTAATATTAAGCAAAAATTATGCATAGTAGATTTCCCAGTAAAGTAAAATAAAGAATATGAATGATAAAAGAGAAGGTGGATGGATGTCGGAAAAAGTTGAATTAAGAAGTATACAGTGATATATTAATTTAAGATAGGGACCAAATCGTAAAGATGTAAAAAGTTTTAAGGTTCAAGTATAATTATTTGAAATTTGAGGGGTTGAAATGTAAATATATGAAAGTTGAAGGACCAAACATAAAAATAACTTGATTCCTTGTGACACGAAATTGGTAAGCATGGACCAAATTGAATAAGTGAATAAATATGAAGGACTAAGTCATAATTTTACCAAATTAAGCGATGATTCAAGGAAGAAATTGTAGAGAATGTTGGAGGGTAAAATAGTCATTTCTCAATTAGGATAACTATCATGAAATGTCATGATGATTATGAATATTGGTGTTAGATTTTGATTGGTTAATATTATTTTAATATTATTTTCTTATAAGATATTTGTTAGCTCGAAAGATCAACTTGAAATCACCAATAGGGGTGAATCAGCCTTAAGAAAATTTGTAGAAGCAACAAAAGAATGTGCAACAATGAACACAACAATTTATAGTGGTTCGGCCCCAGTTGCCTACTACACTACCTTAGCTCTCCACAACTAAGGATTTTCCCAAATTCACTAATTTGATAACCTTTATGGATAAGGTTTAACCTTACAATCTCCCTTAAGATTTCTACACAAAATCTTAGGATTGCAACTCCCTTAAGATTTCTATTCAAACCTTAAGACTCAACCCTCTGAAAGAGAATAACAAATAGCAAACTAAGAAGTAATCCTTACAAGATTGATGTGTCTGTCAGTTAAGCACAAATACAAAAAATAACACTTGAGTTGAATGAATACTATAACAGCCCGATTTTAGTGAAACCAGAATAGTGGTTTCGGGACTACGAATCCGAAGTTGGAATAAAATTTATTTTAATATTTTTTATGGTCTACAGTATAATAGAAATATCGTATGAAATTTTCGTTAAGAAATTTTACCGTTTACATGCCTAGCTTGATAAAAAGGACCAAATTGCATAAAATGCGAAAGTTGAATTCTAATAGCTAAAGGTATCAAATAGTTATGGAATTTAAAATTAGAGGTCCTTATGTGGAAAATAAACCATTTAGAGGAGTTAGTAGATAAGGATGATTATTCATCATTGGAATTCAGTAAATTATTAAGGTTAATTTTGGAAAGCAAATGATAAAATGATGATAAATAAATAAAATAAAACAAATTTTCATCATTTTCATCGTCTTTCCTAAAATAAAACATGGAAACCCTAGCCATGGAAGCTTGAAGATAGACAAGCTTATTTTGCTTAATTAGGTGAGTATTCTTGTCCCGTTTTTAATGATTTTTATGTTTCTGAGATCATAATAGCTTAATCTAGCTATCTTGGGGATTTATTTGCCCAACTGTTAAAGTATTAGGGTTTTTCTATGGATGAGTATAGTTAAATTTTGAAGTTTTATGGTAGAAAATAAAAAGTTGTTGTTAGATAAACAACTTTTGTAAAGAGAATTTTGATGAAATTATGATTTAGGGACTAAATTGAAAAGATGAAAAATTTATGGAAAAATTCTAAATTTTGTGAAAAATATGGTCTGCTATTGATATGTATAAAAATCAGTTAGACTTGAAATAAGGATTAAATTCTATTAATTTTATTTTCCGAGCCTAGGGACTAAATCGTAATTAATTAAAAGTATAGGAGCAAAATAATAATTTTGCCAAAGATGTGTATTGGATTTAATTGAATATGAATTTTATTAAATTGAGTTAAATTCATTCGTATAGATCTAGATAGACCTAGTACGGAATTGGATCGAGAAAAAGAAAAATATCGGATTAGTAGCTTACAAGTCTACGTTTACTTGTCGAGGTAAGTTTGTGTAACTAAATTCTATATTTGTATGATTTGAATTGATATTTGTATGATTTGAATTGAATATTGTTGTGTGTGTGATTTGTATAAATTGCCATGTATATTATTGATCATATATCGGACAAGTACAGAGTCCAGTTTGAACCTTAGAAATTCGATGGATACAAATGCCATGTCATTAGGGTTCTCGGATTGGTTGTGGTCCTGCATGTATTACGGACACACCAAAGCTCTTATAAGTATCCCGATATTTGGCTCTCACAAGCTTCTCGATTAATGGCTCTCTTGAGCTTCCCGATTTATGGCTCGCATGAGCTTCTCGATATACAGCTCGATTGAGCCTCCTGTTATATAGCTCACATGAGTTTCCCGTTATATGGCTCGAAAGAGCTTCCTGTTTACATGCTCGTATAAGCATTCCTGAATATGAATTGATGGATTACAGTTTTTTACATTTTGTGTGTACTTCCCGTGTATCTAACGATATTTTAAATGGTTCAACGGGTACAGTTCTGTTACGAAATTATATGAGAATGACATGAACTGTTACTGGAAATGATATTACATGATATATATTGAAACTTGAAATGGAATGATACATGTATATGGAACTTGCTTGATGATTATGTTCACCCATATTTATGGAATATTTTATGAGATTCACATGGTTAACATGTTGAGGATATTTGTATAGGCTTTTGGCCAAATTGGTTTGGATATGTTATGAATGCTTACCTTAAATGTGAATAAATGGTAAGTTAAATTCCATGTTATACAAACTTACTAAGCTTAAATACTTACTTTGTTTTATTTTCCATGTTTTATAGTAATTCCAAAGCTCGATTTGGTTGAAAGTTGGTCGGAGCTACTTCACACTATCAATCAGCCTTTTCGGTACGTATAGTAAACTAATTTTGGTTATAATGGCATGTATAGGTTAATTTGGCCAATGTTGGCATATAAACATTTTGCTAAGATCAGTCATTTGTATGGCTTGTATTTGGTATATATATATATGGCCCTGTCATGTTTAATATGTGTTGATATGGTTGAATGATGGTGAAATTATAGGTATGTTGATGATTGGTTTCAAATTGAATGTTTGGTAAAAATTTGCATATACGAGTATTTGATCAATTTGGTAAGTATGGATTCTTGGATATAGGTGATGTTATGTCATGTATAAAATTTGGTTTTGGCTTGGTTGAATGCCTTGATATAGATTGTTGATGTCCAAAAATGTTTGGTGAGGTTGTTGGCAAATTGGGCGATAAATGTGGCTTGGAAAAGACTTATTTTTGTCCACAGGAGTAGAGACACGGGCGTGTGTCTCAGCCGTGTGTGACACATGGCCAGGTGACATGGCCGTATGTCCCTATATATTTTAATTTACAAAACAAAATGCTCACAAGGTAGCACACAGGCATGTGGCTTGGTGCGTGACCCAAGTCAGAGAGCTCATAAGTTTGTACACGGGCTGGGATATGGCCATGTGTCCCTATTTCGAATGCCCACATGGCCTGAGACACGAACATGTCTTTTGACCGTGTGAGACACACGACTTGGCCACAGGGGCATGTGTCCCTTGCACCTTTGAAAATTTTTAATGTTTTCCAAAAAATTATTTAAGTACCCGATTTAGATCTTACTTGTTTATAATGAGTATTTTGGGCCTCGAGGGCTCACATAAGGGACACTATGCTTGATTTCGATTGGTTTCTGATATGAATGCTATATGATATGAAATATTTGTTTATTTGTTCTATAAATTTCAGTAATGCTCTGTAACCCTATTCCGGCAACGGATATGGGTTAGGGGTGTTATAAATACAATGAAAGCTAACAAGTGTTTACAAGAAGAATATGAAAGAATTAAATACTAAGATTGTTTTGATTGATCTTTAAGGTTGATGATGTCTCTCTGTTGTTGTAGGACCTTTGGAACATGATATTTATACCCTCTAATACATTTCTAACCGTTGGGGTTGTTCTGAAAGTTAATAGAGCCATTAGGGAGGAAAATACCAGATCATTAAATTCACCTGCAACAAAAGGTATTGATATTTTTTCTACGAGTATCAATACTATTAGCATTTAATGCCTAATTCAGTGAAAATTGAAGTTAGTTTACAACGATACTAAAGAAAAATTATCAATACCTGGTAAAAAGTATCGGTACTTTTTGTAAAAGTATCGATACTTTTTGTGTTGATTAAAAACAGAATGTCAATTTGGTCTCTATTTTAGAATGGTATACTTTTTAGCCTGGAGCAATACTGACTTGTTTAAAAATAGTTTTAACATGATTGAAAATGTTTAACTTAATTGAAACCATTTTAACTTGAATTTATCAAATTTGCCCAAGTTTGTTCAACTTTAACTTTCATTCAAAAACACTTTAATTTGTTATATCAGAACATATAATCAAATAAAGCTTAGTTTAACAATATTTTATTATGGTTAAGAAAATAAATAAATAAAAAATGATAAAAATTTCTCCGTTTTTCTTTCAAGCTCACATCCACCATTCTTGAAGAAAATAAAGTTTTGTTTTCTTTGTAATTTTTTCCTTTCCATCAAAATTCACCATTTTCATCTAAAAATTAAAAGAATTTTCATAGCCATCAAAAGGAAAAAAATTATAATAAGACTATGGTGAACATGAATATCAATTTGGATTCAAGAAAGAGAGAATTGGAGAAGAGAGAAAATCAAGTTAAGACTTGAAATCAAGAAAACAAGAGATAAAGATAGAGGAAGTGATTCACATGGCAAAGAAAAGAGAAAAACAAGTGATTAAAGGTTGAAGAGAGGTAAGTACCCTAAAATTTCTTCTTACTTAAGGCCTAAATCCTAAACTTTATGAAATCTGTGGTAATTTAGTAAAATAAAGTGTAAAATAATTTTAATATGTGAAACAAAATATTATGCTAGAAAGCTTAATTGGAGTGTGAAATAGTTGTGAATTAAACATAAAGTGATGTTAAAGTGAAATTATAGTAAATAATGAATTTTCATTATGCTAAAGACTAAATTATGAGTTTTTTTTAAACTTATAATTAAAAAAAGAGAAGTGAAGTGCACAAAAATTTTATATGTGAAAATAAACTATTAAATTAAAGTGTTATGTGATAGTGAATTTGAGTGAAAAGTGAAGTTAGAAAGATATTATAATAATTATTGAAATTTAATGTAACAGCCCGATTTTAGCTAAATCAGAACAGTGGTTTAGGAACCACAAATCCGATATCATAAAATTATTTTAATATTATTAAAATAATGTTTATGGCATGAAATTAGATATGTGTGAAAGTTTCATGTGCTAATTTTATCATTTAAGTGATTAATTTGAGAAAAGGACTAAATCGCGTAAAATGCAAAAGTTGCATTCCATTTGATAAGGTGTCTAATTGCTATGGCTTATTAAACGAAAGGTCCTTATGTTGTTAGTAGACCATTGAATGTGAAAATTGTCACAAATGGGCATCCATTAAGTTGTTTTTAAATGGTTTAATTAAGGTTAAACTTGTAAAATGATTATTAATGTTAATAAAACAAAACAAAAACTATTTCATCTTTAATTTCATCTCAACCGAAATAAAAAAAGAAGAAGATGAAAAAAATAGGGCTTTGAATTTCGGTACTTCTCTAGCTTGATTGAGGTATGTTTTGAGCTCAGTTTTTTATGATTTCTATGTTTTTGTGATCATTGCTTCGTGTTCTAGCTAGCCCGTGCCTTAATTTTTAAGTTTGTTAGTGATTTTGGGAAGTGTCATTGATGACTGCTTGAGTTCTTGAATGTTTGATGATGAAAAATGAGTATTTGTAGATAGATTATCATGTTTTGTAAAGTAATTTTTAGAGAAATTTTATAAAAGGGATTAATTTGTGAAAAGATGAAAATATGTGGTTAAATGTGTGGAATATTGATAAATATAGGCTGTTTTGGAGCCTATAGAAATTCGGCTAGCTTGGGTTTAGTTGAAATTATTGTAAATTGTGTTTTTATGAGATAAAGACTAGATTGTAAGAAATGTGAAAGTTTAGGGCCAAAGTGCAAATTGGCTGAAAAATGTGTTTGTGGATGAAATTATTTGAGTTGGTGATTAAATGGGTTAATTTTGAATACATATAGATCAAGAAAGAAAGAACTCGGATTTAGATAGGGGAAAATCGAAAGTTATCGAGTAATCGATCCGATTTGTCAATTCCGAATACGAGGTAAGTTCGTATGTGGTAATTTCATAATAAATGCATGTTAAATACTTTGATATCGCATAAACTGTGATTATGAGATTACGGATAGTGTTGAATAGTGAAAATGACTCTACGAACGCATTCGATGATGGAAACGAGAGGTGTGAAAGCTCGGTTGAACCTTAGGAATAGAATTGGATATTCGTGAATTGTTATAAGTTGATATATTGATTTGGCTTCGGGCCATGCATTTCGGATGAGTAGGCTTCAGGCCACGATATTGGTGCTCCGGGCGCGAATAATACCTTGATTTGGCTACAGGCCATGGTATAGGTACTCCGGGATAGGTCACCTTGATTTGGCTATGGACTATGGTATAGGTACTTATCTATTGAGATCTTGAGTATCCGATTTCTATTCTAAATGGTTCAATAGGTAATGAATGATGTAGTGGAAGAAGAGGTTAGTACGAGGTGGTACAGGTACGTACGTACCTATTCGAATATTGCATTGAGAAAGTTCAATGAGATTATATTAGATCATGTTTTGAGACCTGAAAAAGGTTTGTAGTTAATATGAATTTGATTTGAAAATGTGAAAACGGTGGAATTACATTTATTTGATAAGTTGAGTTAATCACTTACGAGCTTAATAAGCTATGAAGCTTACTGTGTGTTATTTGTCTATGTTTTATAGATTATCAAAGCTAGCTTAGACTCGGGGATCATCGGGAAACATTATCACACTATCGATCATTTTTGTTGGTACTTTTGAAGCCTTGTATATATGGTATATGGCATGTATAGGCTAGTGTCATTATGGTACATTTTGTGTTATGAAATTATAGCCATGTGATTTGGCTTGTATTTAGTAAAGCTGTGGGATGTAAATTTTACTTATTAAATGTGTTTATTTATGCTATGTAATGTGAATGGTATGCCTTGTGAATTTGACCTAGTATGGTATGAGAATAAGGTATTGAATTGGTGTTATTTTGAAATTTGAATTAGATGATAAGATGATGAGTAAATGCATTTGGAACTTATGTAAGTTTTGATGATTTAGGCATAATGATTTGGTATGTTTTGAATATGAAATTTAGTATTTGAAATGGTTGAGGATAGATGGTATGAATTATGTATGAATCAGCATGTTTTGGCTGCCTATAAATGTAATGAAATGGTACCATTTTGGTTGCTAAGTGTGCATGAGAAAAGGGTGGCAAATTGGCTTGGCAAATGGCCTATTTTTGTCCACACGGGTAGAGACACAAGCGTGTGTCTCAGCTTTATACGACACACGTCACGTTACACGGCTATGTGTCCCCTAGGATACCCTTTCGAATTAAGTCAGTATACCCTATAGGTTTGGCATGGCCTAGACACACGGACGTGTCTATTGGCCATGTGTGGCACACAAGCTGACACATAGGCGTGTGGTTGGCCGTGTGACCCAAGTTAGTAACCCCTCCAGTTTTCCCATGGCCATGGCACATGAGCGTGTCCACGGCCATATGGTGCAAGTTAGTATGTATGCTCTGTTTTCACACGGCCTATGATAATGGCGTGTCTGGTGGCCGTGTGAGGCACACGACCTGTTCACACGGGCGTGTGACCCTTAAATAAATTTTTTTTCTATGTTTTCCAAAGTTTGCTAATGTTATTGGTTTAATCCAGAACCTCTTTTAAGCATGTTTTAAGGTCTTGTAAGGCCTTATAAAGGACAATGTGAATGTGTTGAATGGATTTTTGATTATGAATGCATATATGTACGAATTATGTTATGATTGATCGGTAATTTCTTGTAACCTTATTTCGACTACGAATACGGGTTAAGAGTGTTACATTTAATTGGTATCAGAGCTACGGTTTGGTCGATTATAGGACTAAAGCAGTGAGTGAGAGTCTAGCTATACATGCCATATATATAAACTGCAATAGTGTGATAATTCCTGACAGTTAAAATGTGTTTTTATATAGCAAATGGAACTCGAAATAGCCTTAGCTGACGATGTAGAAAGTAATGCGCTCGCTCCCGCTCAAGGGGCAGTGCCGACTGATTCTAGGCCGATTACTAGTAGTCACGAAGGAGAGGCAAAGCAAGCCCTCTTCCAGATAATGAATGGGTGGTTTATAGAATTCGTTCGAACAAATTCGACTGCTCAACAACCTCCACCCCCGCCTATTCCTCAACAAGTTCCAGTTGTAGCACAAGTGATAGATCCAATTCGATTGAGTAAGCCACCTGTTGATAAGATTCAGAAACACGGGGTTGAAGAGTTCCGGGCTACAGTTGATGATGATACTGAGAGAGTTGATTTCTGGCTCGAGAACATGACCAGAGTATTCAATGAATTGTCCTGTACTCTAGATGAATGTATCAAATGTGTTGTATCTTTGCTAAGAGATAATGCATACCATTGATGGAAAACGTTGATATCTGTAGTTCCAAGGGAACGGGTCACTTGGGAGTTCTTTCAATCCGAATTCTGAAAGAAGTATATAAGTCAAAGATTTCTTGATCAGAAACATAAAGAGTTTTTGGAATTGAAACAAGGCCGAATGACTGTGACCGAGTACGAAAGAGAATTTGTACGATTGAGCAAATATGCTTGGGAATACGTTTCTACCGAAGATATTATGTGTAAACGATTCATTAATGGATCGAACGAGGATATAAAGCTATTAGTCAAGATTCTAGAAATTAAAGCATTCGTTGTTTTAGTTGAAAGGGCTTGTCAAGCCGAAGATCTCAGCAAAGAAAAGAGGAAAACAGATTTAAAGGCTAGAGACATCAGAAAAAGATCGATGAGTAAGCCGTATCAATTTTCATCAATGAAATCTAAAGATTCTTATACTCATCTGAATGCTTCGATTAGATATCCAAACAAGGATCCTGCTAAACAATACTCCGGTTCCAAAACTCAAGCTATATCAGTATCGAGTGTTAGCAGTGTGAGAGAAAACAAACCCAAATGTCAGCAATGTAGGAGACGACATTTTGAAGAATACTGGAACAAAAGAAATAAAGCCTGTTACAAATATGGATCGATGGATCATTTTATACGAGACTATCCAGAGTTGATGGAAAAAGAGAATATTCAGAACACGAGGTCAAGTAACACTGTAAATAGGGGTAGACCACCTAGAAACACAAGAAATGTGAGTGGTAGTCAGAGAGCGACTAAAGACTCTGCTGTGAGGTCTGAAGCGAGAGCACATACTAGAGCTTACCCTATTCGCACTCGCGAAAAAGCGTCATCTCCGAACGTCATTACCAGTACTTTCACTCTCTATGATACTAATGTGATTGCATTGATAGATCTAGGATCTACTCACTTGTATATATGTATCAATTTAGTATCCAATAAGACTTTTCCTGTAGAGTCTACTGAATTTGTGATTAGAGTATCGAACCCCTTAGGAAAGTGTGTTTTAGTCGATAAAGTGTGCAAGAACTTTCTGTTGATGATTCGAGATTTCTATTTTCTGGTCGATCTGATGTTGTTACCATTTGATAAATTTGATATAATTCTAGGTATGGATTGGCTAACATTACATGATGCTATTGTGAATTGCAAACGAAAGAGGATTGATTTGAGATGTCAGAATAATAAGATTATCTGGATTGAGTCAAATGATCTGAATGGCTTGCTAGTGGTGATTTCAT
The DNA here is from genome assembly GCF_007990345.1 of Gossypium hirsutum. Taxonomy (NCBI): domain Eukaryota; kingdom Viridiplantae; phylum Streptophyta; class Magnoliopsida; order Malvales; family Malvaceae; genus Gossypium; species Gossypium hirsutum. The sequence goes on from NC_053424.1 coordinate 48,731,293, forward strand.
CGATGTTAGCTCAGAAATATGTGAGAAAGGGTTGCAAAGCTTATTTTGCTTATATGCTTGATATAGAAGTGACTGAAAACAAGATAGAATCAGTATCAGTTGTGTGTGAATACCCAGATGTGTTTCCTAAAGAGTTATTGGGTTTACCACCGATTCGAGAGGTTGAATTTGGTATTGAATAAGTGTCGGGAACAACTCCTATATCAATAGCTCCATACAGAATGGCTTCGACAGAATTAAAAGAATTGAAAGCTCAGTTGCAAGATTAATTGACAGAGGGTTTGCAAGACTGAGTTTCTCGCCCTGGGGTGCTCTTGTTTTGTTTGTTAAAAAGAAAGATAGCACGATGAGAATGTGTACAGACTACTGATAGCTGCATAAAGTGACAATCAAGAACAAATACCCTCTGCCGTGGATTGATGATTTGTTTGACAAATTGAAAGGGGCTACAGTGTTTTCAAAGACATATTTGAGATCGGGTTACTACCAATTGCGAGTTAAAGACTCTGATGTGCCGAAAATCGCATTTAGAGTGAGGTATGATCATTATGGATTCTTAGTTATGCCATTTGGATTAACGAATGCACCTGCTATCTTTATGGAGTTAATGAACTAGATTTTTAGATCATACTTAGAGCAATTTGTTGTTGTATTTATTGACGACATTTTGATATATTCACAAGATGAAATTGAGCATGCCGAGCATTTGCGAATTGTATTGCAGACTCTACGTGATAAGCAGTTATATGTAAAGTTTTGTAAATGTGAATTCTGGTTGTGCGAGGTTAGTTTTCTAGGGTATATTGTGTCAGCATCGGGTATTAGAGTCGATCCGAGCAAGATTTCTGCAATAATGGATTGGAAGCCTCTAAGAAATATTTCTGATCTGCATTTTTCTAAGATTAGTGGGATATTATAGACGATTTGTGAAAGGCTTCTCGATGATTGCGTCTCTGTTGACGAGATTACTTCAAAAAGATGTAAATTTTGAATGGCAGAGAAATGTCAGAAAAGTTTCAATCAATCGAAAGCTCTTTTGACTGAAGCTTCAATGTTAGTACAGTCAGAATCGGGTAAAGAATTTGTGATCTTTAGTGATGCATCGTTGAATGGTTTGGGCTGCGTTTTAAAGTAGGAAGGCAAAGTAATAGCTTATGCCTCGATATAGCTGAAGCTGCATGAAAAGAATTACCAGACTCACGATTTAGAGCTAGCAATCATTGTGTTTGCATTGAAGATTTGGCGTCGTTATCTGTTCAGTGAGAAATGTCATGTTTATTTAGATCACAAGAGTTTAAAATATCTGATGACTCAGAAATATTTGAATTTGAGATAGTGGAGATGGTTAGAATTGCTAAAAGATTACGTGCTAATAATTGACTACCATCCGGGAAAAGCAAATGTTGTTGTTGATACATTAAGCCAAAAATCTTTATTTGCTCTACATGCAATGAATACTCAGTTGGCTCTATCTGATGAGGGCTCGGTTGTAGCTGAATTGAAAGCGAGACCGTTGTTTATACAGTAGATTAATGAAGCTCAGAAGATTGATAATGAAATGTTAGCTAAAAGAGCTCAATGTGATTCAAACCCTGATTCAGAATTTCAAGTTGACGCTGATGACTGTTTCAGATTCAGAGGTTGAATGTGTGTTCCAGGAAATTCAGAGCTAATTCGGATGATTTTGAATGAAACACATAGTATTCGTTTATCTGTTCATCCGGGAAGCACGAAAATGTATAATGATTTGAAACAGCTTTATTGGTGGCATGGCATGAAACGTGATATTTTGGAATTTGTTTCGAAATGTTTGATTTGTCAGCAAGTTAAAGCTGAGCATCAGGTACCATCTGGTTTACTACAGTCAATTATGATTCCCGAGTGGAAATGGGATAGAGTGACTATGGATTTTGTGTCGGGAAAACCCTATCCCCAAGAAAGAAAGATGCGATCTGGGTTATAGTTGACAGATTTACAAAATCAGCTCATTTCATTCTGGTATGAACAGATTATTCGCTGGAAAAGTTAGCTGAGTTGTATATCTCTGAAGTTGTGATATTACACGAAATACTTATTTCTATTGTTCTGGATAGAGATCTGAGGTTCACATTGAGGTTTTGGAAGAAACTGCAAGATGCACTGGGTACAAAACTATATTTTAGTACTGCATTTCACCCGTAAATAGATGGTCAATCCAAACGAGTTATACAAATACTCGAGGATGTGTTGAGATGTTTTATTCTTGATTTCGAAGGTACGTGGGAAAGGTATTTTTCGTTGATTGAATTCACATAAAATAATAGCTTTCAATTAAGTATTAAAATGGCACCATACGAAGCTTTATATGGTCGGAAATGTCGAACATCGTTGTACTCGACTGAACTTAGTGAGAATAAGATTCACGGGGTTGATCTAATTAGAGAACTAGAAGAAAAAGTGAAAGTAATTTGTGATAGTCTAAAAGCAGCTTCAGATCGATAAAAATCTTACGCAGACTTGAAACGAAAAGATATTGAGCTTCAGATCGGGGATAGAGCGTTTTTTAAAGTATCTTCATGGAAGAAAATACTTCGATTTGGTCGTAAAGGCAATTTGAGTCCGAGATTCATTGGGCCGTATGAGATTATCGAGTGAGTCGGACCAGTGGCTTATTGACTAGTATTGTCGTATGACTTAGAAAAGATTTATAATGTATTTCATGTGTCGATGCTTAGACGATACCAATCTGACCCTTCGAATGTTATTTTGCTAACCGAAGTTGAGATTCACTCAGATTTATTGTATAGCGAAGAACTGATCTGAATTCTAGCTTGTGAGATCAAAGAGCTGAGAAATAAGAAAATTTCATTAGTTAAAGTATTATGGCATCGACACGGGGTTGAAGAAGCTACCTGGGAACTAGAAGATGTTATTAGAAAGCAATATCCAAACCTATTCACTCGTAAGATTTTCAGGGACGAAAATCCCTAAGGGGGGAGAGTTGTAATAGTCCGGTTTTAGCTAAATCGAAATAGTAGTTTAGGAACCACAAATCTGAGGTCGTAAAATTATTTTAATATTATTAAAATAATGTTTATGGCATGAAATTAGATATATGTGAAAATTTCATGTGCTAATTTTATTATTTAAGTGATTAATTTGAGAAAATGACTAAATGGCGTAAAATGCAAAAGTTGCATTCTATTTGATAAGGTGTCTAATTGCTATGGCTTATTAAATGCAAGGTCCTTATGTTGTTATTAGACCATTGAATATAGAAATGGTTACAAATGGGCAACCATTAAGTTGTTTTTAAATGGTTTAATCAAGGTTAAACTTGTAAAATGATTATTAATGTTAATAAAACAAAACAAAAACTATTTCATCTTTAATTTCTTTTCATCTCAACCAAAATAACAAAGAAGAAGAAGAAGAAAATAGGGCTTTGAATTTCAACACTTCTCTAGCTTGATTGAGGTATATTTTGAGCTCGATTTTTTATGATTTCTATGTTTTTATGATCGTTGCTTCGTGTTCTAGCTAGCCCGTGCCTTAATTTTTGAGTTTGTTAGTGATTTTGCAAAGTGCCATTAATGAATGCTTGAGTTCTTAAATGTTTGATTATGGAAAATGAGTACTTGTTGATAGATTATCATGTTTTGTAAAGTGATTTTTAAAGAAATTTCATAAAAGGGATTAATTTGTGAAAAGATGAAAATATGTGGTTAAATGTGTGAAATATTGATAAATATGGGCTATTATGAAGCCTATAGAAACTTAGCTAGCTTGGGTTTAGTTGAAATTATTGTAAATTGTGTTTTTAAGAGATAAGGACTAGATTGTAAGAAATGTGAAAATCTAGGGCCAAATTGCAAATTGTCTAAAATATGTGTTTGTGGATGAAATTGATTGAGTTGGTGATTAAATGGGTTAATTTTGAATACATATAGATTAAGAAAGAAAGAACTCAGATTTAGATCAGGGAAAATCGTAGGTTATCGAGTAATCAATCCGATTCGTCAATTCTGAGTACGAGATAAGTTCGTATGTGGTAATTTCATTATAAATGCATGTTAACCGCTTTGATATCGCATAAAATGTGTTTATGAGATTACGGATAGTGTTAAATAGTGAAAACAACTCTACGAATGCATTCGATGATGGAAACTAGAGGTGTGAAAGCTCGATTGAACCTTAGGAATAGAATTGGATATTTGTGAAATGTTATAAGTTGATATACCAATTTGGCTTCGGGCCATGCATATCGGATGAGTTGGCTTTAGGTCACGATATCGACACTTCGGTTGCGAATAATACCTTGATTTGGATACGGGCCACGATATAGGTACTTTGGGATAAGTTACCTTGATATGGCTACGGGCCATGGTATAGGTACTTATCTATTGAGATCTTGAGTATCCAATTTCTATTCTAAATGGTTCAACAGGTAATGAATGATGTAGTGGAGGAAGAGGTTAGTATGAGGTGGTACAGGTACGTACAGAACCTATTTGAATATTACATTGAGAAAGTTCAATGAGATTATATTGGATCATGTTTTGAGACATGAGAAAGGTTTGTAGTTAATGTGAATTTGATTTGGAAATGTAAAAATGGTGGAATTACATTTATTTGATGAGTTGAGTTAATCACTTACGAGCTTACTAAGCTATAAAGCTTATTGTGTGTTATTTGTCTATGTGTTATAGATTATCGAAGCTAGCTTGGACTCGAGGATCACCGGGAAACGTCATCACACTATCGATAATTTTTGTTGGTACTTTTGAAGCCTTGTATATATAGTATATGGCATGTATAGGCTAGTGTCATTATGGTACATTTTGTGTGATGAAATTATAGCCATGTGATTTGGCTTGTATTTGGTAAAGTTGTGGGATGTGAATTTTACTTATTGAATGTGTTTATATATGCTATGTAATGTGAATGGTATGCCTTGTGAATTTGGCCTAGTATGGTATAACAATAAGGTATTGAATTGGTGTTATTTTGAAATTTAAATTAGATGATAAGATGATAAATAAATGCATTTGGAACTTATGTAAGTTTTGATGATTTAGGCATAATAATTTGGTATGTTTTGAATATGAAATTTAATATTTGAAATGGTTGAGGATAGTTGGCATGAATTGTATATGAATTGGCATGTTTTGGCTGCCTATAAATGTAATGAAATGGTACCATTTTGGTTGCTAGGTATGCATGAGAAAAGGGTGGCAAATGGCTTATTTTTGTCCACACAGGCGTGTGTCTCAGCTTTGTGCGACACACGGTCACGTTACACGGCCGTGTGTCCCCTAGGGTACCCTTTCGAATCAAGTTAGTATACCCTACAGATTTGGCACGGCCTAGACACACGGGCGTGTCTACTGGCCATGTGTGGCACACGGGCTGGCACATGGGCATGTGGCCAGCCGTGTGACCCAAGTCAGTAACCCCTCCAATTTTCCCACGGCCATGGCATACGGACGTGTCCTCGGTCGTGTGGTGCAAGTCAATATGTATGTCATGTTTTGACACGGCCTGTGACACAAGCGTGTCTGGTGGCCGTGTGAGGCACACAGCCGGTTCACACGGGCGTGTGACCCTTAAATGCAAGAAAATTTTCTATGTTTCCCAAAGTTTGCTAATGTTATCGGTTTAGTCCTGAACCTCTTTTAAGCATGTTTTAAGGTCTTGTAATGCCTTATAAAGGACAATGTGAATGCGTTGAATGGATTTTTTATTATGAATGCATATATGTATGAATTATGTTGCGATTGATCGGTAATGCCTTGTAACCCTATTTCGGCTACGAATACGGTTTAGGGGTGTTAATTTCATAATGTTAAGAACTAGATTGCAAGTGACTTAGAAATGACAAGTCCTAAAAACGTTAGAAAGAGTTATTGATGTGAACTCTTACATGGAAGAAAATTGATTTAAAGGGATTATGTAGTAAAAAATAAATTTCATGACAATAGGTACTAAATTAAAAAGTGTACAAAATTTTAATTGTGAAATTTATGATAAAGAGCTTAAATGAAGTTTAAGTGTTAGTGAATTAATTATAAAGTGATATTTAAGTGAATTTCTAGTGATACTTGAATTCATATTGAAAAGGACTAAATCATAAAATATGCAAAAGTGACTAAGTGTATTAAGATTTTGAAATAACATATTCAAGTGTAATGATATATATAAGTGAAGTGAATACTAAGATGATATATATAAGTGAAGTGATACGAAGTAAGAGGATGGCGATTAATGAAAATATATGCTAGTATGGACTAAATTAAAAAGATTGTAAAGTAAGTGAAGAGAAGTTTATACAAAGACTAGATAGAAAAGTAATCAAAATTTGATGTGTAATAAAGTATTTATGGATAATTTTAGTGAAGTAATTATAATAGTATCATTAATTCTAAGTGATATTAAAGTATTCATTTAATGAATATTGATTTTTATGAAAATAAGGACTAAATTGTAAGACTGTGAAGTTTTATATGCCATTAAATGATAAGTGATGGTAATGAAAATGACAACAAAGCCCAAGTAGACAAGATATGAACATGTTGGGTATAGATGGTGTAACACCCCTCACCTGGCTCGATCGTAAAACCCGACTTAAGAGATGCTACCAAAGCAAATACACATAGTTCATATCCAATAATTCAATAAAACATCAGTTCATTTCATAATTTCATGTGCAATATGATTTACAAACAAAACTGAAACTTATCATGCACAAATCAAATACCAATTCGAATTGTACATCAAACACAAATCATATGACTAACCATACCAATTGTTCATAATTCATTAAACCTAATTTAGGACCTAAACATAGCATTACAAATAATACATTCGTCAACCATTCACATTTAAGCATTCAAATTTAATCAAATTCATATTTAAAATTCACCATTCATATACTTTAACCTTTGCTTGACACAATGTCATTACGCACAATTATGTTCATAATTTAGTCTTTATAATTTAATAAGGCCACCGTTCGCTCAAATTCCTTAAATGCTATAATTACCATTTTGGTCATTAGTCTATGTTCTAGTTAAAAATTCTATAGCAATTGAACTTTTATCACCTTTACAATTTAGTCCATGTACCTTAATTAATCACTAATTCGGCAAAATCACCTAGCTAAAATTCAATTCACTTTTACTATAACTCTGTAAATATTTAATAAGTATATTTATAGGTTCAGATTACGAAAATAGGGTCCTTAAATTGAATTTTTTGACATCGCTGACTTTTGGGTCGTTACATCAGTTAATTCAGTTAATGATAATTCGGTTCGTTAATAACTGAACCGACTGTTTGAACACCCCTACTATATGTTATTAACTCATAAGAAAGATAATTGATAAGTGATTAAAGAATCTTGAGAATGAAAGATGGGTGATTAATGAAATTAGTGTTAAAGAAATATATGTGGTTAGTGAATTCTGATAATATAGTAAATTAAAGTATTAGTAAATTTGGTAAATATATTGAATAATCTCTTGATATCAATGATATATGTTTATGAAATTATATTAGTAATATTGTTACTATTAAATAAATTAAAGAAATGGTAAGAATTGAATTCATAGGTACTTACTAAGCTTTCACAAACTTAACGCATTATTTTTCAACGCATAGGTGAAAGATTGAATTGAAGTTTTCGTTCAAAGTGGCGACCTCGACACATCTCATCACATCATCAAAACTTGGGAGAAAAGGGGTATGAAATAAATTTTACAGTATAAAATATGACATGTACATAAGTGAATTAATGAAGTAATAAAGAAAGTGTCTAGGCATTTAATATTTGAGTTTGATGTATTTGAAAACAGAATTCACGTCACGACGTCGGATCCTTCATGTTGCGATGAGAATCGGACAGTAAGTGATATCACGACCTAGAATCCCCAAAGTCGCAACATCAACCTGAAAGTTTTAAAACTTTACAATTTAATCTTTATTCGACTTTAGGTTAGTAAAAAAGCATTCGTAAGCTTGTATAAAACTCAAATAAGATTGTGAATCATGTTATAAGTGTATAAGAATCTTAATAGCATGAACGAAAGTTTAAATTGAATGGTATTTGTATCAACTCAAATTTCATTTTATTTACTCGATTAAAGTTAGGATGATAAAATAGGACTCATCAACTCAACTAATTCGAATTTTATTCACTCGATTTGATCAAATACTCACCCCTACATCCAATTAACCCTAGAAAGAACCATGAAGCCATATCAATAATGATGTCGTTTTAGACATCATAACAACATGATTGTCATTATTAAGAACTTTATAAGATTGGTGGCCATTTTGAAAGGAAAGACAACAAAAGCATAGAGATAGATAAAAGAGGAAATAAATTTTTAACAAAAGCAATAAGAAAAAAGTTGAAAGCAATAGTAGAAGAACAACAACAAACGAAAAAAGATACCGGCATTAAAGTCCTGTATTTGGGCATGGAAACAAAATGATATCAATGAAGAAATTACGCATTCCAAAAATCTCCATAAACGTCATCAAGGATCCCCAATAAGCCTCACTAGTAAATTTACTTAAGCCAAGCCATTTATAACCTTTTTTTTTTTTGCCTAGAAGAGCAATTATTGTACCCTTGCCTTAGCCCCCTTTCCCTTATGGAAACTACCATGTAGCTGCAAAGTTGGGTCTTTTTTAGCATCAGATCGCTTCTTCATTTGCATCTCACGATGTTAAATTTGGTGAGGTGAGGTGAGGTAAGGTGAGGTGAAGGTAGAATTAAGTGATATTTTTTTATAAGAGTTAAAATATAATTTTATAATTTTAATAGATTATGTCTTTATAATTTTTAAAAGATTAGATCAAAATTTTATTATTTTAAAAGATTAAAGTACAATTTTATTATTTATTAAATTAAAATCTTGTAAACTCTAAAAGTTAATAGTGAAATTTTCTATTTTAGGGGTCGAATGCGCTGCCCCAGTAGCTATGGTAATGATGTAGTTATTAGCTTTAATACCAGTGTTTAATAAAATATTATTACAATAAAAGTATCATAAAGGCTCTTATATTGAAAGTTATATTACATTTTACCTTATTTATTTAAAAATAAATAAATTAGTCCATATATATTATATTAAAAAGTAAATTAATCCGTTAAAAAATTCATCCATTTCTACGTATGTCATGTGTACCTTATACTAATATAAATAAATTAATTTTTATTTTTTAAATTTAATATACATAAATTAATTTTTTTTTACATAATAGAGACAAAATGTAAAGATATATATTTTTACCTATTATTTATCTGCTGTTTCGAAAAAGTATAAAGTGAAATAATTGGGCGAGTGGCAAAAACACACCCCGACAGACGCATTTAACGGGTTTAACAGGGCGCAGCACCCTGTCAACCTAAAGATACCATTTGCAGAAAATTCCAAAACCTTCTTATAATTATTAATTACAAATAAAAAATTATTGATACAAAAAAAATATAATAATAATAATATAATAGAAATAAATCCCATATATTACAATACAATACACAACCAACCACTCAAATTATGTAACTCACTGACTTCAAAAGAGCAAGAAGGGAAATAATAAGAGACAACGTAACGGTAACACCAGTAACCGGCATTGAGAAGGCAGATCCAGTGTCCATTGACGGTGCAGGCGCCATTGCACTGTCCTGAGCTGATACAATGGTGGCGACGGAGAGTACAACAGCCATAAACATGATCAAAATATCTTTAGAGAAGCAAACTTTCGCCATCTCTGAAAACTAACAAAGAAAATTATACAATGTTTTTCAAGGTAGAACAATAAAAACTCAAATTTTGTATGCAATACGAACCTTTCAAGGTGTGGGGGTTTCATATATATAGAAAGAATATAGGGTTTGGTAGATGAACTAAAAAAAAATGAAGTGGAAGCACTTGTAGAAGGGGGGTTATTTGAACAGCTCAAAAGTGTGGGCGGTAGGTGTTTGATGAAATGATTGAGAAAAGAATGGACAACGGCAAGTTTGAAGCCGACACGTAGCCAATGATAGCTGTTGTTTCAAGGTTTGAAAATGTAATTGTCGGTTGGCGGCATGTTCTCTTGTATGAATGTGAAACCCTAACCAACACCATGTGCCGTGTGCAGCATTGGTATACCGTGGCGGCAGCTAGGCCTCCCATCATTCTTAATGGAGAAGGCTAAGGTAACGAGTGAAAACATGAATGGGACTGAAAAAGGTCTAGAAGGTCCATGCTTGCTCTACAAACTTTAATTGCTGTATTTCTTTCTTACTTCCCAAGGAAAAAAGGGAATATTATTTTCATTTGAAAATTAAGGGTAAAATAAACGCCATTAAATAACGACAACTGTTTTTTGTTTTGGTGAAAAAATAACGACAACTTTCGATGGTCACAAAGGGTAATAACGACAGTCTTTTTTTAGAAACAAACGTGTACCTAATCTTGGCATTAACCCAACTCAGAAATATTATTGCGTTTTAATCTAATGTCACAAAAAAAAGGTTAGTATACGGCGATGTTTTTACTTTAGAAAACGATACCGATGCTTCGACTAATAATTTATGTAAATATTAAATTAGAGTGTTGATGAAAAAAATTATGTATGCTTTTTATTGGTTTTATATAAAAATTTAAAAATAAAAATAAAGAAAGAATATTATTATAATAATACAAGAGTAAATTATAAAAATATTATTAACTTTTAGTAAATTTTTTTACTATTGAAATATGAAAAGTTACATTTTAATCATTAATATTATTGATTTATAATGTTTTAATCACTTGTCCGTTATGGTATATTAAGTCAAGATTAATATCTAATTTAATCTTTGAACTATTATTAAAATGTTCAATTTAATAATTTTATAATATTTTTAAGAAATTTTTTAAAAAATATTAAAAAATTTAATTTAATATTTAAATGATACAAATTTAAATCCTATCATCTTATCTCGCGCTTATAAAAGGTATAACAAATTTTAATTGAGTTGCTGTGTATATTATCTAAAACCATTGCTAGTAGGGGCAGATTTACATCAAAGCGTGGATGCGGTGCAGTAAAAAGTTAAGGTTAAATGAAATGGTAAAAAGGAAGCCCAATCTCAGCTGATTCAATAATTAAATATTTGTTGAATTTACACTCATACCGATTTGATTAAAAATTCTGAGTTTATTTCATAAATACATTTACAGTGAGAACAAAATTAAAACCAAACAGGCCCTTCAAATTTTAATGTTTAAACAAAAGTAATAAGAGAAACAATCAAAGATAAGCCAATAGTAGCGGTGGAAATGCCCACGGAGATTCCAGCTCCTGACGGCCACGGTGCCGAGGCAACGGTTAAGATAGCCATGACCAAGGCCAACCAAAAAGGCTTCAACATGCTAACTTGACCCATTTCTTTTTATTTTTCTTGGGAATATGATATGAAAGTCTGACTTATAGAAAAATGACAGTTGGGTAACGTTCACATAACAGCTAACACAATCCATTATTGTGTTTTGTTGTTTATGAACTGGAAAGCTTTGCTTTGCTGCTTTTTTTTCTCTGTAACTTTTTATATGTTAAATGTGAAGTTGGTTTTAAATAAATTATTGAAGATTTTATTTAATTAAATTAACCTCTAATGTTATAATAATAAATTGTTTTAAGTTTAAAATATAATTTTTTAAATAATATATATTAATAATATTTATTAAATTAAATTTATAATTTTTAAATATAATAAAAATTAATTATATTCATTGATTAAAATTGAAGAGAAATAAATATAAAATTACAAAAAAAATGAATATTAACAAATTAATTCCTTAGAAGTCCTAAGATCTACTTGAATAATTACCAAATAAGGTTGTAGCATCTTTGATCAAGACTATTGCGAATTCGAATTAGAGGTATTCTATTTTTTTATATTATTATATTTGGATTTCATAATTACTTTTTTTAATAATATTATTTTTAAAATTTGAATATACTTTGATGCAAACCTGTTCATGGGTCAGGCCATTCGGTCCGTCCCGAAGGCCCGTCCGAAATGTGGGAGGATTTAGGCAAAAATATAAGTTTGAAAAAATCAGTTTGGACAAAAAAATAAGGTCTGTTTAAAAAATGAGCCAGGCCTCGGGTAAGGCATTTTTTGCCCAAGCCCGGCTCGGCCTGAATTCACTAATGGATAAAAAAATCTATTTTTTTAATATTATTTTCTTATTGTTTTCTCCCTATTTTGCTACCATTTTACTATTATGTTGCTACTATTTTGTTGTTGTTGTTTAGATATTATATAAAACTTATTTTATTGTTAATTTTGTTATTATTTTAAAGACATTTGTTAATTTTGTTATTATTTTAGAGTCATTTACTTGTTAAGTTGCATCATCTTAGTGTTATTTAAGTATACATATTTTTTAAAATTTATTTTTAATTTGTTGCAAAATATTTATTTTGATATTTTTAGTATTTTTGATGTATTATATATATTTTAAAATAATATAAAAATTAATATGGGCATCCAGGTCGGGCCCGAATTTTAACATTTTTATCTAGATCGGACTTGAGTAAAATTTTAGGCTCATTTTTTAGGCCGGACTAGGCCCAAGCCTAACAAATAAGCCTAAATTTTAAGTTGAGCCTGACCCAAACCCGACCCAGCCTATGCACACCTCCACTTTGACGTCCAATTAATTTGTGTGGCCAGGGAGAGTGCATAAATAGTTTTATCTTAATTATCTGAAATTTTAAATTTTAAACTCATAAAGATGATAGGTTTTGTCTTAGAATTGTTATTTTATTTTATTAATTCTAAAGATTTATGGTATTATTTTTATATATTGTTGTGTATAGATAGACATAAAATAACTGTATGATCATAATATAGGTTAAATATAATTATATTATAAAATATAAATACATAAATTATTAAGGCCAAAACAAAAGGAAGCAAGATGGGTTAGAGGTGTTTTTTTCTGCCAGAACCAAAACAGACTTGTCAACTCTTTTTTTTTCTTCATTTTCTTACTCTTTGTTCTTTCTTCAACGATATGTTACGCGGATCAGATGAGGCAGAGGGTAGACTTTTTAATAATATTTTTTATTATAAAGAAACAGCTTTAATAGAATTATTTTATGAATTGAATTGTTAAAAACTCGTTGCATAATTTAATTGAATCTTTCTAAAATTAAATTTCGGAAAAATTATTTTATAAACCCTTTTTATTATATTATTTATGGTCCCGTTTAATTAAAATAAGACGCATTATCAGTTGTGATATTAGAAATGTTATCCATCCGAAACTTCCCAAACACTTTTGCTTTTAACATTATTACAAAAATCCCAAGGTAATAGACCGACGGAAAATATGAATGGGACTGAAAAAGCCTACAATGTGTTTGCTTACTCTACAAACTTCATTTGCTCTACTATTTCCATCTTATATCCCATGGAAAAAGGAAAAAAAGTATTTTCCTTGTAATTTAAGGATAAATACTGGTTAAATTTTGCTAATATTCCCCTTTGATTTCACTATTTTCAATATTTATGCTTTTAAAATTTATAATTTTAGTCATGATTAAGTTGTAGCTTTTTTTTTTGAGGAGACTAATTAGTAGCTATTAAATTTATTAAGTCAAATTTTGTTGTTTTCAAATATTATTATAGTAAATATATTATCACATGTGTAATATCGTATCTGTTTGTTTTTTTACATGTTACTTATGAAAAAATTGATAAGTAGATTTAACCTTTTGAAATAAAACAAACTCACTTGATAGTAATGTAATTTAAAAAATGACATAATGAGCATGAATTTAACAAAAATAATTTATTAGCGTTAACCGTTTGACTTAAATTTTAAAATTTGAAAAGTAGAAAAATTAAATTCCTAGAAAAAAATATATAAAAACTAAATTTCAATATTACAAAAAGTACAGGGACTTATGTCATATTTTAACTTGTATATTAAATTTTAGTATATGTTGAAAAATTATGTAAAAATATATATTTATTAAAAGTTTATATAAAATTAATTACAATTTTGATTAAAATGATAAAGTTAGAAATTTACCACTATAATGTTTTAAGTTTGAATCTCAACTTACGTGTTTCTTTTATTAGTTTTAATAAAATATTTAAAAATAATACCATTGTAATTATATAATTTACTTTATTTATATTATCATTTAAGAGTATGATTGAATTGATGATTGGATTTCAATTTAACCTTAAAATAATTAAAAAATTATAATTATTTTTTCGTAACTCCAGTTGTTTTATTATGAAAATATTTTTTATATATAAACTAACGAAAAAACCACATGTAATGAAATTTAAAATTTACTACTTGTAACTGAATTAGGGCAAGATTAATTTAGGAGAAATACATTACTCACATCTTTTATACCAACTTCATTAAGAACCCAAGATTATTTAGTTACAACCAAAGTAAATAAAATTATAATATATAGCAGATGTGCGATAATTTGAAACTATATCTAAACTTGGATGCGGTGCGTTATTAGATTTGCTACTGTGAGTTCGCGGTAGAAAATTATTAACCTCAAATCAAATGCTAAAAACAAGTTCAATCTCCGGATTCTATAATTAAATTATTCAATTTACTGTCATACCAGAAGATTGATTTAATTAAAAAAATTTTAATTTTATTAATAAACCACAGTGGAAGCATTCGATTCAAAGAATCGACTTCCTTACAATAATCAAATGAATGGTATCATATACAAAGAGAAAAAAAGAAAACCACACATTGAGTCAAAGCCCGTGAATTTAATGTTTGAAGAAAGCAATAAGAGAAACAATCAAAGATAAGCCGACGGTGGCGGTGGAAACGCCGGCGGAGAATCCAGCTCCAGCGTCTGGCGATGGCGACGGCGCCTCACTAACCTGCGCCGAGGCAACGGTTAAGATAGCCATTACCAAGGCCAACAAAAATGGCTTCAACATGCCAACTTGCGTCATTGAAAGAAGACACAAAAGCTGGGAAAAGGGTGAGATATGTTTAGGGAGGGGGAAGGGTGTTATTTTATAGGAAGAGAGAAGGGCGCACGGGGCCTACCGAACAGAGAAATGACAGTTGGGTAACGTTCATACAACAGCTAATAAAGTGAACACATTATTGTGTTTTGTTGTTTGTGAAGTGGAAAAGTTTGCTTTGCTGCGTTTTTTTTTTTTCAAAAACGTTTCTGGGAGAGAAGATAAAGGGACGCGTGTATGTAATTTTTATAGCATTTGAATTTAAAATTTACAATTTTAATTATTTATAGTTAAGTATTTTATGGAAATTCTATTTTTATTAAAGTCGGATACCAAAATTTTCTAAATATTCCAATTTGGCAAGTTAAAAATTAAACAAAAATTTAAAAGGGTAAATTATTTATTGTTAATTATTAAATATAATATGTAGCAATGTAAAAATTTCACTTTGGTCGCTAGTTGAGGCGATTTATTAAAAATTTGAAAACCGACTTTCAATTTTATTAAAAAAGGGAGTCGCCACCGATCCTTTTTCCTAGGTGTGATCGGACACCTAATAAATCATCTTTTTTAAAAAAAAAATTTATTTTTTTAAACAAAAAGAAGGTCGAGTTTAGGTCTACGTCAAAAGCCAGAGAAAGAATAGGATTCGGGAGTCGGTTACGCACGAGGAAGGTATTAGCACCCTCGCGACGCCCAAAATTGGTATCTCGTTAAACATGTGTTGTCTTAATTTTAAAAAATGCAAGTTCAATGTAACATTTAATCATGATCTGATCAAAACACGAGAATTTTTATAATTTCGATTTCTTTTGAGAAGGACGTTCAGTTTTTAAAACAAGCCGATTGATATTCACCCAACATAGCGATAAAATTGACTACTTAATGTTAAATCGGTGCGTTACCTTATTTATTGAAATAAAAAAAGAATAAAAATATTTTTAAATAAAAAATAAAAAATAACTAATATTGATGTTGAAATAAGATGTGACCTTATAGGCTAAATTCAGAACAGGAAAATAATAATAAAAAGTTAAGAATATACGAAGCAAATATGTAAAAACATTAACGATGTATATGTGATAATAATAAAACAATAGTAATGCATATGGTATTAAACATGATAATAATAGTAATAATGTAAACATGAAATAGTAGTGAACATATATATATATAAAACATATAATACTAGATTAAAAAAATATATATACAATATATATTGAAAACAATAATAATATAATAACTAATAATAACGATATATAAATATACATATATATATTAAAATATATAAGTAATAATAAAAATAAAAAGTGTATACATAGCATTAAAAATATGTACGTAAAAATAATATAATATAAAGTGGAAAAAATAATGATAATAAGATATTAATAAAAGAAAAAAAACAATATATATATACATATACCAAAAATATATTCATAATAATAGTATTGAGTATTAAAAGTATATATATAATATAGACAAAAATATATGCATAATATAGTATTGAAAGTATTTACATGGGGGATAATATAAAAAATGTATGAATAATGTGATATTAAAAATATATACATAACATATATAAAAATAATAATATTAAAAATATATATACATAATATATATATAGAATATATACATAATATAGTATTAAAATATATACATAACATATACATATTAGAAATGATAATGATATTTAAGAACAATACTATTAATAATACTACATAAATATGTACATATATATTAAAAATAAATACATAACAATATTAATATTATGTACATAATATGGTGTTAAAAATACATATGTAATATAACATTAGACATATATTTATATATGATAATGTAAAAATACATAACTAATAATATTTAAGAATGTATACATAATATAGTATAAAAATGTATATATATACGTAATATAGAATATAAAATATACCTAATATATTAAAAGAATATGTACATAATACAATATTAAGAAAAATAATAATAACAAAAAAAACTATTAATAATACTATATAATATATAATATAATATGCATGTATTAAAAATAATAATAATAATATTTAAAAAATAATTATTAATAATGTTACATAAAAGTATCTGTATATGCATGTTAAAAATATTAATTGAAGCTAGAACTAATACTAATAATAGTAAAACTAATAATATAACATAATATAAAATAAAAATATAGAAATAATACTAATAATATATACGAAGATTAATAATAGTAATAGTAACAATGATGATAATATATATGTACATGAATACTACTACTACTAATAATAATACGAAAATAATTGATTTTAATAATGAAGTAATTAAAAAAGGATCGAATCGAATTAAAAACAAAAGGCTTGGGGTGAAATTGAAATAAAAAGAAGAGAAGGGGACCAATTTAAATGCGCAAAAAACAGGGGAAGGACCAAAAGAACAATAAGCCCATTTGCCCCAAAACGCGTAGTATCGAGGGGACTAAATCAGGAACCGAAGTAAACTGTTGGGCCAAATTGAAAATAACAACAAACTTGATTGTAAAATCATAAAAATGCGGAAGGGCTAGAAGTGCAATTAGCCCTTCTATAGAAAACGCGCGGATCCTCCTTGGGTCAGGTCGGACGGATCGGGTCATCATGCCAAATGGCATTGTTTTTGAGTCTGGGCCTGGGCACGAAAACAGTGCCGTTTTGGTAGGCTATAAAAGCCTAAAAATTTCCAAAAAAACCATTTCCACCAGGTTTTAAAAAAAAAACAGGAGAGAGAGCTCTCCTATTCTCTCTGGGTCGACCCAGATCTCGGTCAGGGGATCGAGGAACTCCGCCGCAGGCCTATCGCCGGCCACCGTCGCTGGCCACCGTACACAGTGGCCAGAATTCTAAAAGGTACTTTTTCTTTCTCTTTTTATTTTTTATTTTTTATAGGTTTTTAATATATTTATATATGTGAGAAGAATGGACCAGAAAACAAAACGAAAAGAAAGTTAAAATCACCTTCAGTTTTTGGTACTTTCGGTTCTTCTATCTCTGATATTGGGTTTGATTTGATGCTATTCTCTTATTTGATATTGTTAGAATTGCTATTTTTGCTCAAAAAATCGAATGCTTTTTTTTTTGTATTTTCCCAAGAGTTGCCGAAAAAGAAAAAAGGTTTCAGATTTGACTTTTTATAGCCATTTACAATGCCCTAATCCTATTGCTTACATGTTTGCTTGATTTTGCAGGTCAGTTAATGGCCGGTGGAGGTGACCGTGGAGCAGGTGGCGCCTGGGGATGGTGCTGGTCGATGGGACGTTGGCGGCGCTTAGGGTTTCAGTTTTTTTGAAACCCTAAATCAAGCTAGTTGGGTCTAACAATTTGGGCCTACATGTGGGTTTGGGTCTATGGATTGAATTGGGTTAAATTTGGGTTTGGTTTGAGCTAGGGTTTGTTTGTAATTGGGTTTGGGTAGTTGTAATGGTTTATTTTTGTAAAAGGCCCGGGCTAATTTGGGCTTCTACAGCTGCCCCTCTTTGCTTATTGTCGTGCAACGAGAATAGAGCAAAGACTTTCAAGGGAGACCGAATTTGCCCGGTCTTGCCGAGTTTTGACTTGCTTCGGTGCTCTTCTTGCTCAGGTAGTCTCTTTCCAGTCCACCGCATCTTGTAGCTTTGGTTCAATCCACTGTAAGTTCGGAGATATGCCTTGTAACTTTAATCTGCTCGTATCTTCAAGGATATAAGGTCCATTGTCTTCGATCTGCTTCACTGTATCTTCAGGAAGATAAAATCTGCAACTTTAATGTGCTCCACTGTAACTTTGATCAGCTCCACTGTAACTTTAGGGCTCTGCTACAACTTCAGGGAGATAAGACTTGTAACTTCAACCTACTTTACCGCAACTTCAAGGAGGCAAAATCTGTGTCTTCGATTAACTCCAATCTTTATCCTCAGCATGTGACCCGAGGCTCCACTCACCTCTCACAATATGATCTGACTTTTGATAAAAACAGAATTTGAAAAATAGAAACTGAAAATACCTCAGCGTGTCCTGAGGCTCAACTCACCTCTCACAATATGAGTTGATTTTTGAAACATAAATTGAAAAACAGAAATTGAAAATACCTCAACGTGTCTTGAGGCTCAACTCACCTCTCGCAATATGAGTTGATTTTTGAAACGTAAATTGAAAAACAGAAATTAAAAATACCTCAGCGTGTCCCGAGGCTCAACTCACCTCTCGCAATATGAGTTGATTTTTTGAAAGACAAAAATTGAAAATTACCTCAGCGTGTCCCGAGGCTCAACTCACCTCTCGCAATATGAGTTGATTTTTTTTTGAAAGACAGAAATTGAAAATACCTCAACGTGTCTTGAGGCTCAACTCACCTCTCGCAATATGAGTTGATTTTTGAAACAGAAATAAAAACATCAGAATACCAAAACATGTCATCTGGTGGAACTCAGGTGTCTTTTCCTTTGATTCAGTACAGCTATCATCACATCCTCTTGCTCTACTGGAGTACCTGTATATGTCATGCATGATGTTATCATGATATGCACATGTTTGTCTTGAATGCCTTTATGCCTACATGATTATGCTATGCGCCTTAGGCATGTTTGTCGTATGTCCTTTTTCGTCACGATTTTGTGATGATCTGTATTCATTACTTTGGCTCTTGACTTTCTCTTTAGGCCCTGTACCTGTCCTTAAGCTTCACGAGTAATCTTCGTTTCTCGAATATCACTCTTTTCCCCCTGGTTGAACTTTGTCCTTACTTTGAGACTCTTGTACTTATCAAATTCTTATCTGGGTAATGCTCAACATTTCTTTTGTTTAGAGTGTGTCATTTCACTACTTATCATTAAATAAACCACACAATGAGATGCATGAAAATGGTTAGGTAGGTACAAAAAGGATACCTCCATTTATTTATTCCAAAGGTGACAAACAAAGAAAGTTAACCAAGAATAGTAAAAAGTGTAATAAGAAGAAAGGGGATCGCATGCAGCGGATACAAATGCTTAGATTTTCAACGCATGAACTCTTCCATGTTTCTTAATCAAGAATCTTTTCAAGCATGGCTTCTTGCGTAGAAGATCTCGAGTTTTCAAAAATGCTTCAAATACTGTAGTCTCGCTGTTTGACCCACCGTTCAAAATGTCTTGCTTTTCAAGCCCAGTGTTTGCTTCATTAGAACGCCCTTTCGGGTTTTCATCCTAATCTTTTGTTCATCAAGACGCTCTTTTTGGGTTTTCACCTTGATCTTTTTTTAGGCATAATATTTCTTTAAAGCATCTGAGTTCACTGGGTTAGGTAACTCTTTCCCATCCATCTCAGTGAGAATCAAAGCTCCACCTGAGAAAGCCTTCTTCACGACATATGGCCCTTCCCAATTTGGTGTCCATTTTCCTCAGAAGTCTTTTTGTATTGGGAGAATCTTTCTCAGCACGAGTTCTCCTTCGTGGAATTCTCTTGGCCGTACTTTCTTATCATGGGCCACGATCATTCTCTTCTGGTACATCTGTCCATAACAGATTGCCTTCAAACGTTTTTATTCGATAAGGTTTAACTGGTCATATAGAGCTCGAATCCACTCTACTTCCTCTAATTTCGACTCCATCACGACTCGTAGAGAGGGGATCTTAACTTCGATGGGTAGCACAGCTTTCATTCCATAGACCAGAGAGAAAGGAGTTGCTCCCGTAGATGTCCGTACAGATGTGCGATATGCATACAAAGCGAATGGTAGCTTCTCGTGCCAGTCTTTATATGTCTCGGTTATTTTCCCAATAATCTTCTTAATATTCTTGTTGGCCGCTTCAACTGCTCCATTCATTTTTGGGTGATAGGGTGAGGAGTTATGATGCCTTATTTGAAATTGTTCACACAATTCCTTCATTATCTTGTTGTTCAAGTTCAAGGCGTTATCTGAAATGATTCTTTCAGGCAAACCATATCGACAAATGTTTTCCTTTTTCAAAAACTTGCAAACTGCAGTCTTCGTCACATTGGCAAACAAAGCGGCTTTTATCCATTTCGTGAAGTAATCTATCACTACAAAAATGAATCAGTGTCCATTAGAAGCTTTTGGGGAAATTGGCCCTATAACATCCATGCCCCACATAGAAAAAGGCCACGGAGAAGTCATGACATGAAGGGGCGAAGGGGCTGCATGAATTTTATCGCCGTAAATTTGACATTTGTGGCACTTTCGTGCATAACTAATATAGTCGCTTTCCATCGTCAGCTAGTAGTAATCGAGTCTCATAATCTTCCTAGCCATAGTGAAACCATTGGCATGCGTCCAACAAATTCCTTCATGGACATCTTCAAGTATTTTTCTAGCTTCAATATCATCCACGCATCTCAAGAGCATTTGTTCTTTTCCTCTTTTGTACATCATGTCCCCATCAAGAACAAATCCTACTGCCATTCTTTTGATTGTTCTTTTATCATTCTCATTTGCTTATTCGGGATACTTTTGATTCTTGACATATTCTAAGATATCATGGAACTATGACTTTCCATCTAGCTCTTTTTCAATGCTGAAACAATGTGCAGGGACTTCATATATGCTCATTTGAAGAGGCATTATTTCTTTTTCTCTGTTCGCTTTGAACATTGAAGCTAAAGTGGCCAGGGCATCAACCAATTGGTTTTCTTCTCGTGGGAAGTAATTAAAAGTTATTTCTTTGAATTCTTTAATCAGTTCTACCACTAGATCGATGTATTTAACTAATTTCGAATCTCTCACTTCCCAATCTCCGCGGATTTGGTATATCACCAACACTGAGTCCCCGTACACCTCTAAGATTTCAACGTTTCGTTTAATAGCTGCACGAAGTCCCATGATACAGGCCTCATATTCCGCTATGTTATTGGTACAGAAGAAATTCAACTGGCAGTGAACGGATAATGGTTCCCTTCTAGTGATACTAAGACTGCTCTAATCTCATGCCCCAATGTATTCGATCCACCATCAAAGCTCATCTTCCATGACTTCTCTTTGGATGACTCACATTCTTTTCCCGTAATGCACATCAAGTCTTTATCTGGAAAATCAAATCTCAATGGCTCGTATTCCTCTGTTGTTTGAGTTACTAAGAAATCAGCTATTTCACTCCCTTTTATCGACTTTTGGCTCACATAGACAATGTTGTATTCTGATAGTAGGATCTGCCATCGTGCCATCCTTCCTGAGAGTGCAAGTGATTCCATCATGTATTTTATTAGGTCCAGTTTCGAAATTAACCATGTCGTATGATACAACATATATTGTCTGAGCCTCCGAACTACCCAAACCAAAGCGCAACAGAATTTTTCAATTGACGAGTACTTTGCCTCATACTCTGTGAACTTTTTGCTGAGATAGTAAATCACCTTTTCTCTTTTCCCTGACTCATCATGTTGCCCCAGTACGCAACCCATTGAATTTTCGAACACAGTCAGATACAATATTAACGATCTTTCTGGAGTTGGCGGTACTAGCACCGAGGGACTAGACAAATATTGTTTTATCTTGTCAAAAGCCACTTGGCACTCCTCGTTCCATTCTCCTAGATTATGTTTTCGAAGAAGTCAAAAAATTGGGTCACACTGGTTAGTCAGTTGAGCAATGAACCGAGCGATGTAGTTCAACCTCCCTAAAAATCCTCTGACTTCTTTTTGCGTGCGCGGAGGTGGTAGTTCTTGTATGGTTTTTATCTTATCTGGATCCACTTCAACGCCTCTCTCGCTGACGATGAAGCCTAGCAATTTTTATGAGTTAGCCCCAAATGTACACTTGGCTGGATTAAGCTTCAGTTGGAACTTTCTCAGTCTTTCGAACAACTTCCTGAGGTTCCCAACATGCTCTCTTTCCCCCTTGGATTTGGCGATCATATCATCGACGTAGACTTCTATTTCTTTGTGCATCATGTCATGAAACATCATCACCATAGCCCTCTGATATGTTGCCCCAGCATTCTTTAATCCGAACGGCATCACCTTATAACAGAATGTTCCCCACATCGTTACGAAAGTAGTTTTCTCCATATCCTCAAGAGCCATCTTTATCTGATTATAACCTGAGAATCCATCCATGAACGAAAACAATGAATGTTTGGCTGTGTTATCCACCAATGTATCGATGTGTGGCAAAGGAAAATTATCTTTAGGACTTGCTCGATTCAGATCGCGATAATCCACACACATTCGTACCTTACCGTCTTTCTTCGGTACTGGGACTATGTTAGCTACCCATTGTGGGTACTTGGAGACTTGTAGGAAGCCAGCATCGAATTGTTTCTTAACTTCTTCTTTTATCTTTAACATCATTTCAGGTCTCATTCGTCTTAGCTTCTGTTGAATGGGTTTGCATTCTGGTTTCAGTGGGAGTCTATGGACCACTACATCCTTATCCAATCCTGGCATGTCCTGATGCGACTATGCAAATACATCTTTGTACTCATGAAGCAAAATTATCAAATCATGTTTGGTGTTATCTGAAATGGAGGTCCCAATCTTCACTTCTTACCTCTTTTATTCATTTCCCAAGTTTACTATCTCAACAGATTCTTGATGAGGTAGAATCTGTTTATCTTCTTGTTCTACCATCCTTAGTAAGTCAGGAGATGAGACATAGTCTTCAGCATTTTCCTCAGCTTCAAACTCTCCTAAACAAATAGCTTCCTCGAAATCGATTTCAAGATTAGTAATGGGTTTGTTCATATTGTTGATATCCGAGCACTTGAAAGTTGAATGAAAAAGAAAAATGTAGAGGAGTATCAAAGTATTGGGACCAACAAGCATGGCATGATGTGAGATATATGCAATGAAAGACTGTGAGAAAAGGGAAAAATTATGAATTTAATGAGAATGAAAAGACCATGACAAAATGCTTCTCCATTAATGTTCATTTAAATGATAAAGAGCAAATCATAAGCTCTTACAAAAGAATCCCTACTATTACTTAGGGACACACAAAAAGAAGAGTGTTAACATTGAGCATTACTTTGGAAGAGACTTAGAAACTGCAAGAAGGTCCATAGCAGTCCAATTGTTCAAAATGAATCTAGGAGGACAGGGGCGTATCATTGAAACATCTTTAATTGCATCACTTCCTTTGTCAATGACATTTATACTAACATTCTGAAGACCCCTTTCAATTAATAACAGTGTGCTTCGTAGATTATCTTGCCCGGGGTATATCATTCCTGCAGATGTAAATTTTTTTGACAAAGGAGGGTACGTTATGGGCTCCCATTCTAATTCTTGGCCTAAGACTCTTGCAATCCACCTTTCTCGATCTTTCTGCAATTGTTTTCTTCTTTGTTGCATATCCGGTTCGAACCATAAACCATATCGAGCCTTATGGGGCACTGGTTTTAGAGCTCTAATTATCCATTGCTGATATCTTCCAAAACCTTTCCTCGCTCGGGCTCCTTTTCCCACAGTCAACTTAATTCCCATCTTGGTATTTCTTGATAGCTTAGGCATGAGAATTTTATTTCCTTCAGCAACGAACATAGTATTGATGAATTCAAAGGAAAGAAAGGAACATTCTACTGTATCCTTGCTTACTTTGAGGTATGGTGTATCAATAGAGATAGATGTGACAATGTCTTCCTCACCCACGACAGTGACCAAAAGACCATCCATGATAAACTTCACTTTTTGATAGAGAGATGAAGGAACTGCCCCAGCAGAGTGGATCCAAGGCCTTCCTAAAAGGCATTTATAAGAAGACGTGATGTCCATGACCTGAAACTCGATGTCATATATATAGGGGCCCACTTCGAGAGGAATTTTAATTTTTCCCATGACTTCTTGTCTTGTCCCATCGAATGCTCTTACTGTAGAGTGACAGGGCCTTAGATAAGATATATCAATTGGAATTCTAGAAAGCGTGGCCAAAGACATGACATTGAGTGTTGACCCGTTATCAATAAGCACATTCAGTATTATATAACCCTTGCAACGGGTTGTGATATGCAATGCTTTTACGGAGCCCCTACCATTTGGCAGTATTTCGTCATCACTGAAAGAAATAAAATTATCCACGTTCAGGATATTCACCCACCTATCAAGCTTTTCGACAGATATATTGCTTGCCATGTAAGCTTGATTTAACACTTTCAGCAAAGCATTCTGATGTGGTTCTAAATTCAACAGTAGGGATAATACCGAGATTCGTGCTGGTTGTTTGTTTAACTGTTCCACGACATTATATTCACTATGTTTAATGAACTTCAAGAATTCATGTGCTTCCTCTTCATTCACAGGTCTTTTAACTTTTTGTTCAGACGGAGTCTCAAGTTCTACCTCAGCCTCATGCATCGGTGCCTTTCCTTTTTGCTTCAAGTCATTAGTCTTCTTCATTGGTTCGACCGCTTTAGAATAACACCTCCCGCTGCAAGTGAAGTGTCCTACTTCGTCAACATTTTCGATCGTGACTTTGGATTTTTCACTTTCAGGTATGATAATGTTGGCATCATATTTTCATGGTACTACCTTGTTGTCTTTGTAAGGGAAAGGAGATGGTACTTCAATTATCATCTTTGGTTTCACTTGCTTCTTTTTTGCATCGTAATAAATCACCAATGGTTGATCAACACTATAAGAGAAACCTGATGATTGACTATCAGAAGTACATACTTCTCCTTCATTATCCTCTTTCATTTTGTTAAAGATCTCGACTTCCTTGTTGTCCTTCATGTCTTGAAGTAGTTTTATGAATCCTTCACAAGGCTGGATGCCGTGCCCCTCGATCCCATGAAAATTACAAAAACACTGACTTTTTGTATTTCCTTATTTGAAAATTCTATTGGGGTGACAAAATAGGCCCTTTTTAACCATTACCTCCCAAATCTTTCGCACCAGTGTCTTTATTTCAGAAATACAAATTTTGGCACGCCACCTGTCTTCTTTTGTCACCGCGCTTACGTTCCCTTCAGTATGGTTAGGGAGTGGATTTCCAACCGTATTTCCAGCACCATCAAATCGTAAAATGCCTGCATTGATAAGACCTTGAACCCTTCTTTTAAAGGCTAGACAATTTTCTGTAGAATGCCCTTGGTTTCCAGCGTGGTACATGCAACTAGCATTAGGATCGTACCATTTTGGGTATGGAGGCTTCATGGGTGCCATATAATGTGGGGATATTAATTATTTTTCCAACAATTTTGGGTACAGCTCTCCGTATGACACGGGAATTGGGGTGAATTGGGGTTTTTCAGGATTGGATCTTGTCGGTCTTTGTTCATTTTTGGGTTGGCTTTGAGCAGGCATGGTATTTGGTAGGAACATGATAAACAGTCTTTGGTTATCTGTGGCATAGACAGGGTAAGGAGGAGGTACTTGATAGTAAGGGCTTTGGGGAGGATAATAAAATTTTAGAGGTGGGCAATATCGAGGTCGTGGTTGGACTGGGTAAGGATTAGAAGTGTGGTGGCTCTCAGTTCCCACCATATGGGCTTTTGCCTCTTTTTTCTTTACAGGTGCTGCCCTTTTCGAGCTTTCGAAACTTTTCATCCTTCCACTATTGATGGCAGTTTCTATAAGTTCCCCGGATATTACAATATCTACGAAGTCTTTCGTGGCGCTTCCTACCAACATATCATAAAACGGTGCTCTCAAAGTATTGATGAAGAGGACTGTTATTTCAGTTTTAGTTAACGGGGGTTTTACTTGGGCCGAGATATCCCTCCATCTTTGCGCATACTGCTTAAAAGTCTCCGTTGGCTTTTTTTCCATCATCTGCAGAGTTAGCCGATCAGGCACCATGTCGAATACATGCTTGTATTGTTCACAAAATGCTGACGCCAAGTCTTTCCATGATCAGATCCTTTCTCTACTGAGTTGATTATACCATTGAAGGGCTGATCCGACCAAGCTATCTTGGAAACAGTGTATTAGCAATTTATCTTCATTCACGTAACCAGTCATCTTCTGGCAGAACATGATGAGATGCACTTTTGGACATCTCATGCCATCGAATTTTTCAAAATCTGGTACTTTGAATTTCGGAGGCAGAACCAGATCGGGCACCAAGCTAAGCTCTTTGGCACTCAATACAGAGAAGGCTTCAGTACCTTCTATCGCTTTGAGTCTTTCTTCCAAACACCTATACTTATCCTGAACATCATGATCATCCATTTTCAACCTGGCTATTTCTATCAGATCATCCAAATCTGGAACATTGGGATCGGCAGGATTAGCTCCGGGGTTCGATACGAACATACCTTGCCCTAGATAAGCAAAGGGTACGGGTCGTTGCTCCAAGCTTGCAGGTTCTCCTCGAGGACATTCTTTTTGCATTACATGTGCATGAGGTGGAGTGAATCCTGGGGGATAGAGTGGATCCTGATCATGATTAGTTCTTGGCTGAGGCTCCATAGTGTCAGGGTTCTGCATATGTTCTTTTCTTTTGACCAAAGTTGTCATCATCTCTATCATTTTGGCCATTTGATCCCTTTGCTCGAGTGATTCCTCTCGAGATCTTAACATCAAATCTCTTGCTTCCTGTTTTGACTTGGTCAGCTGCTCTAGCAATTCTCTTTGGGTCCTTTCCATCCTTTCAATTCTCTCATTGAACTCAACTTCCATAATTCTAGCTTTTTAGCGCGTCCTATAAGAATGGCGTGATTCTAGACTTGATGTGTCGCAACTGCAGATTATACGGTTTTAACCTCAGTGAATGATTATGGGATATGTACATGCAATGAATGGATGAATGAATAAATGACAAATGAATGTTGAATAAATAACGAATGAATGTTAGTCATGAATAAATATGCAAGAATTTTGGTATTGATTTCAAGATAGCCCCATACTTAGGCATTTCATTTATCAAAAGAGTCTATTACAAAACGTTTCGCCATTTTTTGATTCAACAGTTACAAAAATTTCCTAGCCACATCGCCTTGTTTCTTCACTCGCTCTAAGAACTCTGACATGCTTGATCTTTGGCTCGAAGGGAATTGGCAACTGAGAGTTTCGGCTTCATCTAATAATTGCACAACTTGCATAGCCGCATTGCGAATTTCATTGATCAAAAAGCCAAGTTGCATTTCCTTTTCTTGGAGAGTTCTTTTGTAGGTGTGAGTGTCTCAGTTGTACTGACTATTATTTTCTTCTAAGGCCTTTAGGAGATTATCCAACTGTTGCTGATGAGCTTGTAGTGTATTTTCTAAATCTCGTATTTTCCCTCTTATCTCTTGATGTTTAGACTGACTAGTCATTAGTTCTGCAGACATAGTTTCGCACTCAACATTCTGCTTCCTTAACTCTATCATAGCACGCGCAGCTTTTTCCTCTTCTTTCTTTGTTTTACCTTTCCAGAATTCCATCCCTCCTTTAATATTGTTAATTTCTTCCTTGCATTCTGCTGACGACTTGCCCAAACCACTATTTTTTATAGTGCTTCTTAATTTCTTATTTTCCAAATGAAGGTCCCTTAAGTCATTTCTCACGATCTCAGCTTCTCTTTGGATTTTCACGGTTTGGGACTTTTCAATTTGAACATCGATCTTTAGCTGGTAGTTTTCCTCTTGAAGAGAACTGATATCCCGTAACAATTTAGCCTTTTCACGTTCAAATTCGTGTCTTGTTACTTCCAGCTCGGATGACATTTCTTCTGAGAAAGGATTCTGGAAAGTGTAATTCGTCGATGAGACTTGTTGACTATTCATTCGTCGTTTTCTCCATATGTCATAATCTTGAGTGATAGTATCAACATAGAGAGCTAATTCCATTAAGTGAACTTCTTTCCAAGCCTTTGCAATATCCCGGACTCTTTTCATGTAACCTTCACCTGTAAAGGCAAACTCTGACTGTACCAACCCTCCGGTGGCGGGTATGAATTATCGTGAAGCAAACTGCCTTTGAACCATTAATGGAGCATATCCAACCCCTCCCCATAATCCGAGTATAGGCACCCAATCTTGGCTTCTGCATTTATATATCAGAACTGAAGAACGAATCTATGGTGCTCTCCAGGTTATCTCTTTTTGAAAGACTGAAACCCAGTGCTACTCGGTGACATCTTTCGGCCAATATTTCTCAAAGTAAGCCTTTAATGAGGCGAATGTTTTTAAGAACATGTGGAAAGGTGTACGCTCTACTTTCCAGATCCAGACATTAAGCAACTGCGCGCATCCGATAAAACATCCTTCCCCTTTCTCCTACAACTACCCAGAGATCTAAAGTCTTAGCCAAGATAGTTGGGACGGGGTTGATCCCTTGCCCCAACCTTTCGAAAAAATCCACTACCGCGACTTCTACATGCCTCAAAACCTTTGGGAATATGATCAATTCGTAAATAGCCAAAGTAAACAGATCCATTCTCTTCGCAATATCTGAATGGTTTTGAACTAAGTCTCGCAGAGAAAACCACAGAACGCAACTGACTTCATTCTTTTTCTTTATCTGTTTTTCAACCCATATATCGGTCATTCCGGTCAACTTCACTAGCTTTTTCTTGAAGGTCATTGGTTTGGGCTCTTTCACATATATCTTGCTGAATTGTACATTGTCAATGCGAAGCAAGGTAGCATACTCTTCTATGGTCGGAGTCATATCTTCTTGATTGAAAGTGAAACATTAGTAAGCTGGATCCCAAAATTAAACCATGGCTTGAATCAGTTGTTCGTCTACATTGACGGCGATCAAGTAAGCTATATACCTGTACTTTTCAGTGAAGATGCCCCTAGTGTCTGAATCCCACTGTTTCCAAATCTGAGTTAAATCCTCGAGGTTATTCAGACGAACATTTGTAGCTACTTGCTCGAGAAGATTGGAGATACATCCTTCCGTTAAACTGTCCCATTTCATTTTCTGAGTTTTCAAAGACCAGTCTCGAATCACGACATTTTTCTCGGTTACTTGTGTAATTGACTCCTCTATTAGAAACCTGTTTTTGGCAACCAATCCCTAATCAACACCTTCCTAATCAAGATACCTATGATGCATGATGAAAAGTAAAGATAAAGATAAAGATAAACAACTTTGATTAGTAATCACAACAAATAAGAACTGAGAAAATCTATAGAAACTCCAACAAATTAAGCTACCCGGTCCAATTCCTTTGCATAAACAGTGAAAATGTATAGGAAGTGAAAGGCAAGAGGCGTTTCTCCTGTGTACTTATTTTGGTGACTATTAACGGATGGAGGTTTGGCATGGCTCTAGTTAGGTGGCTCGTATGGTTTACTATATGCGGTTTCGGTTCTAGACAGGTACTCGAATTGTTCGGACTATCATCTACTAAGACTAGTACGAAGCCTCGGTCGTAGCCCATCACAGGCTCACCAGTTCAATTCGAGGTATTACATTCACTTATGCCTATGCGGAGGGACAAGTTAACTCACGAAAGCATAAGTCATATGTAACCCAGAAGTATTCACTAGCCTGTGCGGAGGGACGAGTTAACTCACGAAGGCGTAGCGTTTACTTCCACTTAAGCGGACGGAGCCCGGGTAGAGAGCTCATGTTATGCAAAAATGCAAGTGCTCGGTGTGTGGGGAGAAACTCACAAACCTTTATGTTTTATTTAAAAACTAAACTAAAACTAAAATCGTAAAAACTTAGAGCTGAAAACAATAAGATAAAACAAGTTAGAAGAATATTTACCACACAGTGCAAATGCACGACTTTTCAAAAACAAAATTTAAGGATCATGACTAAATATTAATTTGAACAAGGAATTTTGAAAATTTTGACAACACGCGTTTAATTCTAGACTCAACTCTCAAAAAAAAAGTGTCCCCAGTGGAGTCGCCAGCTGTAGCGACGTAAAAATTTCGCTTTGGTCGCTAGTTGAGGCAATTTGTTGAAAATTTGGAAACTGAATTTCGATTTTATTAAAAAAGGGAGTCGCCACCGATCCTTTTTCCTATGTGTGATCGGACACCTAATAAATCCTCTTTTTTAAAAGAAAATTTATTTTTTAAACAAAAAGAAGGTCGAGTTTAGGTATACGTCAAAAGCCAGAGAAAGAATAGGGTTCGGGAGTCGGTTACGCACGAGGAAGGTATTAGCACCCTCACGATGCCCAAAATTGGTATCTCGTTAAACATGTGTTGTCTTAATTTTCAACAATGCGAGTTCAATGTAACATTTAATCATGATCCGATCAAAACATGAGAATTTTTATAATTTCGATTTCTTTTGAGAAGGACGTTCTGTTTTTAACACAAGCCGATTGATATTCACCCAACATAGCGATCAAATCGATGACTTAATGTTAAATCTGTGCGTTACCTTATTTATTGAAATAAAAAAATGAATGAAAATATTTTTAAATAAAAAATAAAAAGAAAACTAATATCGATGTTGAAATAAGATGTGACCTTATAGGCTAAATTCAGAATAGGCAAATAATAATAATAAGTTAAGAATATACGAAGCAAATATGTAAAACATTAACAATGTATATGTGATAATAATAAAACAATAGTAGTGCATATAGTATTAAACATGATAATAATAGTAATAATGTAAACATGAAATAGTAGTGAACATATATATATAAAACATATAATACTAGATTAAAAATATATATATACAATATATATTGAAAACAATAATAATATAATAACTAATAATAACGATATATAAATATACATATATATATATTAAAATATATACGTAATAATAAAAATAAAAAGTGTATACATAGCATTAAAAATATGTACGTAAAAATAATATAATATAAAGTAGAAAAAATAATGATAATAATATATTAATAAAAGAAATATATATATACATATACCAAAAATATATTCATAATAATAGTATTGAGTATTAAAAGTATATATATAATATAGACAAAAATATATGCATAATATAGTATTGAAAGTATTTACATGGGATAATATAAAAACTATATGAATAATGTGATATTAAAAATATATACATAACATATATAAAAAAATAATATTAAAAATATATATACATAATATATATATAGAATATATACATAATATAGTATTAAAATATATACATAACATATACATAACATATACATATTAGAAATGATAATGATATTTAAGAACAATACTATTAATAATACTACATAAATACTACATAAATATGTACATATATATTAAAAATAAATACATAACAATATTAATAGTATGTACATATTATGGTGTTAAAAATACATATGTAATATAACATTAGACATATATTTATATATGATAATGTAAAAATACATAACTAATAATATTTAAGAATGTATACATAATATAATATTAAGAAAATAATAATAACAAAAAAATTATTAATAATACTATATAATATATATATATAATAATATGAATGTATTAAAAAAATATTTAAAAAATAATTATTAATAATGTTACATAAAAGTATATGTATATGCATGTTAAAAATATTAATTGAAGCTAGAACTAATACTAATAATAGTAAAACTAATAATATAACATAATATAAAATAAAATATAGAAATAATAGTAATAATATGAAGATTAATAATAGTAATAGTAACAATGATGATAATATATATGTACATGAATAGTACTAATAATAATAATACGAAAATAATTGATTTTAATAATGAAGTAATTAAAAAAGGATCGAATCGAATTAAAAACAAAAGGCTTGGGGCGAAATTGAAATAAAAGAAGAGAAGGGGACCAATTTAAACGCGCGAAAAACAGGGGAAGGACCAAAAGCACAATAAGCCCATTTTCCCCAAAACGCGTATCGAGGGGAGTAAATCAGGAACCGAAGTAAACTATTGGGCCAAATTGAAAATAACAACAAACTTGATTGTAAAATCATAAAAATGCGGAAGGGCTAGAAGTTCAATTAGCCCTTCCATAGAAAACGCGTAGATCCTCCTTGGGTCGGGTCGAACGGATCGGGTCATCATGCCAAACGGCGTCGTTTTTGAGTCTGGGCCTGGGCACGAAAATGGTGCCGTTTTGGTAGGCTATAAAAGCCTAAAAATTTCCAAAAAAACCATTTCCACCAGGTTTAAAAAAAAACAGGAAAGAGAGCTCTCCTCTTCTCTCTGGGTCGACCCAGATCTCGGTCAGGGGACCGAGGAACTCCGCCGCAGGCCCATCGTCGGCCACCGTCGCCGGCCACCGTACATGGTGGCCAGAATTCCAAAAGGTACTTTTTCTTTCTCTTTTTTTATTTTTTTATTTTTTATAGGTTTTTAATATATTTATATATGTGAGAAGAATGAACCAGAAAACAAAACGAAAAGAAAGTTAAAATAACCTTCGGTTTTTGGTACTTTCGGTTCTTCAATCTCTAATATTGGGTTTGATTTGATGCTATTCTCTTACTTTGATATTGTTAGAATCGCTATTTTTGCTCAAAAAATCGAATGCTTTTTTTTGTATTTTCCCAAGAGTTACCGAAGAAGAAAAAATGTTTCAGATTTGGCTTTTTATAGCCATTTACAATGCCCTAATCCTATTGCTTGCGTGTTTGCTTGATTTTGCAGGTTAGTTAATGGACGGTGGAGGTGACTGTGGAGCAGGTGGCGCTAAGGGATGGTGCTGGTCGATGGGACGTTGGCGGCGCTTAGGGTTTCAGTTTTTTTGAAACCCTAAATTAGGCTAGTTGGGTCTAACAATTTGGGCCTACATGTGGGTTTGGGTCTATGGGATTTGAATTGGGTTAAATTTGGGTTTGGTTTGAGCTAGGGTTTGTTTGTAATTCGGTTTGGGTAGTTGTAATGGTTTATTTTTGTAAAAGGCCCGGGTTAATTTGAGCTTCTACATAATATGTTATTGAATTTTAACTTATTATTATTATTAGTATAGTAGAACGTGAATTTGAGTTCATTGAAACCCATTTATGTTCTTTATGAATGAGTGATATATATATATTTGTATAAAAACACTATTAAATATAATATTTTATGTCTTATAAAAATTAAAAATCCTAAATTTCATTAAAAAGAGTAAAGCAAACCCAATTCCCTTATCTAGCAAATTAAACTTGTTTCTAATATAAGGTTATTCAGGCTTTTTATAAAAGGTTAAATCCAATATTCAACTGTTAAATTCTTAAAATTTAATAAATTAATATAAAAAAGTATACATAATTATTAGATAGTGGGAGGATATATGTATGATAAAAAAAATGATGTGTTGTTGTGATATGTATAGATAATATACTCTTAATATGTTATTTCTTTATTCTAAATTATTTAATTTTTTAAATTTAAAAAATCATGTAAATAAGTAATTAAACCAAATGATGATTACATTAAAAATTTAATTATAATTATAAAACTTGATCATTATTAAAAATAAACTATAGTAGTAACCAAAAAATGTATTAAGATATTCTCTATTCCACACATTATTTAGAAAAATAAATTATGATTCTTATTTAATTAAAAATCTTCGTCTTAAACAATCATATATAAATCCTATTTCATTGATTCCATTTAAATTCTTAAATATATGCAATTCTAAATAATGAAGACAAAAATTGAATGTATATTTAAATAATAATATCATATAAAATCATTTATGTTACCAAAACATTATTGGTCCCTTACTGTTTTCAAAATTTTCCAATATAGCAACAACATTAAATCCTTTTCAAAAATTTTCCACTTTCACATGCATTGGTTATATAAGTGAAAATTTTAAAATAATTATTATGTAAATCATGTTCTCTACACATTGACAAGTTATAATTTTTTTGAAAATAACAAAATCAATGTTTAAAATAAAAAGTATGGAATGAAAGAAAATAAAGAGTGATTCAATGTTTTTTTTAAGCTAAAGATAAAATCAATGTATATTTGTAAGTAATCATATCAATATTTAAATTAAAATTGTGGATTTAGTTCATGTACTTTAATTTGACCATTTTAATCTTTATATTTTTAAATTTTTTAAATTTTAGTCTTGATGAAATTGTAGGTATTAAATTCATTAAGCTATGTTATTTTCAAATATTAATGCGGCTAACATATTATCGTATAATGTAATGTCATGTTAGCTTCTTTTTTTTCACATGTTACTCATAAAAACCTAGTTAATAGTTTTAATGAATGTCATTTATATTATGATTAAGATTTCAAAATTTGAAAAATATAGCGACTAAAAATGATCCAGTTAGAGAATATGGACTAAATTTACAACTTTACACATCATATAATACTAATAGAGGAATTTAACTAAACAATTTTAACAGTTGTTGTTTGGTTAGGACTAAAATTGACCAATTTAAAAAAAAAGTACAATGTTTAAAATCTATCAAATTAAAATACAAATAATAAATTCAAACTTATGCAAAGTATAGAATCTAATAGCAACATTAGACTAAAATAAATGCCATTAAATGGCGATAACTTTCAATGACCAAAAAGGATATAACTGTAATACCCTGAAAATTTCTACAGTAAGATATTATCCTTAATTTAGTAAAATAAGGAAATAAAGTGACAAGAAGAGAAAAATTGAGTTATGTCACTGGGAAGTATATTATGACATATTGATTCAAGAAAGGACTAAATTGTAAAAGTGAGAAAAGTTTTGTGGCCCAAGAGTAAATACTCAAAATTTGAGAGGTTAAAGTGTAAATATGAAAAATTTGAAGGGATAATAGTGAAAATATTTTAAGGGTGGAATGATCTAGAAACCAAGAAAAATTGATGAATTAGGACCAAATTGAATAAGTAAAGAATTAAGAGGGACTAAATTGTAAATTTACCAAATTAAGTGATGACTCAAGAATGAGATTTTAAAAGATCACGAAGGGCAAAATGGTCAATTGGAAGAGAGAGAAATCTAGAAAGTAATGATGATGTTGGTAATATTTTATAATTATTTAATTAGATAATTATTATTTATTTAATATTTTAATAAGATATTTTATTATTTTATTATTTTATTTAGTCTATATATCTATTTGTGTGTGGAAAAAAACACACACACACACTCCATCATTGTCCAAGCATCCCACGTTAGAAAGAAGACAAGAGAAGAGAAGAAAGAAACTTTTCATTCTTTACAATTTAGTCCTTCCACAAAAAATTCACCATTTTCATCTAGAAATCAAAAGAATTTTCATGATTACCAAGAGAGAAAAATAATAAGGAGACTATGGAAAGCTAGAATATCGAGTTAGATTCAAGAAATAGAAGAGAGAAAATCAAGCTTAAAAGATTGGAAACAATAAGACAAGGTAAGAACATCAAGATTTCCATGTATTTTTAAGTTTGATATTATTGAAAAAGCATGGAAATGAAGCTTAATAATTGTAGAGAGAAAGTTTGATATTAGTAAAGAGAAATAAGAGAAAGTGGTGGGAAATATTGTAGAGAAAGGAAATAAGGGTGTTATAAACTTAATAATTAACATTTTGCACTAAAACAGTTTTGAGAAATATCAGTAGTCTAACTTTCAAAAATCACCAAAAATTGTATAATTAAAATTATAGAATTAATAAAATATTAAATTAAATATTATTAAGTCTAGTTTCTTATAGAAGAAACCGTGTAAGCAATGGAATTGTGAATCATGAGATAAAATAAATTTTGTTAAACAAGGTCAGAATGATTTCGGGTTCCCTTGTTCTAACTTTGGAAAATCATAACAAATTGGAGAAAAATAATTAGGTTCTTAAGGTTATATTTTTAAAGTCTTGAATAAGTATATGAACATCATCCGAATCCTGAACAATGAAATAATTAATTTTTAGTAAAGAAGGGTAGGAACTGTTAGACAGCAGAATAAGGGTGACTTTAAAGAATAAACTGTACTTATTGGATAAACCAAAAATTATGAAAATTTTATGCTAAGAAGATACATAAGTACAGTTTCATGGAAAATTATCGGATCTTAATTTCGAGTTCTGTATCTCAAGATATAAATAATTTAGTGACTATGATGCAAATGGACAGTTTTGAGTATACATATAAGTAAATAACAAAATTATTGATAATGTTACTTGTAGTATGTTATATAAATTAAGGATGTGGAATGGAGAGGAGAAGGAGGAAAATATGTATGAATATTCAGCTAGCATGGCTAATTTGAATGTTTTAGGCTCAGAGACTAAATTGAATAAAAATAAAACTTTATGGGCAATTTTGTCAAAATGTTAGAAATGACCAATTTGCATGAAATGGATTTTTTTATTTAAAATTGCAAAATTGAATGAAATTATTAATTTAGCTCGAGATCGGGGAAAAACATGTTTTAAGAATTAAATTTCTGATATTTTATAGAATTCATGGGTTGTTATCAATTTTTATGAGAATAACGGCTGGAAATAAGGATTAAATTGTAAGAATTTTATTTTTCTTGAGCCTAAGGATGAAATCGTCATTAATTAAAAGTTTAAGGGTAAAGTGGTAATTTTGTTTAGAGCATTAATTGAATGTATTAGAACATGAAATAAATGAAAACAACGATCAAATTTATTTATAAAGATTCGGATGACTCGAATACGAGACTTGAACGTGGAAAAGAAAAGATATCGGATTAATGAAATTATAAACATGAACAAGCAATGAGGTAAGTTAGTATAGCTTGAATTGTATTTTTAAATACATGAAATATCGATATAATGAATTGCCTGATTTATGTTTATGAAGAAATGGCAAGAGAATGATATTTATCATGACATGTAAATATGTGATTATTTTTGATACGTTGACACAAAGAAATTAAGT
Organism: Gossypium hirsutum; assembly: GCF_007990345.1. Taxonomy (NCBI): domain Eukaryota; kingdom Viridiplantae; phylum Streptophyta; class Magnoliopsida; order Malvales; family Malvaceae; genus Gossypium; species Gossypium hirsutum. Next base: position 48,768,911 of record NC_053424.1, read on the forward strand.
ATACTGAGACGAGTAATAAATTCAAGTAAAACATGTTGAGAAAAATAAGTACGTTTAAGGGACAATATGTTTGATTTTAATTGGTTCCAAATATGAATATTAGATGAAATAAAATATCTGATAAATAAATCGGTAACGCCGGTAATGCTCCGTAACTCTATTCCGGTGATAGATTTGGGTTAGGGGCATTACAATAACAACTTCTTTCAAAACAAATGTGTACTTAATCTAGCATTCATTGCAGCAAAACAGAACTTTTAGCCGTGTTTTTTTAGGCCTAAAACTATTGCGGCGTTTTTACAAGCGTTGCAAAAAATGCCGTTATAGACAATGCCTCTAAATTTTGCGGCGTTTATGTGAAAAAACGCCGCTAAAGAACAAGACCTTTAGCGGCGCTTTTTCCACAATTGGCACTATAGAACATGACCTTTAGCATGCTTTTATCATAAATGCTGCTAAAGAACATAACCTTTAGCGGCACTTTTTTTACAAACGCCGCTATAGAACATGTCCTTTAGCGGCACTTTTATGACAAATGTCGCTAAAAAGCATGACCTTTAGCGGCGTTTTTTTTACAAACACCACTAAAGAACAGTACCTTTAGCGCCGCTTTTATCACAAATTCTGCTAAAAGTATCGTTCTTGAAGAAAAACACCACTAACTTTGATAGATTTGCACCATCCTATTTTCATCGATATACAACCCTTCATGTAGCATGAAATCCAACCAAAAATAGCAAATCTAAATGATACTTCAAATTCAACAAAAGATATATGATATAAATTAATAAATGAAGTATAATTCAAAATATTCTTACAATAATGTTAAAAGTTACAATGTTAAAAATATTCTTACAATAAGAAAACAAATGTCTAAGATGGTGGATTTTGTGACTGCTGAAACATCTTCATCATATTCTGAAGCTGTAGCTGGAGTGCGTCATACTTTCTGCTCTGCTCTGCTTCCCTCACTGCTACCTCTGCTTCCCTCGCTGCTGCCTCCGCTTTAAGCTATAGTTGGAGTTCTTTATGTTTTCTTTGAACCTCAGCTTCTCTCGATGCTGCCTCGGCTTTAAGTTGAGCAATTTGCTCAACTGTGCTCGCTTGCATCTGAGCCATCTGATCTTTTAACCTCAGAACTTCAGCTTGAACCTGACTCCCTTAAGGCATATATTGTTGCGAACTGGATCCAAAATATTAGGTTGGGTTAACATCAGATCCTTAAAATCGAACCTGACCGTACCTTTTAGGACCCAAAACTTCAGTAATAATTATGTTGTCAATGTCGTCAAGATTAACTGAACTATTACTTGAAGCAACCGCTTCATACTCTGCCTTTTTATCCTTTAGTTTCTCCTAATAAATCAATCAAAGAGTTAGAAACGAAATATATAATAAAAACAAATATAACATAACTTAACATTATTTAGAACTACTAACAAAAAATTAAACCATTATAATTAAACAGTATAAATATTTAAAATAAAGAAAAATTCATTAAGTAAATATACCATAATTTCTCCAGCTTCAGAAGTCATAGGAGATCCATCTTTCTTCTTATGTGTAATATGAAAAAGTTGAAGGCGTCCAACTTTTTGACCAGACGAGAGCTCCTACAATATAGTAGTAAAAATTAATTTAATAGAAAGTAATTAATATTTGACACAATTAATAAATTCAAAATACCTCGGCCTCAACTACACAAGCAAAAATTTTCGACCCTACTGTGTGCGTGAATTTTTGTTTTTGCCTGCTTGTTGTTCCAACTTGCTCACAATCCTACATTATGAAATTATTATTACTTATTTAGTAAATACTATAAACCGAAATAATTATAAGAGTTTGGAAGTACGTAATACCTCTCCTTTTTTTGAATTCCAGTATCTAACCGCATCTTCCCATTGGTACCTTAGCATTCCCGACGGGACATTTCGCAGATTCTCTTCGAGGTTTATATTTTTCTTAAAATATTCTTTCTTTAAAGTGCTTTTATGGTCTCTCCATTTTTTCCCAATGCCTTCTTGACATAATTATCTGAGACCTCTAAAGTAAATCTCTCCTACAAAAAACACAAGTTTAGAAAGTAAATATAAATGAAACTTAAACCAAAGTATTATGAATTACATTCATGTTTTGTTACCTTAATATTATCGAGAGCTTGATTTTTGTTACTATCAGACATTTGATGCCATAGGCAATATATTGGCATTTTGTGCTATAATGCCCAAATATCCTGCTAAAAGTCGAGCCTCTGATCTAACAGGCTGACCATGATTGTTTCTAGATACTTTGATACGCTCGACAGGATTTAACTCGTATAACTCTTTTAGTGGTGTATGTCCTCGAGCTTTACGCGTCCCACCACTTTCAGCTGAAGAATGATATATTATAATATAAGAATTTGAAAAAGAAATCAATAATAAAAGTCAACACGCATGTAAATTAAAGTTAACATTACTTTGAATTTCTGCAGGTTCGTCAAGTGTATTCGAAACATTCGAAGATCTAATAGCAGTCTGTTGTTCACTATTTGTTTCTTCCGAATTTGGAGTATTCGAACAATACTTAGATCTCGCAATATTCTTCTAGGCATTTTTCTGCAATACACATAAAATAGTTGAAATTTTAGTAACTAATTACAACAAGAATAATATATATAAAATAGTTGAAATATTTAACAAGATCAAGATTTAAATTATAATATTACATGTAATTAAAAAATCGTAAAATCTTACTACATCATAATTCGTAAATATCTTCATCCACATCCCGGCGAACCCATTGGAATTATGTACTAGTACTAGGGATATTTTCATTTAAGTTTTGTTCTGGAAAAGGCAAAGTTTCTGATCTTTCGACGATGTCATCTCTACTTCCATTGCCCATGTCAAACAAGTCTCTAGGGGTGTTTCAGAGTACAACGTACCAACCCTCATCAGTTGGATCTTTTGAGTAAAAAACTTGTTTCACTTGAGAAGAAAATACAAACGTCTAGTCTATCAATTTTTGTCCAGTGTGAATCAATCGAGAGAAGTTCATCATTATAAAACCAAATTGATCTTTTTTAATTCCTTGAGTAGTATTCACATCAGCCCAATCACATCGAAATAAGAAAACTTTCCATTTGCCATAGTAATCCAACTCAATAGTGTCAGTAAGAAGTCTATAATACTCCACATTTCCCGCAACAAGATTACTGTCCCTAATACTAGCATAACTTGTAATTGAAAAATTAACAACTATTCCACAATTTTGAGTTCTCTTCAATCTCTCACGATATTTTGTATGAAATCTGAATCTATTGATGAGGAAGGCGCTATATCTTTGTACTACTCTATTCGGGCCTTGAGAAAACAATTTAACTTCGTCATTAATGTCTTTTCCACTCCAAACCTATTAAATCGAAAGTAAATTGAGTAATTATAAATGCTATGAGAAAACATTATTATTTGTCAATGAAAACTTCAGTTGCATACTGTTTGGCTTAACAATTCATGAAAAGATTCTGTGAATAACTTATTAATCTCTCGATGTTGCAATCTTCGGGAACATGAACGAGATCTCAAGATTTGTTTGTACTCACTATGTTAAAAAGAGGTTTAATTGGTTAGAAGATAAACAAATCAAAAAGATGAATATTTATCAAATTCTAGAACTTACTTACGTAATGGTTCAATTGAATCATGGTGAAAAAGAACATATCGATGTGCTTGTACCCAAGATCTATCATCTAATTCTGCATTTTCAACTTTACCAATTGGTTCTCCATAACTTTGAAATAAATAAGTTTCAGCCAAGTTATGATCAGTGAGCCTAACATTTCTACTTGGTCTATTCAGTATTCTTTCAACATCTTCTAAATTTCTAGAACAAAAAGTCATACACTCCTCTCCCAAGTAACCTTCAGCAATTAATCCTTCTAGATAACGCTTATTACAACAATAAGACTTAAATTTGCATAGGAACATAAACACGATATAGAATATTATCAAAAGTTGTAACTAAATGTATAGAGGTAAATGAATGAATACTTTACAAATAAATTAGCATCTTTCTATAGGATACATCCATCGATAGAAAACCAGTCCACCAAGTATTGCTTCATGAGAGAGATGGATTAGCAAGTGTACCATAATAGTGAAGAAAAAATGTGGAAATATCTTCTCAAAATTGCATAAAGTCAAAGCAGCTTGATCTTGTACTTTCTCAAGTTATTCAACATTCAAAACTTTGCCACAAATAGCTTTCATTATATTGGATAGTTCAATTATACAAGACCTTACCTTTTTTGACATACAACACCGTAAAGCAACTGGCAGTAAATCTTACATTAAGATGTGATAATCATGTGATTTTAAGGAATATAGTCTTCGATCTTTAAGACTCACACATCAAGATATATTTGATGCATACGCATCTTTGACATTGCAAAAATAGAAGGCGGCAACTGATATTTCCCATTCGAAAGTACTTGGGGATAAAGATCATGCTGAATTCCTATGTCAACTAAATCAAGTCGACTCTGAAGATTATCTTTCGATTTTCCATCGATATTTAAAATTGTCCTAATGATGTTCTCGCAAACATTCTTCTCAACATGCATGACATCAAGATTGTGTCGTAAAATGTGATGCTCCCAATAAGGTAACTAAAAAAAATACTTCTTTTTTTCTACAAGTCCACCTCATTAGGATCATCCTCTTCATCAGATTCATTATCAGATCTTCTCTTTGTTTGCGTGTTGGGTTGTCGATTCATCTTCCCATAACTGAAATTGATATCTTTCAACATGAACAAGATTTCAGATCCAATGGTCTGCTCAGGAACTTATCTGAACTCTTCAGTACCGTCAAATAGAGTTCTCTGAAATCTAAATCTATGATTTCCATCTAACCATCGACGATGCCCCATATAAGAGAAGTTCTTCCCATTATATAACTACATCGAACATGTTTGTGCAGCACAACAAGGATAAGCACAACGTCCTTTGGTACTCCAACTAGATAAATTGGCATAAGCTGGGAAACCATTAATAGTCCACAACAAAGGTGCACGTAAATAAAAGTTCTTCTTTCTCAATACATATATGTCTTAACATTCGCCCATAACTATTTTAACTCTTCAATAAGTGGCTGCAAATAAATGTCAATATCATTTCCGGGACCTTTCTCTCTAGGGGTAATCATAGATAAGATAAAAGAAGATTGCTTCATGCAAATCCATGGAGGCAAATTGTAAAGAACAAGCACTACAGGCCAAGTATTGTACGAAGTGCTCATGATTTTATAAGGATTAAATCCATCAGATGCTAGGTCAAGCCTCACACTTCGAGGATCACTTACAAAGCTTGGAAATTTACTGTCAAATGATTTCTAAGCTAAAGAATCCGCAGGATGCCTTAATAATCCATTATCGGTTCGTTGATCATGATGCCACGTCATAGACTCAACTGTCTTTGATGACATGAAAAGCCTTTAAAGCCTTGGTATTAGCGAAAAATATCACAAAATCTTTATTGGCTTCTTTCTTGACTGTGCCCCATATTCATTCTCATTCATATCTTCTGTATTTCTATTCATCCAATGAGATTTACCGCAAACATGACTAGACTGTTGGTTTTTCCGATCACCTCAATACAACATGTAATCCTTTGGGCAACTATGAATTTTGTTGTACCCAAGGCTTAAATCTTTTATCAGTTTCTTCATATCTTTGTATGAATGAGGGATTTTTGCAAACAGAAACATATCTCTTAAAAAATCTAACATCATTGTCAAATAGATTCCGGTCCACCCCCCAAACATTTTAAATGAAAAAGACGAATGCAGAAGGACATTCTTGAAAATTTTGATCCCTTATAAAGTTCTTCATTCATCTCATTAAGGAACATGTAGAACTTCGCTGTTTCTCCGTTTGGCTCTTCATCAAGTACACTTCTTCCCGTTTCGGTAAAAGATTACAATCATCAGATGCAATAAAGTCAAGTGGAAATGATTGCAAACCTTGACTGCGCATATTAAATACATCCTACAACATACCTTCCATGTCATCTTCTCTAACAGACTGATGGTAAGCACTATGAGGATAAGCTGGATTAACCATTGAAGAGGTTCTACTAGGTGTACACTGTCCATGTAAAATCTATTTTTTATACCCTCGAATAAAACGATCAACAATTAGATGTTCATAGACAACTTCACGAAAATGCCAATTGATGTTGCCACACTTCTTACACGGGCAAAGAATCATATTCTCTTAGCTTGCATTTTGAAATGCAAAATTTAGAAAAGTTTGTACTCTATTTCGATAATCGTTGCTTACCCTTGACAAATTCATCCAAGTCTTATCCATTTCGTAGTTCTTGAAGTCTAAAGTTAACAATAAATTACACGGGTAAGTTGTTTATTTATAAGTATAATTAAGTTATGTAAGTTATGATATGATATATATTTATATATTATGTAAGTTATGTAAGTAATGTGAGTTATGTAAGTTATGATATGATATATATATAAGTTATTAAGTTATGTATGTTATGAGAGTTATGTAAGTTATGATATGATATATATAAGTTATTAAGTTAAGATCCAAAGTTTTTTTTTATTCTTTAAATGTTTATGTAAGTTGACAACCAAGCAATGCAATTTCATTAAATATACAACCAAGTATACAAGAGTATCATATGAATTGAGACACAATATAATGCCAACATACAACATAGAAGTCATTTATAGCAAAGTTATCTTTTATTCCAAAGTTATCTTTTATTCTTTAAATATTTAAAAAAAAATACTTGCACAATAAATCTATCATAGAAGATATTTTTTTTCTTTATTTAGGATAATAATGGGTTATAATTTGATGACTAACAAAAAGTAACTTTTCATTTTAAAAAGCTTTTAAATCATTTTTTTGGAAAAAAAAGAATAGTAATTTGATTTTTATATTAAAATAAATTTAAATAATGATCAATATTATTATATTGATAAAAAAATATTTATAAGTTTTAAAAATATTTAAAAATATTAAATATTAAAATTAAACATTATTAATATAAAAAGTTAATTAGTATTAAATATATACTTTTAGTCAAAAAGATAGTATTTAATCATATAATAAATTAATAATTTTTAGTCAAAATATTGAAAAATCATGTTAATATTTAAATAGCAAAATTGCAAGTTCAAATGGAGCAACTAATTGATTGCAAAAAATAAAAATAAAAAAATGAACAAGTTCGAAATGTACGGTAATAAACTTGAAAATTTATAAACTAAAATGAACATTTATTAAGAGTTATATAAATTATTATAAAAAATTGTATATAATTTTTAACTGATAAAGTATAATATAATTATAACATAAAAATTTGATACAACCATAATGGTTAACCAATCAATCACCATTTTGTAAAAAAATAGCATAAACATGTCCTTGATAAGATAAAGTATAATATAATTATACTATATAAACACCAACTTCAGAAGTCTCACATTTACGATTTTAATTGCATTTTTGTATGGTGTTCAAGTATTGAAACATGCATTGTTGGAAGAGGCAAGCATTGTAGGCAGAGCATGTATGCTGCTACACTATCTAAGAAGAAAGGAGGAAGTCATGGTCATCGCAATTACCACAATGGAGGATCAAAGCCTTACCTAAGTATAGAAAAAGAAATTACATAAGTATAGAAAACTATCTTTCCTGAGTCAATGTGGATTGAAGCTAAGTAAATTGGATGGCAGATAATAGAAAACTGGATGGCAGAAAACAAAAGAAGCAGCAGAGGGATGCCGACGGAGATGTAGCAGAGGGCTACCGATGATGATGCGGAGGACTACCGAAGGCGATGCAGCAGATGTAAACCCAGAATTCTTGACCAAATGTCAATATTAAGAAATATATATGAGTTCCAGATCAAATAAACAACCCATGAAAATATCTTATCATAATCACTATCATGCATTAGGTAAAATCAAACATAAAAAACAACAAATATACTTTTCAATTACAACCGATTCAATTTTTTTATACAAAGAAAAGCAAGTTCAAATGTCCTAAAATAATTGAAACAAATTATTATTTACTAATGCTGTAATACTTCAAAGAGCTATAAAAATTCACAAACTCTAAATAAACAATTAGATGTCAAAGCATGAAAATGAAATACGAATTTGAGTTGCAATTGCAAATCTAAGATGATAACAAGTTACTTCATACCATGATAAACTGCAATAACAATTGGCATAACGGAATGAACAATAGAACAACCAAAAAAGAAGACAATTGAACAACTGGCATAACCATCTGATATTTAAAGCAAAAGTTCTGTTTGTGGAACAATGATGCAAAAATAAAGACAATAAGAAGAATTGGTAAAGTTGATTGATACAGTACAAAAGAACAAACTAAAGTAGTAAGGATAATCCAATGTCAAAAGTCACACAAACCTCAATAGCATCAGAAAGTCCAGGAATAGTTGATATGTCACCACCAATGACTTTCAGAGTGAAATCCAACTTTTTTTGCAAGCAAAAATAAGCACATTAACCTAACTATATCAACTTATTAAAACATTGTGAAACTATTTAATGTCAAATTCTCTGACAATATTTAAAAACTTAGTATTAGTGTTTTCTTATTCCCTCAACAAATACAATGCAGCTTTAACAGCTTTAAATACACCAAAACAATTTTGAAGAACCGAATTCTCGCACACTTTAACAACTTTCATAGTATCATGCCTCTTATTTACAATAATCAAATCTCCACCTCTAATGAAGAATTTGAAAGATATCTTCGTCAAGGAATCCATAAGCAACATCCTTAAAATATGAAAAACACATTCAATTGAATACATATATGATGTTGGACTAATATGCAATTTCTATACCAAAATTTACTCCCCAAAATGAAAATATTCACCACATATCCAAAGTTCTATTAAGAATAAACTATCACCTAGAAGACCAGAGAGACCCAAATTCATTAAATTATATGTATGTATCTAAATAGGAAAAGAATGTAAGATGAATGATTTAACCAATAGTTAAGCTAGAAAATTGAGAAAAAAAGACTTACCCAGAAGTACTTCTGAATTAGATAGCAATATTTTCCAAATATGAAGAAGAAACGAGCATGGAAAGCACCTGCAACAAAAAACTCTTACAAACTAGAACCAAGGATCTTCTTCAAAACAAAGAATTACCAATTCAAACAAACAAAATAGGCAATAAAAGATGGAGAAAAGCTAATACCTGGTGATAGTAAGCGTTGATTACAGATATGCAAGAATCGAAAGAGGTTTTAACTTCATAGCCCTATCTATCCAATTTCATAAACACCTCAAAGGGACTTCGCGAAAATAAAAGGGATTTTGATTTGGGGATTTTGGGAAATAGATTTGGGGATTTTGAATTGGGGGAAATTTTAGGGATTTGAAGGTTTCGAGTTGGGGTATTAAGTTTGGGAAAATTTAGGGATTAAGGGAAATTTTGTTGGGGGAAAAATAATGAGTTTGGGTATAGTGGTGGGGATAAAATGGATGAAAACAAAACAACGCCGTTTTGGTAAACATAATGAACTTTTGCGGCGTTTTCCACAACCGCCGCTAATAATTGACCTACTGCGGCGTTTATTAGGTAGCGCCGCCAACGAAACGACGTCGTTTTGCTTAAGTTTTTTACGGATTTTTTCAAAAAGCGCCGCTAATTCTCGATCTATTGCAGCGTTTTTGTGCTAGCGCCACTAATGCCACTGAAGCGAAAAATAAAACGGCGACGTTTTGCTTATTTTTTTGCGGCATTTTTTCAAAAAGCGCCACTAATACTTGACCTATAGCGGCATTTTTCACTAATGCCACTAGAGGCGCAACTTAAAACGACGCCATTTAGCCTAAAATAAAATATTTTTTGCGGCGTTTTTGTCTCCTTTGATAGTAATAAATTTTAATAGTTTAATTACTTCTTAAATTCCTTTAAACTAAGTTTGTTTTGTTTTAAATAATATATCTAATTTTTAAAATTTTATAATTGTGGACGAAATTAATTTTAAAAAATGAAAACAAACCTTAAACTCTAAAACCATAATCCCTAAACCCTAAACCCTAAATATATATTACAGAGTACAAAAGTTATTAAAAAAGAATCTTATTCCTTAATTAAACCCTAAAATAAATTTATTTTTTGTCATTTTTATCAAAATCTCTAACACTTAAACCCTAATACCATAACCCCTTAAAACCATAAACATTAAGACCCTAACTATAAAACACTAAATCATAAACCCTAAATCCTAAACCTAAAACCCTAAACCCAAAATAACAAATCTTAACCCCTAAACCTAAATTACTAAACATTAAACCCTAAACTCTAAAGCCTAAAATCATATACCTTAAACCTTAAACCAAAAAAAAACCCTTAAATCATAAACTTAAAATACTAAACATTAAACCCTAAATTATAAGTAAAAATGCAATCTCATCATTTTGATAGCATATATTTTTATAATTTTGAAGCGATTAAATCAAAATTTTTCCATTTTCAAAGGGATAAACAACAATTTTACCTTTAAAGTTTTTAAAAATTTCAAAAGGCCTAAACAGAAAATTTTTCATTTTTGAGGGGCCGAAACCCTTTCAACCCCCTAGTTATGCCTCTAAATATATATTAATTATAGGGTTTAGGATTTAATTGAATATGATTCACTTGAGATTGTAAACACTCGAATTTAAGTTGGATTTGTAATTTGAGACATAAAGTTTTATTTAAGTTGGATTCAATTTTATAAGATTCAAAATAAAAATCGAGGCATTCAAAAGTAGTTGATTAAGTTTGATTTCGGGGAGGGGGAACTGATTTTGAGAAAAAGACCAAAGCATTTTCGGGATAACAAAACGGAGTCGTTTCGCAAAAAATAATACATATTCGCGGCGTTTGAATAAAAAACGTCACTATAGTTCAACCTTTTGCGGTGTTTGGATAAAAACGCCACTATTGCTCAGCTTTTAGCGACGTTTGAAACAAAAGCACCATTGTTGACCAATTTTTTGCGGCGTTTGGGCCAAAAACGCCACTAAAAAGCCTCTAAAGCTCTATTTTCCTGTAGTGATTTGTTGAATTGAGAAATATTATTACGTTTTAAAATAATGTCATCCAACCATCAATTGGTCTATTAATCGAATGTTTATCTTTCTTAAAATTTGTATGGGTTCAAATCACAATTGTAAAAAAAAAAAAAGTGAATGTTATATTCAAATATAGAAGCTTTACTTATTATTTCTTTAATATGTATATGTTGAAGTAGAATTATATATTTATTAAAAATTTATATAAAAAGTAATTATAATATTCATTAAAATGATAATATTAGAAGTTTAACATTATAGTATTTTAGGTTTAAATATCAACTTAGGTGTTTTTTATTGATTTTATATAAAATTATTAAAAAAAATAACACCATTATATTCGTATAATTTAAGAATTTGATTGAATTTATTTAAGAAAAGAATTTAATTGAATTAATAGGACTTATAGCAATGAAATTTGAACTTGAACCCTATAATATTTAAAATTCTAACTTTATCGAATATAATTTTTATTTTTTGACTCAATACTTAAACTTTTAAATAGGAATATAAAGATATTTTAATATGTCTGAATTCATGTTGTCTTAGTGCATCAAAAATAATATCAAGAATTGAATTAAAGATCCAATTTCATATATAATTTCAACATGCCAGATTAATTAATCACAACCAAGTAATTAAATTTATAATATTTACTTTCTTATAAGAGACCATTAAGCTAAAACTTTTACTCGTGGGGGGTAGATCTGTGTTCATATGTTATTATCCTCAAATCAAATGCTAAAAATGATAAAGAATAATAACAATAACAATAATAATAATAATAAAAGATTCTCAAAGCCCAATCTCAGCTTCAATTTGGATTAAATGTGTTAAAATTGTTGAATTTACTCTCATACCGATTTGATAAAAAAATTCTGAGTTTATTAAGAATAATTTATTTCATGCTGTAAAAATAAACAAATCCCACCAAAAATAATAAATCAGGCTGGTATTCCAAAGAATCCACTTCATTACAGTAATGTGGTGAAGTAAGAAAGAATGGTATCATAATGACACATACAAAAGTGAAGAAAATCAAAGCCAAAACAAGCCCATAAATTTAATGTTTGAAGAAAGCAATAAGAGAAACAATCAAAGAGAAACCAACAGCGGCGGTGGAAACACCGGCGGAGAATCCAGCTCCAGCGTCTGGTGATGGTGACGGCGCCTCACTAACCTGCGCCGAGGCAACGGTTAAGATAGCCATTACCAAGGCCAACAAAAAGGGCTTCAACTGCGCCATTTCTAGAAGTGAGGAAAAAGCTGAGAGAAATTGGGGTTTTCTTTTCTTCTAAAATGATATGGAAGTTTGATCGGATTTTAGGGAGGGGGAAGGGTGGTATTTTATAAGAAGAGGGAACGGCGCGTTGGGACTACTGAACACAAAAATGATAGTTGGGCAACGTTCACATAACAGCTAATAACACTTGATTCGCCAGGTGTTAAAAGGGTTAGAGCCCACCGGTGTTTAAATCTTTGGAAAAATAGTGACTCTTTGAATATAGTGTGCATGGAATATATGTAAATACTAATCTTTTAACTATACGTTATAAATTCAACACTAACACGTCATTGTATTTTGTTGTTTGTGAAGTGAAATGGTTCTTTTTTCTTTTTCAAAGTAGATTTAATTTAAATATAATATTTTATACAAACCCTACTCTCTCTCTCTTTTTAATTAAAAATTAGTTGTCAGATACCTAATTTCACTAAATATTTGAATTCGGTAAGCTACAAAATAAAACAAAAATTATAAAAAATAACTACTCACATAATCATCCAATCATTAGTTTGTTTCAATTAGATCACTTGATTATAAAAAGGTATAAAATGATTTATTAAGTTATTAAATTTAATTTTCTTTTCCATTTCCATTAAATCAATAATAGGTGTACATCAATTTTAAAAATAAAATTAAATGACACCTAATATCCATGTAATATTAGGAAAAAAGAGTAAATGAATTCCAAAATCATTCAACCCTCACCCAATCTCTCTAAAATATTTACCAACTAAACAAGTCAGTACTATATCGGTGGACGTACTATTTTTGTCTAAATACTTATACATATCAGTATCGATATATTTCTATGTACCATTTTGAACAATGATAAAGCCTTACTAGTTTCTATTGAAGGTTAAAAACATTGAGTTTGAGGTCTCTCCTCACTGATACGAACAGTGAAGTAATAGGCATAATGAAAGAAGTAACATATTCAAGACTTGGGGCAATCCAACAGTGGCTGACTACAAATAGCGGCTTATTAGTTTTGAAACTTTAGGTTTAGGATTTTCAAACATTTCTGCTTACCTTCTAGAGAATCAAAACCAAGAGAAAGAGAAAGGAAAAAAAGCTTCATTTTAGTGTCATTGGTGGCCAAAATGGAGGCTGAAAAATAGCCCCGTGGTGGTGTACAACGTTTCAGGATCATTTTGAGAAATTAAAACAGAGAAGAAAGAAGGAAAAGATTGGGAGGTGGCTGAGAAACATGTAGTTTCATATTTTAATGATTTTAGAATTTATTTTCCCTAAAATTACAGGAAAGTTAAGTGTCATTTAATTTTGATGTTAAAATTTCAAATCATGTACTAAACATCCATGACACCCTCCGGTTAATGATTTAATAGAAATGGACCCAAAATTTTTCAATAATTCAAGTGATACTTCTGTAATTTTTTAATGTCGAGTGACTTAATTAAAAACATATTAATAGTCAAGTGATTATTTGAGTAGCTTACCCATTTTAAAAGCAAAATGAATCTGAATTCATTATCTATAAAATTGAAGTGAATTTAGATAATGCATATTTAAATACATTATCTATTTCAATAATGAAAAAACTCTTCCAATACATATTGTAACATCTCGAATTAGGGCCTAGTCGGCATAGTGGTTTCGAAACCACAAATTTGATATTAAAATAATTATTTTATGATAATTATGAGGTTTAGGATATGAAAATAAGCATGTGTAAAAGTTTCATGAAGAAATTCTATGTGTAAGGTGTCCAATTGGATATTAAGGATCAAATTGAATAAATTGCAAAACTTGGATTCTAGAAGCAATTTTTATGAAATTGCTTTGGAATATTAATTAAAGGCCCTTAAAGAGTAATTTTCTCAATTTTTAAGTTTTTGGACAAAAATGGGCATGCATGGAAAATTTGGAAAGTTTAGTAAGGAAGGGCATTTTGGTCATTTGGTTAATTAATGAAATAAAAAGGGAGAATCAAGCAAAAATTCATTCATTTTATTCTCCATGTTGCCAAATTTGAAGGAGTCTCTATAGCTAGGGCTTTCCAACATTTCAAGCTCAATAATAAGTGTTCTCTAGCCCCTTTTTAATGTTCTTCATATTTTTGAAACCTTCGTAATATGCTCTATCCATTTCTACCCAAATGTCAAGCTAGGGTTCATGTTAGAAATTTGACCCATGCATGAGATCGTTTTTCTTTGATTATTTATGGAGGGTTATGAAAGTTAGATGTTGGATAAACATCTTTTGCTAGGTGATTTTTCATGAAAACACCAAAAATGGACTTAAATGAAAAAATATAAAATGTGGGGTAGAAATGTTAAATAGAGGAAAATGTGGGATAGTATGAGCTTATAATACATTCGGCTAGGCTTGGGTAACTTAGAAATTTCATGCATTTCATTATACGAGCCTTAGGACTAAATTGTAAAAGTGTAAAAAGTTAGGGACAAATTGGTCATGTTGCCCGGAGGCGAGTTTTAAATCCTAAAATGAAAAATATGATGTATTAATAGTCAAATTTTATTGGTATAGACCCCAAGGAACCAATTCCAGAGGTTGACCGTGGAAAACGAAAGGTTTTGGAATAATCGAAATACAAAATCGAAGCAATTGCTAGGAAAGTTCGTATAACCCGAAGTAAACTCTTAATATACTTAAACATGTATGTTCTTGAATGTATGAAAATTTAGATATTCATGGCATGATAATTCATGAAATGTGCTCGTGTGAATGAACGATGATAAATGTCCCAGTTGAAAATAGAAAGAGAAATTCGATGGATAACTTATGGCTTACACGACATGAGATCCTGCATGTGTTGCAGAAAAGGATTTAGCCTGGACGGGTAATCTGATGATCTCAAAATAGAAAGGATCTAGCTCGGACGGGTGTTACTTGAGTGATCGAGCCTCCCGAAGAATATGATGCATTAAGGATTTAGCCCGGACGGGTAATCTGACTGAGGATTGAATTTAGTCTGGACTGGCAATTCAGATCCGGGATTTTGAGAGTAATTGTCAATAAGAGGGATTTAGCCTAGATTGGTAATCCCAAAAATGCTCTATGAGTTACTACTACGGGGGATTTAGCTAGGACTGGTAATCCCGCTGTAAGATATAAGGTTCACGGAAGTACGTACTTGAGATGATCACTTGTATATCTTGATGGTAAATGGGCTATCCATTGAGATTTTCAAGGAATTCAACGGGATTAACATGAGAAATAGTAATAGAAATATTGAATTGATGAGCTTATCTAAGATTAATGACATGATATATTGTTACGAAACTAACTTGATGATTGAGTGTATGTGATAGGGAAATTATTTCATGCTTGTTGGAATTATTGCCTAAATATGGTTGTATGCTAATTAACCGCTAAGTTTACTTTCTAGTTATCCGGACTTACTAAGCATAAAAATGCTTACCCCCTTCTCTTTTCCCTATCTTACAAAGCTCGTGGACTCGTGAAGATTGGAAGATAGTTGGAGAATCAACACACTATCGACTTGTCCTGCTTTGGTATATAGATACTTACATTTTGTTTAATGGCATGTATAGGATTTTTGGTTATTTTGATATATGTGTCATTTGGCTAGCAAATGTAAGGGCTTGAATGATATACCTATTCATTTTGTATATGGCCATAAGACATGGCTCATTTTGATGTAGGTTGTAACCTACTAATTGTGCATGTGGGTGTTTAAATGTTCATTAGATGGTTGAATGTGGTACATCATGAATAGACAAGTGAAATGTGGCCAAACCACTAGGAGATGGCTAGGTTGTAATTTGCAATGAGTTATAAAATGAGCCAAGTCTAAATGTGTTTGATGGTATGGTAATATTTAATACAAAAAGGATAATTTAGCATGTATTAAACCGATGAGATGAGGTTAAAGTGTAATGAGTTATGCTAATGTTGCTTAAGAGTATAATTAGGCCACGTTAAATATCCTTGAAATTTCTTAGTGTGTATGGATGTTAGAGGGTGACCAAAGGCTTGGAAAATAACCATAAAAAGGTCCACATGGGTATGTGTCTTGGCCGTGTATGACACAAGGATAGCCCCTATGGGCGTGTCGCCTGGCCGTGTGTTCCCTGCACCTAAAATTTTAGGTCAGTTTGCATGGTAGTAAACACACGGGCAGAGACATGGCCGTGTGTCTCAACCGTGTGGAGGGCATGACCTAGCACACGAGAGTGTACCTTGGCCGTGTGCAACAAAATGAATGATGACATCATAAACAGAATGTCCGGGTTTTTGAACACGGGCGTGTCTAGGCCGTGTGAGGGACACGGGACAAGAACACGGACGTGTGCTTGGCCGTGTGAAAACCCCTGTAGGTTCGAATTAAAAAATAAAATTCAAATAATCCAACATGGGTGAAGGACACGGGCGTGTCCCAAGCATACGAGCGTGTGCATTGTCTCCACACGGGCGTGTGAGGTTTAAACCTAGAAATTTTCCTAAAATTTTCTTAAGCTCCCGGTTTAGCCCCAGACCATTCTTAATGCATGTTTTGGGTCTTGTAGGCCCATAATAGGGACTTTATGACGTTGCTTGTTTGGTTTTAGATTAAAATATAATTTTATAACCCGTATTTTCTGAAAGTGTCCTAGTATATGTCTGGTAACGCCTCGTACCTTGTCCCGGTCTAGGGTACGGGTAAGGGGTGTTACACATATTGTATCTATGTACTTTTCATTAATATTACACAATACAAACTTTTCTTTTCACTATACTAGATGCTGCTGGTTTCTTTCACTCCTCACTTCACAACACTTTTTCTTTCTTTTTTCTCAACACTCATTCATATTTTAGCAACTATTATACTACCCTATGAACCATATTTATAATCATTTTTAACCGACATTAACAATTTTTCCGCCTAAGATTGTTCAAACATTGTGATAATTATCCTATCATCCTTATCCTTTAATATTTCATGAACCTTCCAACACATTTATCATTATCATCATTTTAGTACTTGCTACCATGTTATTGATTTTTCCAATTTACAAATCAATTTTGATAGCTTGTTATCCATCTTGCAAGCCAATCTCTTTGCCACCTTATCTGCATGCTTAGCTGATTTGATTTCTAACACTCCCCCTCAAACCGAGCTTTTCATTCCAAGCTTTTCTTTGAGTTTGTGGAATACATATGCTTTTAGCAGCTTCATGAAAATGTCTGCCAATTGATCTTTCATTCTGTAGTAAAACTAACTCCACATTTTTATTCTTCACTTACTCTCGAATAAAATGATACTTTGTATCAATATGCTTTCTTCGACTCTAAGACACCAGATTCTTTCCAAGAGATTGTGGACTTGTTGTCAACATAAATTGTGATTGAATCTTCTTATATAATAGATAATTCACCCAAAATATTATTCAACCAAATTGCTTGACATGTGCATGTTGCAACAACCCTATATTTTGCTTCACATGTTGAGAGGGCTACTGTTTGTTGCTTTTTCAATGATGATGAAATGTCGCAGAGCTAATATGGAATAAATATCCAGATGTTCTTTTGTGATCATCCAAGTCACCACCATAATCACTATCTAAATAACCAACCAACTTTGAACTCTGTGAGTGTGTATAAAATAAACCATGATCTATCATACCTTTAACGTATATCAAAATTCTCTTTGTTATAATCAGGTGGTCTTATTTTGGCTTCTCTATGTATCTACTAACAAATCCCATTGCATACATGATATCTGGCCATGTGAACTTGAGTTCCCGAACTTGAAATCAAGTGATTCAAAGTGTGTTTCAAAGTTAAGAAATAGATTTCGAACTCTATGAAGACATCTTAATCCAGAAATTCCTAGATCCTATCTAAAAACTTGTCTCAAGTTGAATAATCTTTTCAGCTTGAAAATTAACAACTTGGTTGAATTGACTTTAATACATTTCACTCATCCATGCATGTATCATTCCTCATCTCCTTGAAAAGATTCATCCTCATAAACTGGCTTTGATCGAATATTTGTTTGATTTACTTGACCTTTGGCCTTGTTGTTGGGCCTTGAGGTAGTGTAAACCCATCACATCTATGGGCCTGAAACTAAGCCTTGAGACTCGTATCACATTGCTTTTTTTTTAAATTCGTTGAACATACCTAAATTGTTTCTCGTGAAAATCATATCATCCACGTATAACCACACGATCATGATGTCACCAACTCCATTTTTCCTCGTATATAGGGCATGCTCGTATGGGCTTTTCATGAACTCGTTCTTCTAAAAGTATTCATCTATTATTGTATTCCATGCTCTCTGGGCTTGCTTCAGTCCATATAAAACTTTCTTCAACTGGTAGATTTTGTCTTCTTGTTCTTGTTTGCTATATCCAAGTAGTTGTTTGGTGTAGACTTTTTTTTCTAGGTAACCATTAGGGAATGCTGAATTCATGTCCATCTGATAAATCTTCCATTTATTTTGTACTGCAATTACCGTGAGAAGCCTTATAGTATCAATTCTAGCGACCAGAGCAAATACTTCATCATAATCCATTCTATATTTTTGCTTGTAGCCTTTTGCAAATAGTTTTGCTTTGTATTTCTCCACTTTTCCTTCTTTTTTGGTCTTCGTCTTGTACACCCATTTGACTTTAATTAGACTATGTCCTTGATAAATTCCAAAAGTAACATGCTTTAGTCTCACTCTTAATGCATGTTTGGATTATTATTTGATTTAAAATGGTGAATTTTATGCTCTTAATCCTTTAAATTCATGTTTTTATGCTTAGAAGAGCATTTGTTAGCAAAAGGAGTGAAAAATAAGCGAAAATAAAAAAATTGGAGTAGGTTTCAGAAGCCATACCGGTTGGACACATGGCCGTCTGAGCCACACGGACTGCAATAGGACCATGTGCCAAACTGTGTGGATTTCACGAACTGTACTTTGAAAACAAGGAAAAACAAAATTTTTAGGTTATTCGAGCATTCTAACACCTATATATGACAAAAATAAGAAGATGGGAGTGAACCGTTATAAAATATTCAAGAAAACAACTCGAAAAACACCATTGAAACCGACTCTGAAGCATATTTCCATCAAGATTGAAGATCTTCTTTTGATTTCTTTGAAGTTTGTTATGAGTTTCTTTGTTTCTTATGATTATACTATTTTGAGATGTTTTTATTTGCTATTATGAACTAATTTTTCAAATACATAGGGAGATGAACCTTCGGATGAATTATGTTATTTGATTTCTATATTTACGCAATAAATACTTAGATCTTGTTATCAGTTATATGTGCTCAATTATTGGTTTGATATTTCTAGATTATTAATCCATGTTTGATATGCATAAATCAGAGGAGAAATAAACCCTGTTTAAGAGTAGATCTAGTGTAATTGAGTGGAGTTGCATGCAATCCTAGAAATAGGATGGCATAAATCTACCAGATTAAAGTCAAATCTAATAGAGGGATCCATAGATTGAGTTAATGTGACAATATGAGTTTTAATTACAAAGAAATTTCAATTAATCAACCTAGAGTTAGTTGCTCTTAATCTTGAAGAGAGTTATTAGCATAATTTAGGGATTTCTACGGATCAAGATACTAAGTGAAGAAATTACGTAGTATAGATTGATAATGATAGATGAAGTCTAGGTGGATTCTTTACTGGGTATTGTCTCATTTCTTGGTTGTTAATCGTTTATTTTCTTGATTTGTTCTTTGTTGTGCTATTTAGTTAAGTAATTTAGTTAATTTTAGTTTTAGTCAGTCACCCTAATTTTTTGATTAAATAATAGAAAAACGGTAATTACTAGTACTTTTAGTCTTTGTGGGAACGATATCTGTGCTCACTGTAGCTATACTATTAATTGATAATGACACTTGCCTTTGTTAAATTTTTAATTGGTTTACAATTGCAATCAGTCCTTCTGGTAGACTTGTTAGCTCCTGCATGTCATTTCTTCTTATTGCTACAATTAAGAGGAAAAGAATATTACAATGGAGATGGGTGATAAAAAAAAATCAACTACCTCCTACAACTCCTGCTTCTCGGACTATGAATGATTATGCTAAACCTACTCTGATTGGGACTAAGTCGAGTATTGTAAGACCTACCATTGTTGCAAACAATTTGGAATTGAAGCCAAACACAATTCAGATGGTACAATAGTATGTTCAGTTTGATGATTTGAAAGATAAAGATCTGAATACTCATTTGGCTAGCTTTCTAGAGATTTGCTACATATTCAAGATCAATGGTGTTTCTAATAATGCCTTACGCTTACGGTTATTCCCATTCTTTTTTGAGGATTAAGGCAAAAAAATGGTTGAATTCACTTCCATGAGGTTTTATCGCGACTTAGGATCAAATGACTGAAAAGTTTCTGTTGAAGTATTTCTCATCGGCCAAAACAACTAAGTTAAGAAACAACATCTCTTCTTTTGTTCAATTTGATGCAGAGACATTATATGATGCATGGGAGAGATTTAAAGATCCTTTGAAAAAGTGCTCTCATCATAGGTTACCTTTGTGGTTACAAGTTTAAACCTTCTACAATGGTTTGAATCCCTCAACTAGGTAATTAATTATTGCAGTAGCTGATGGAATACTAAATAATAAAACACTCGAGGAAGCTCAAGAGTTTATTGAAGAAATAAAACTGAATAACTATCAGTGGCATAAAAAATTTGATGGTTTGAATTTTTCTAAGTAGGTAAATTTGGTGATGCAATGTGATGCGAATAGAGTGGAGATGATTAATCTAGAATATTCACCCTTCAAGTCTAACATGGAGCATGATCAAGTCGACTTTTTGGGAAATAATTTTAGACCTCAGAATAACCCTTATAGCAGTACTTATAATGTAGGATGGAGGAATCATCCAAATTTTTCTTGGGGTGGTTAAGGAAATCAAAGGTCTTAACCCCCTTCGGGTTTTCAGTAGCCTTATCAGCAAGAGAAGAAATCGAACCTTTAGGAGATGTTGGCTAAATTTATTTTAATGTTAGAAACTCAATTTCAAAACAATGGAACAACATTGAAAATCAGCAAGCATCGATTCATGGACTTGAAAATCAAATTAGACAGCTTGCCAAACTTATTTCAGAAAGACCACAAGGGAGCTTACCTAGCAATACTGAAACTAACCCAAGAGAGAAAATTCACGTAATCATTGTTTGAAATGTGGAAAGGTTAGTCGAGTCGAAAAAGAAGTCGAAGCCGTTGTGAAAAGTGATGAAGTTGCGGAAAGCAAGAAAGAGCATAAGTCTATGGTTAAAGAATACAAACCACAAATTCCATATCCAGCAGCATTGAAAAGAGAAGATCTTGAGAGTTTTACTATTGCTTGTCTCATTGGTAGTTTAAATGTTGAAAAAGCTTTGGCTGATTTGGGAGCTAGTATAAATGTTATACCTTATAAGATGTTTAAACAACTTGGTCTTGGGGAACCCAAACCCACTAGGATGAATATTTAATTAGCAGATAGATCAATTAGATATTCCAGGGGTATTATTGAGGATGTAATTGTGAAAGTGGATAAATTTATATTCCTTATTGATTTTGTTGTATTAGACATGAATAAGGATATTGAGGTACCTATGATCTTAGGTCGCCCCTTTTTAGCCACTGCTAGAACGGTTATTGATGTAGGTACTGGTGAACTTGTGCTTCGTGTAGGTGATGAAAAAATTACTCTTTAAACACATGATTTTGTGAGAGTCCCTAGTGAGCAAGATGATACTAATTGTTCTATTAATGTTAGTAATAATGTGGCTAAACATTCTTTGTTGGAAATCCCTCATGAAAGCATGTTGGAGCCATATTTTATTTAGGGTGACAGAAACCGAGTGACAAGTGAAGAGAGACTTGTGCAGATTGATAAACTAGATGATGGCGAATGAAGGTTGATTAGAAAATGAGAAAACACAAGGAAGAAACAAAACAATGCCATGATGTGCATGTAAAGAGGCCGAACCAATTCAAGGTTGGGGACAAAGTGCTGTTAAACAAATCAGATCCATGAATGTTCCCCTTTGAGTTAAAGTCAAGAGGTCCAACCCATTTGTGGTAAAAACCATTTTTCCATATAGTTCAATTAAAGTAACAAATTCTAAGTTCAGCATGTTTAAGGCAAACAATACTTGTCTCAAATCTTACTTTGGTGGTAAAACTAATAACGAGAGAAAGGAGCTACGGTTCCAACATCCACTTTAACTGTGACAATAAAAAGAAAAGTCGAGCTTAGACTCCAAATAAGCGATTCTCGAGAGGCAACCAGAGTGCTTTTGTGTTATTTATTTATTTTAATTTTTAAAAAAAGTTGAAAAAATTTTAAAAATTTGAAAAAGAAACTTCAAAAAAATTATTACATTCAATTTTATTTTTATTACTTAAATTTTTTTAAAAACATTTGAAACAAAATAGGGGTCACACAGTCTGGGGTGATCGACACTGCTTGGAGACAGCTGTGTGGGCCACACGGCCTGGACACACGGGCGTGTCTCAGGCCGTGATCATACTAGAGTGAATTTTTTTTCAATTTTATTTCAACACAGTGAGTTACACGATCGTGGGAGAAGCGAATGGTGATCACACAAGGCCTGGAACACGGCCGTGTGTCACACACGGCTTGGATACACAGGTTTATCGCAGGCCTTGTGAAAATTGGAAGGTTTTATATGGGCACTAGACATAGCCTTATTGTAACACCTCATACCCGTAACCCACGTCGGGGCAGAATATAAGGCATTACCTAACTTGATTTTATGTACACAAACAATCTCGAGTCACCAAGACTCGGCCTAAATTAAAAATTTTTCAATTTCTACTTTAAACTTCTTCTACGGGCCTACGAGCCCCAAATCGACCATTGGAAACTAATCGAGACCATTCCGGGTCCTTAAACCAACTATGAAAATTTTGTCTTTAAAATAGGGCACACACCCGTGTGGAAAGGTAACACGCCCGTGTGGCCATTTTGACAAGGCCGTGTTGATGGCCTGTGTAGCTCATACGGCCTAAGCACTCTGAGTCACACCCGTGTCCCACACCCGTGTGGAATTAAATTCTAATTCACATTGACAGAGGTTTTCACACGGCCAGACACACGCCCATGTCAATGGCCCGTGTCCCTCACACGGCCACGACACGCCCGTGTCTTAGCCCATGTGCAAAAACCTGGGTATTCTGTTTCTAAAGTCAGTATTCCCAAAATGTCACACGGCCATGACACATGCTCGTTACTAGGCCGTGTACTCCACACAGCTAAGACACACAGTCGTGTCTTTGACTATGTGTTTATTACCATTTTTACTGACTTGAAATTTTTACATGCAGGAGGACACACGACCGGACCACACGCCTATGGGGCTGACTGTGTGTCACACATGGCTTAGACACATGCCCATGTGTCTACCAGTGTAGACAATATAAGGCTATTTACCAAGCCTCTTTGCCACCCTTGCATACCTATTTTCATACAAATACCAACCAATACCAAAACAAGCATAATTTTCATAATCAAATCAGCAACAATCGACATTCATTCAACCATGAAGATGCATCTTTTATAAACTTAAAACAAATGTTAGCCATCTTTCAAGTCTTAACACAAAGTGTGGGATTTATCCCAAGCCAACACATTTGACTAATTCTTAAATATACAAATAATAAGGTCTAGCCCTATACATGCCATATACAAAAATATAAATCCAACTATACCGAATGCTTATGCTGATAGTGTGATCGATATTTCTGACTTCCAGTGATCCTTGAGCTAGTTAGGTGGCACTGTAAGGAAATGGAAAGGAAAGGGAGTAAGCATAAAAGCTTAGTAAGTTGCATATAAATAAGTATATCACAACATTTATTCAAAATCAACATGCTCATAACACCAAAATAGGTATAGGTGTAACTTACTCATTACCATTCATACAAGTCACATATTGCATATATTGAGCTCATATCTCATACGTACCAATTAGGTACCTGTATCATTCACAACACAGTTATACTTTCCTCATTAACTTAAAAACATAACATTCACCGTCGAACCATTTGGAACACTACCGGATATTCATTAAGCCTCAAACACGGGTAAGGTGCCGATGCCATGTCCCAAACATGGTATCAAACTTACTATCATCATCGAGGCTGATGCCATGTCTTAGACATGGTCTTACACTAGCTCTCGCATATTCATGCCGATGCCATGTCCCAGACATGGTCTTACAATGGCTCTCATAATGTGGCCGATGCATGTCCCAGACATGTCTTACACTAGTTCACACAAGTAACCCAAATGCCACGGCATGAATATCCGGTTTATTTCCTAAGATTCCACCGGATTTCCACTATCACAATTATCATATTGCATTCTCAATTCACAATCAACTAATTCATGCTATATCAATTCAATGACAATTCAAACACATATGGTAGCAATGTAGTTGTATTATTTACATACAACTTGCCTCGGTTTACAAAATGTACACGACTAGTCGGTTTAGTCGATTTGCTTGGCCTTCCTCCGGTCTAGGTTCGTATTCGGTAAATCTTGACCTATAATATAAAAATGCACTCATTTAGTCACTAAACACAATTAAGAAATCTAAAGTTCACGTCTTAGGTAAAAAGACCATTTTGCCCCTAGACCTTGGCAAAATATCCATTTTGCCCCTATACTCGAAAATCGATTTTCATTGAATTTATTCATATCTCAAGCCTAGATGAACCATTTTTAATCTTATAGAAACTTCAAATTCTCACTATTTCACATATTTATCAACTATTTTACAACTTATGCAAAATAGCCCCTTTAGGTGTTTTCCATGAAAACTCCTTTACAAAAGTTGTTTATAACATAACTAGGACTCATATTCTTCCATAAAAACTTAGCAAACATTATAAATCCTCTCATTTCAAAACCCTATACTCTTGTTCATTATGCACAATAATCCTTTCATTTGAAAGCTCTTGCTTCAAGGAGTCCAAAAATGTAAAAATCATTAAGAAGAACTATCGAAATTACTTACTTAAGAGGGCTTAAAGTTGCTAAATTTTTTTTAAGCTTTCAAACCCCAAAAATGGCTGATAATTTCGGCTAAGAATAGAGAAAAATGATAGCTTCTCCTTTTTGTTTTATTTAATATCACACTAGTCAAAATTGATGACCTAAGCTTCACCTAATTTTAAGCTTCTCAAAAATTTGTCTCCTATGGCCGACCATGCTATAGAAAAATAGTCTAATTACCCTTTTAAAGCCCCCAATTTTGATCCTCTATCAAATTGACACTTTAAGCTATCAATTTAGGACTTTTACATTTTATGCGATTTAGTCCTTTTTCGCAATTGGGCTCATAAATGTCAAAATTAACTTACCAAATTTTTCATGCACTAATATATTTAAGTTAGAACATCAAAATATTAATAAAATAATCATTTTGAATTCAAATTTGTGGTCTAGAGACCACTGTTCTGACTAGGCCCTAAACCGGGCTGTTACATTTCTCCCCCTTAGGGATTTTCGTCCTAAAAAATCTTACCCGTGAATAAGTTCAGGTACTGATCTCTCATAGTCTCCTCAGGTTCCCATGTGGCTTCCTCGACTCCATGTCTATGTCGCAAAAACTTTCACAAGTGCTATACTCTTATTTCTCAACTGTTTGACTTCCCGGGCTAAAATTCTGACCGACTCTTCGCCATAACTCATGTCCAGAAGAATCTCAACCTCTGTCAGCTTAATCACATCCGAAGGATCTGATCTATATCGACGTACCATGGACACATGAAAAATGTCGTGAATCTTTTCCAATTCCGGTGGCATGTCTAATCGGTAGGCAACTGGCCCTACTCTCTCGATAACCATGTAAGGTCCTATGAAGCGAGGACTCAACTTGCCTTTTCTACCAAATCTGAGGACTATCTGAGGCAGCCCTCAAGTAGTCACGAATCACTCTAACCTTCTCTTCAGTCCCCTTGACTAAGTCGACCTCTTGAATCTGGCCCTTTCTAAGCTCCGTCCAATATAAGGGCGTGCGGTACTTTCGCCCATACAAAGCCTCATAAAGGGCCATTTTCAGACTTGTCTGATAACTGTCATTATAGGCAAATTCAATCAATGGTAGATACTTTTCCTAATTGCCTTGGAACTCAAGGATGCAACACCAAAACATGTCCTCTAATATCTGAATTACTCTCTCTGACTGACCGTTGGTTTGCGGATGAAAAGCTGTTCTAAAACTCAACTTTGTTCCCAATGCCTCTTGTAACTTTTTCCCAAACTTCAAGGTAAATCTCCGGTCTCTATCTGAAATAATCGATATGGGCACTCCATGAAGCCTCACAATCTCAAAAATATATAAGTCGACTAGTTTCTCGAGGGAGTAGTCGGTACGCACTGGTATGAAATGGGCCGACTTGGTTAGTCTATCCATAACAATCCATAATGCATCTTTCTTTTTCGGGTTACTGGCAAACTCATCACAAAGTCCATAGTGATTCGATCCCAGTTCCACTCAGGGACCATGATAGGCTGAAGTAGACCCGAATGTACTTGATGTTTAGCCTTTACTTGCTGACATACTAGGCACTTGGAAATGTCTCTTTTCATACCCGACCACCAATACATTTTCTTAAGGTTGTTGTACATTTTTAAACTGCCCGGGTGGACGGACAAACAACCAGTATGTGCCTCTCTCAGAATCTTCTGAATAAGCTCATTTTTCTTGGGTACACAAATTCTGTCTTTGAACATTATACATCCATCGGCACTAATACGAAAATCTGGTTCAATTCCCGACTCACACTGAGTTCTCTTAGCTTGCAATTTTTCATCACCTTTCAGAGCTTCTAGAATCTCTTGAAGAAACATTGGTCTAGCTCTCAACTCAGTTAGAACTAAACCATCATCAGACAAAATCATATTGGCATTCATTGCTCTCTTAGCGCAAAATAACGCTTTCCTACTCAATGTATCCACGACGACGTTCGCCTTTCCCGGATGGTAGTTGATAATCAACTTGTAATCTTTTAACAGCTTTAACCATCGGCGTTGCTGCAAATTCAACTCCTTTTGAGTCATCAAGTACTTTAAGCTCTAATGATCAGTGAATACCCGACATTTCTCTCCATACAAATGGTGTCTCCAAATCTTCAATACGAACACTACAACCGCTAGTTCCAAGTCATGGGTCGAGTAATTTCTCTAGTGTGGCTTTAGTTGTCTCAAGGCATAGGTTATAACCTTGCCTTGTTGCATGAACACACACCTCAAACCATTCAAGAAGGCGTCACTATATATCACAAATTCCTTGCTTGACTCCGGTTGCACTAACACTGGTGCTTCGGTCAAGAAAGCCTTCAGTTTCTCAAAACTTTGTTGGAACTTTTCTATCCATTCGAACTTGACATCTTTTTGCAGCAGTCTTGTCATCGGTGTAGCTATCATAAAGAATCCATTTACAAACCATCTGTAGTATCCAGTCAAACCCAAAAAGCTTCGAACTTCAGTTACATTCCTCGGCAGTTTCCACTCTACAATAATCGAGATCTTGCTTAGGTCAACTCGAATTCCATCACCTGACATAATATGTCCTAGAAACCCGACCTCTTTAAGCCAAAATTAACTCTTACTGAACTTGGCGTATAACTGCTTGTCTCTCAAGATTTGTAACACAGCTATCAAATACTCCGTGTACCTTGGATTATTTAACATATTTAGAACTTTGGATTATTTATTTCTACATTCGCAGCTTTTAAGCTACTTGCATCACAGTCACAAGAAAAATCATATCTCGAGTTACGAAACTCGAAATCAAGATCCGTAAATTTTCCCTGAATCTAGATTCATATACCTATCTACTAATGTTTTTATAGAATTTTTGGTTGGGTCATTTAGTACAGTTTATTAGTTAAAGTTACCCCTGTTTCAGGACTTGACTGGTCTGACCTCTATTTACTACGAACCACATTTCTCTCTGTAAAAAATTCATATGAATATGAGGTTTATTTCTCCTGAAACTAGACTAAATAAGGATTCTGAGAATATAAAATAAACTACCTAATTATATCTTTAAAATTTATGGTGAATTTCTAAAGTTGGAATAGGGGATTCAGAAACTGTTATGACCTTATTTCACTAAAATTCTAATATCTTCTTACATATAATTCGTTTTCTTGTTTCATTTGTTTCATGTGAAACTAGACATAATAAGCTTCAATTTTATATGTATTCCATCACCAAATTCAATTTCTATGATTTTTAGTAAATTTTCAAACTCGCGTCAGTGTTGCTGCAGTATCCTGTTTATGGCAAATTTCATCCCTTTTGATGAGTTTTTATACACTAAGTATCTTATTAATTTTCCTTATCATCAAACATAATCTAAACTAACCATTTTCATAATTTATCATTATCAAACATTTCCTCAACCATTCCATTACCATACCATAAGATCATTTACACAAAATAGATATATTGCTATACATGCCATACTTAAATTTACAAGCCTTTACCAAAAGTCTTCCGGATAGTGTGACTGAGCCTTCGACCTATCCCGACTCCTGAGCTGGCTTGGCCAAAACTACAATGAGTAAGAAGGAGGGAGTAAGCATAAATGCTTAGTAAGTTCATATGCAAATAATAAGTAACATAACAAACAGTCATACCAATCAACATTAGCATGCATCACTAAAACACATGTCACATTTCTAATCATTTTTCATTATCTTATTACCTTATCGTGGTTGTATCAATACTCAACCCGAGGGTTAAATACATACCTGTTCAAAATATCCATTTCACATCACTTACCAATACGTCTCTTTACATCTCAAATATTCCTCCATTTGAGTAGAGCTTTACCCGTTGAACACATCGGAATGTAATTCGGATACATGGATAACTTGCACATAAGTGCCATATATGAAATCAAGCAATCATGTAACCCGCCCATAAGTGAACTCGGACTCAACTCAACGAGCTCGGGCGTTCGCATCCATAAGTGAACTCGGACTCAACTCAACGAGCTCGGATGCCTAGTTACATCTCACGAACTCGGACTCAACTCAACGAGTTCGGATGCTCAACCATCCTAGTGACATGTCACTTGTATCCTAATCTATTCCTAAGGTTCAAACGGGCTTTTTCCTTGAACACTTATCCTTGCCGTCTTCCGTAGAATGCCGAAATCAATACTCGGTAACAATTATATTTAACAAGTAGCTCGCATAATTTACATATTATTTGAAATTAACCACAAAGCATACATTTCATAATTAAATTCAGCATAGCATATAATTAACATCAATAACTTAAAAATAACAATTATGCTACTTTATTTACACATGAACTTACCTTGGTACCTAAATACAAGGATTTTGCAATCTAGTCCACAATCTTTTCTTTTCCTCGATTGAGGTCGATTCCACGTCTTTCTTGATCTAAAATAACACATTTAGCTTATTTAATACTCACATTATCAAATTAATCCTTAACTCAAATTTTGGCAAAATTACAATTTTACCTCTAAACTTTTGCATATTTACATTTTTGCCCCTAGGCTCGGGATTAAACTTTATTCCTTATTCTTATGTTTTACAACATGCTGATCACTTTTCTCTTCTATGGCAACATCAAATTCTCACTCTAACATGTACTTGTGACTATTAGGTATTTTTACCGATTAAGCCCTTTTACTCGTTTTTGCTTAAAATTGAGTAGTACAAGTTGTCTAACATAATTTAAAACTTCATATTCTATCATAAAACATCAAAATACACAAATTTCACCTATGGGTATTTTTCCAAATATAAACCCTAGGTTAAATTATTGCTAACATAAGCTTTATCGAGTTACCGGGATCTCAAAAACGTAAAAATCATTAAAAACGGGGCTTGGAATCACTTACTATGGAGCTTGGAAGCTTGAAACAAACCCTAGCTATGGAGAACCCTTGAAATTTTGGCCTAATGAAGAAGATGGACAAAAATTGGCTTTTAATTTTGTTTTTAATTCATTTTAATAACTAAATGACCAAAATACCCTTACTACTAAACTTTCCAAAAATTCTTTCCATGTCCTAATTTTGTCCATGAACTTAAAATTGGTAAAATTGCTATTTAAGACCTCCTAATTAATATTTCAAAGTAATTTCATACTAAAAACTTCTAGAATGCAAATTTTGCAACTTATTCAATTTAGCCCTAACTTTAAATTAAACTCGTTATGCCCAAAATTTCTTCACGAAATCTTCACACAATTATGCATTCATATCATAAACCTCAAAATAATTATAAAATATTTATTTCTATCTCGGATTTTTGGTCACGAAACCACTATTCCGATTAGGCCCTAATTCGGGATATTACAATGACAAACTTATCCAGATACGATCGGAAAATGTAGTTCATCAAACCATAAACACTGCTGGGGCATTAGCCAAACCAAAGGGCATGACGAGGAACTCATAATGCCCGTATCTTGTCCGAAACACAGTCTTCGGTACATCTTGCTCTTTAACTCTCAACTGATAATAACCAAACCTCAAGTCTATATTGGAGAACACCGTGGCTCCTTTCAACTGATCGAATAAATCATCTATCCTTGGCAAAGGGTACTTGTTCTTAACCATCACTTTATTGAGCTATCTATAGTCGATACATAATCTCATCGACCCATCTTTCTTTTTCATGAAGAGTACCGGAGCACCCCATGGTGAAAAACTCGGTCTCGCAAAGCCCTTGTCTGTTAGCTCTTGCAACTGTGCTTTCAACTTCTTTAACTCTGTTGGAGCCATCCTATACAGAGTAATCGAGATGGGTGTCGTGCCGGGGACCAACTCAATTCCAAATTCTACTTCCCTCACCGGAGGCAATCCAGGTAATTCTTTCAGAAACACGTCTGTAAACTCACAAACCACTAGTACTGATTCAATCTTCAACTTAAACACTTGAGTATTCAGTACAAAAGCTAAGTAAGCCTCATATCCATTTCTCAAATATTTCTCGATAGTTAAAGATGATATTACTACAGGCAGATTATCTTACCCATCAGTCCAACTCGAAGAATATTCCCGTCTTTCAATTTCAACTCAATTATCTTTTTTCCACAGTCCACTACAACACTATGAGCAGACAACTAGTCCATCCCAAGGATTACATCAAACTCATTAAACGACAATAACATCAAGTTAGCTGAAAAATAATAACCTCTAATTGTCAAAGGGTAATTCCTACATACTTGGTCCACTAGCACATGTCTGCTAAAGGATTGGGCACTTTTATTACAAACTCAGTGGGCTCTACTAGCATACTCATACGAGGTATTAATTCCATACAAATGTAAGAGTGGGTAGATCGCGGGTCAATTAAAGCAAAAACAAATATTTGTGGATAGAAAAAGTGCCCGTAATCATATCGGGAGACTCTACCTCTTCTCGGGCACGTATAGCATAGGTCTTTGCTTGCATTCTGCCTTCAGACCTCACCGCAGCGTCTCTTGGCATACCTCTATTGCTAGCCCCACTTCCAGGGTTCTTCTGTGGTTTACCCCTCAAGGGAGCACTACTTACTTTCACATCTTGTTTCCTCTCTCTCTCATCCAATTCAAGGCAATCACGGATTAAGTGTTCCAATGATAAGCACTTGAAACAACCCTTTTCATTCCCTCGGCACTCGCCAAAATGACGCCTACCACATTGCGAGCATTCTGGCCTATTTGGCCAAGTGCTACCGATGCTTGCGATCGAAGTGGCCTAGGCTTTAGAAGTTGTGTTCTACTAGTTTTTGTTCCTATTCAAATACCCTACTGAAGCATTCGATCGGGTACTTAACTCTCTCAATCTTTTGGATGAGGACTAATATGATTTTCCCACCTGTCTCTTCTTTGAATCTCGCGACTCAAAAGTCGCTTTCCTCCTTTCTGTAATCATCTCTTCGGCCTTACAGGTTCTTTCAACAAGTGCTACAAATTCCCGCAGCTCTGTAGACACGCACTCCCACGCATACTTGCTAAGCCTTACAAACTCACGTTCATATTCTGTCACTGACATTCGGCCTTGCTTTAGCTCTAGGAATTCTTTTCTCTTTTGATCTATGAATCTTTGGCTAATATACTTTTTCTAGAATTCCTCCTGGAAGATTTCTCACGTAATCCTCTCTCGGTACGACGGACACGAGAGTGTTCCACCACTAATAAGCTAAATCCCGTAGGTGCAACACTGCGCATTTCATGTACTCTTCAGGTGTGCATGATAGTTCATCAAATACTCTTATGGTATTTTCTAGCCAAAACTCTGCCCTCTTCGGGTCATCATCTATATACTAGCCCAAAATTCCTCGGCCCCTTGTCTTTGGATCTTGTCTACCAGAGGCTTCTCTCTTCTAAACATGTCCGTACCTTGCGGAGCTACCGAGGCATACTGAGGAATTGGAGAGGTGGAGTTTTTGGGTTCGCACGAACGAACTCTGTGTACCAAGCATTCATCATACGGAGATAAGCTTCTCTAGCCCCTCCACCTTGGCCTATATTCACAGCCTCGCTCTCAACTGGCGCGGTCCCTTCAGTAGGAGCTGGCGCGTTACTTTCCACGTCATCCGTCGTGGCTCTATCAGGATCCATTTACTATATAAAAACATAATTTATAATCGTTAAAATTCATCACACTCAATATATAGTTATGGCATGTATAGCTAGACTCGTACTCTCGCTAGGTTAGTCCTAAAACTGACTAAACCATAGCTCTGATACCACTAAATGTAACACCCAATACCCGTAACCCACGTCGGGGTGGAATATAAGACATTACCTAACTTAATTTCATACATACAAACAATCTCGAGTCACCAAGACTCGGCCCAAATTAAAACTTTTTCAATTTCTATTTTAAACTTCTTCTACGAACCTACGAGCCCCAAATCAACCATTGAAAACTAATTGGGACCATTTCGGGTTCTTAAACCAATTATCAAAATTTTGTCTTTAAAACAGGGCACATGCCCGTGTGGAAAGGTAACACGCCCGTGTGGCCATTTCGACATGGCCGTGTTGATGGCTCGTGTAACTCAGAAGGCCTAAGTACTCTTGAACACGCCCGTGTCCGACACTCGTGTGGAATTAAATTCTAATTCACACCTACAGGGGTTTTCACACGGCCAGACACACGCCCGTGTCAATGGCCCGTGTCCCTAACACGGCCACGACACGCCCGTGTGTAAAAACTTGGGTATTCTGTTTCTGACGTCAGCATTCCCAAAATGTCACACGGCCATGGCACACGCCCGTGTACTAGGCCGTGTACTCTACACGGCTGAGACACACGGTCGTGTCTCTGCCCGTGTGTCTATTACCATGCATACTGACTTGAAATTTTTACATGCAGGGGGACACACGGCCGGACCACACGCCCATGGGGCTGGCCGTGTGTCATACATGGTCTAGACACATGCCCGTGTGTCTACCCATGTGGACAATATAAGGCTATTTACCAAGCCTCATTGCCACCTTACATACCTATTTTCATACAAATACCAACCAATACCAAAACAAGCATAATTTCCATAATCAAATCAGCCACAATAGACATTCATTCAACCATGAAGATGCATATTTTATAAACTCAAAACAAATGTTAGTCATCTTTCAAGGCCTAATACAAAGTGTGGGATTTATCCCAAGCCAACACATTTGACTAATTCTCAAATATACAAA
The DNA here is from genome assembly GCF_007990345.1 of Gossypium hirsutum. Taxonomy (NCBI): domain Eukaryota; kingdom Viridiplantae; phylum Streptophyta; class Magnoliopsida; order Malvales; family Malvaceae; genus Gossypium; species Gossypium hirsutum. The sequence continues at coordinate 48,802,986 of NC_053424.1, forward strand.
TAATAAGGTCTAGCCCTATACATGCCATATACAAAAATATAAATCCAACAATACCGAATGCTTCGGTTGATAGTGTGATCGATATTTCTGACTTCCAGTGATCATTGAGCTAATTAGGTGGCACTGTAAAGAAATGGAAAGGAAAGGGAGTAATCATAAAAGCTTAGTAATTTGCATATAAATAAGTATATCACAACATTTATTCAAAATCAACATGCTCATAACACCAAAATAGGCATAGGTGTAACTTACTCATTACCATCCATACAAGTCACATATTACATATATTGAGCTCATATCTCATACGTACCAATTAGGCACCGGATATTCATTCACAATACGGTTATACTTTCCTCATTAGTTTAAAAACATAACATTTATGTTCAAACTATTTGGAACACTACCGAATATTCATTAAGCCTCAAACGTGGGTAAGGTGCTGATGCCATGTCCTAGACATGGTCTTACACTAACTATCATCATCGAGGCCGATGCCATGTCCCACACATGGTCTTACACTGACACATCTCGTAGCCGTCGCATGTCCCAGACATGTCTTATACTGGTTTACGTCCCGAGGTCGATGCATGTCCCAGACATGTCTTATACTGGCATTCGTCTCAATGTCGATGCCATGTCCCAGACATGGTCTTACACTGGCTCTCATAATGTGGCAGATACATGTCCCAGACATGTCTTACACTATCTCACACAAGTGACCCAAATGTCACGGCATTTATTTCCTAGGATTCCATGGAATTTCCACTATCACAATTATCATATTGCATTCTCAATTCACAATCAACTAATTCATGCTATATCAATTCAATGACAATTCAAACACATATAGTAGCAATGTAGTTGTATTATTTGCATACAACTTACCTCGGATTACAAAATGTACACGACTAGTTGGTTTAGTCGATTTGCTTAGCCTTCCCCCGGTCTAGGTTCGGATTCAGTAAATCTTGATCTATAATAGAAAAATGCACTAATTTAGTTACTAAACACAATTAGGCAATCTAAATTCCACGTCTTAGGTAAAATGACCATTTTGCCCCTAGACCTTGGCAAAATAACCGTTTTACCCCTATGCTCGAAAATAAATTTTCATCGAATTTCTTCGTCTCTCAAGCCTAGCTGAACCCTTTTTACTCTTATAGCAACTTCAAATTCTCACTATTTCACATATTTATCAACTATTTTACAACTTATACAAAAGAGCCCCTTTAGGTGTTTTCCATGAAAACTCCTTCACAAAAGTTGTTTGTAACATAACTAGGACCCATATTCTTCCATAAAAACTCAGCAAACATTATAAATCCTCTCATTTCAAAACCCTATACTCTTGTTCATTATGCACAATAATCCTCTCATTTGAAAGCTCTTGCTTCAAGGAGTCCAAAAATGTAAAAATCACTAAGAGGAACTATCAAAATCACTTACTTGAAAGGGCTTAAAGTTGCTGAAATTTTTTTGAAGCTTTCAAATCCCAACAATGGCTGATAATTTTGGCTAAGAAGATAGAAAAATGATAGCTTCTCCTTTTTGTTTTATTTAATATCACAGTTGTCAAAATTGATGACCTAAGCTTCACCTAATTTTAACGTTCTCCAAAATTTGTCTCCTATGGCCGGCCATGCTATAGAAAAATGGTCTAATTTTCCCGTTAAGGCCTCTAATTTTGATCATCTATCAAATTGACACTTTATGCTCTCAATTTAGGACTTTTACATTTTATGTGATTTAGTCCTTTTTCACAATTGGGCTTATAAACGTCAAAATTCACTTTCCAAAATTTTCATGCACTAATATATTCAAGCTAGAACATCAAAATATTAATAAAATAATTTTTTTTGACTTTAAATTTATGGTCTCGAGACCACTATTATGACTGAGCCCTAAACTGGGCTGGTACACTTATGGCCCAACACGATCCAATTACATGAACATATCTTTTATTAAATATAGGGTTTAAGAAAATTATTAGAAAATTCTTCTTCTTCCCCATTCAGCCATCGATCCTCACAAGCCCAAAACCCTAGTTGCCATCGTGCCAATCCAACCATCGTCCCATGTTCCTCTCTGCCCTCGACAACCCCTTTCGCGGCTGATCTCCTTCTCTATTTCCCCTCACCGATGGTCTCCCCTTTCTCCCTTCTATATTTTGTTGAGATTTCTTGCCTTTTATTTCCTCTTTTCGTCGTTGACCCAACCACAACCAGCCCCCCATAGCCTCACTGAACCTTCCTCTTATCCTTTCCTATTTAACTTGTGCCACCGTTCCTCCAATTTCTTCTTCCAACACAGTCCTGATCTACCCTCTCCGCACCTTCCCTCATCCGTTCCCTTTCCACCATCATCACTAAAAAAAACCAGATCACTGACTATCCCTTAGCGTCCGTCGACCACCACAGTCTGTCGTTCGCCCAACCGTTTCGCTCTTCACCCTCCCCTTTTTTTATTTGTGTTTTATTATTATTACTACTATTATTATTATGCCAAAAGTAACATGTTTTACCCTCACTCTTAATGTGTTTTTAGATAATTATTCGATCTAAAATGGTGAATTTTATGCTCCTAATCTTTTAAATTTATGTCTCTATACTTATAAGAGCATTTGGGAGCAAAAAAAAATGAAAAACGAGTGAAATTTGGAAAATTGGAGTAAATTTCAAAAGCCACACGGTTGGGCCATTCCACATGGGATGCCACACGGCCATGTGCTAAACCGTGTCGGTTTTTGTGAACTGCACTCTGAAAATGTGAAAAAAAATGTAATTTTTAGGTTTTTCGGGCATTCTAAGACTTATATATGACAAAAATAAGAAGATGGGAGTGATCCGTCATAGAATACTCAAGAAAGCAATCCAAAAAAAACCATTGAAGCTAGCTCTGAAGCAGATTTCAATCAAGATTAAAGATCTCCCTTTGATTTCTTTGAAGTTTATAATGAGTTTCTTTGTTTGTTATAGTTATACTATTTTGGGATGTTTTTATTTGCTATCATGAACTAAATTTCCAAATGCCTAGGGAGATGAACCCTAGGATGAATTTTGTTATTTGATTTATATTTCTACTCAATAAATACTTGAATTTTTTTCACAATAATGCGCGCTTAGTTCTTGATTTAATATTTCTAGATTATTAATCCATATTTGATGTACGTATATTGGAGGAGGAATAGACCCTGTTTAAGAGTCGATCTAGCGTAATTGAGTGGAGTTTCATGCAATTCTAAAAATAAGATGACATAAAACTATTGAATTAGAGTCAAATCTAATAGAGGGATCCATAGATCGAGTCAATACGACAATAGAGGTTTTAATTAGAAAGAAATTTTAATTAATTAACCTAGAGTTAGTTGCTTTTAGTTTTAAAGAGAAATATTAGCATAATTTAGGGATTTTTACGGATCAAGACACTAAGTGAAGAAATTACGTAGTTTAGATTGATAATGATAGAAGAAGTCTAGGTGGATTTTTTCATGGTTATTGTCTCGCTTCTTGATTTTTAATCGTTTATTTTCCTGATTTGTTATTTACTGTATTCTTTAGTTAAGTAATTTAGTTAATTTTAGTTTGTGGGTTAAATAATAGAAAGACGATAATTACTACTAATTTTAGTCTTCTTAGGAACGATATTTGTACTCATCGTATCTATACTATTAATTGATAGGTGCACTTGCCTTTGTTGAATTTTTAATTGGTTTCCGATTCCAACCAGTCCTTCTTGTAGACTTGTTAGCTCTTACATGTCATTTGTTCTTATTGCTACAATTTCTTTAGCCATTTCCTTCTTCTATTTGACATCTTTAATTGCATCTTCATATGTTATTGGATCACATTTTGTCATTAAGGAAAATAAAGAATAATTAGTGTTGCTTCTATGGGTTCTGTGACCTCATAAATATCACATAAACTATGCTTTCTTGTAGGTGCTTTGTCTGAGTTGTTGGTGGTGCTGTTGATTGGTGATGTCGATGTTGTAGGAGTTGTTGTAACGACAATTGGAGGGGTTTGATCATCGGCTTGTTCTTGATTAATGAAGTCGTCGTCTTTGTCATCAATGAAAAATAATCCTTCAATTTTCTTTTCTTTTTCACTCCATCTCCAATAATCAACTTAATTGAATTCAAAATCTTTTGAAATAATAACTTTCTTGCTGAGAGAGTTGTATAGCCTATATGCCTTGCTTCTTTTTTCATAACCAATGAAAATAAATTTCACTCCTTTGTCATCGAGTTTCTTTCTTGTCTAGTCAGGAACATGAGCATATGCGATGCAGCCAAAATTTTTGAGATGTCCAACTCTTGGCTTTGATTGCTCCAGGCTTCCTTTGACATCTTATATTTCTTTGTCAGATACTGGTTCAAAAAATAAACAACATATTGAATAGCTTCAGACCAGAAAGTTCTTGGTAAATGCTTACCTTTAACCATGCTCCTTGCCATATCAAGAATAGTGCGGTTCTTTCATTCAACGACTCTATTTTGTTGTGGTGTGTACATAGTTGTCAACTAGTGAATAATTACGTGCTCCTTGCTGAAGCTTTCAAATAGCTTTGAAGTTTACTCACTATACTCACTGCCTCTATTAGTTCTGAGTATCTTAATATAATGTCCACTTTGTTTTTCTACCATAGTTTTAAACTCGATAAACTTGTCAAGTGCTTCTAGTTTTGTTTTAAGAAGATATATCCAACCTTTTATACTAAAATCATCAATAAAAGTAAGATAGTAATTGTTTCCACCAAGTGATGGTATATCAAAAGGACTTGCTATATCGGAGTGCACAATCTCCAATGGTCTCCTAGCTCATTAAGATTCCAACTTTAAAACGTTGTCTGTGTTGTTTTCCTTTAATGCAAGCTTCACACAGTTGATCAAGAGGATTAAATTCTGGTAATCTATTTACTATATTCTCTTTCGACAACACCTTCAGGCTAGAAAATCCAAGATGCTCGAACCTTAAATGCCACAACCATGAATCATCTTTGATTGCATTCTCCATAAACTTCACTTCTCTAGATTCATGTCAATAGTGAACAGACGGTTACGCGTCATATCAAATTAGGCAATTAATTCACCATTCTTAGTTTTTAGAGAGAGCATGCAATCCTTCATATGTACTTCATATCATTTTTCTAGAAACTGTCCAAGCCTGACGATGTTGCTTTTCAAAGCTGGTATGTAATAAACATCTGATATGTACTTCTTCTCTCTGTTCTTTTCTGTAATTGTAACTTTGCCTTTACTTTTGACCGTGGCGTGCAATTCATCTCCAAATGTTACTTGTCCGTAAATATTCTCATCCAACTCTAAAAATAGAGCTTTTCGATCACACATGTGATTGCTGGCACAATTATCAAGATACCAAATATTTTTACTTGATTTTTAACTTTTTTTATAAGTGAGGAATACACTAAGTTCCACATTTTCTTCTTCTGTAGTTGCTGCTACATGATTTCTTTCTTCCAACTTGGCAGTTGGTTTACACTCATAACTAAAATGATTATATTTATTGCAATTATAACATTGTATCTGAGATTTATTTCATTTTTGAAGTCTACATATATGTAACAACCTATTTTTCAGTGGTGTCGAAAACAATAATTTCGGGGCCACAAATCCGATGAGTGAGTTCATAAATATTGTTATTTATATTTACGAGTCAAATATAGCAATATAATAAATTTTGATTTGATAATTTATGTTATTTGAATGAATAACTAGGTTTAAGTGGTAAATCCTTAAAGTCAAGTGGTTTTAGAAAATGAGGTATCGAGACATTGTTTCTATAAATTGAGTCCTTAAATATTTTTTTTAAATATTTATGGGGTGTTATTAGGGTTATATTAAAACTTGGTTAATAAATTTAAACATTTAAATATTTAATAAATTAAAAAGGATGAAATTGTAAAACCTGTAAAAGTTGATTTCTATTAGTCAAACGGGTCAAATGGCTATCAAAAAGTGTATTAATGGACTTAGATGATAAATGTACCATGCATATTGATAGTGGACAATTATGTCCATAATTTTGTTAATTTTAAATTAAAATCATAAAGGTAAAAATGTAATTTGATAATTAAAATAAAACATAAACAAAATATGAGTGGTTATCATCTTCTTTCTCATTTTAGACAACCGATTCTTCCATGGATGGCTAAGCTAGGATTCAGTCAAGCTTTGTTTCACCATGCATGGTATGTAAATTAAGTTGTTTTTAGTAATTTTTATGTTTTTGAACTCGTTTTAGCTTAATCTAACTAGCCCGAGGGTCAAATTGTAAAACTGTTAAATGTTATAAATTATGCCATTGATGAATTTGATATGTTTTTGAAGTTTTATGGTACATTTTTAAGCTTGGTTGCTAAATAACATATTTCGTTAAATATTTTGATGATTTTAAGTTTTAAGGACTTATTTATGAAAATGTAAAAATTCAAAGGAAATATTACTAATTGATGATCAATATGGGCTATTATAAGACTAGGGAAATTTGTCTAGCATGAATTTTAATTAAAAGTGGTTAAATTGCAAGCTTCGGGTTTAGGGACTAAATTACAATAAAAGGTAAACTTTAAGGGTAATTTTGTAAATTTTCATTGTTAAGGGTTATAAGCTAAATTATTTATTTTAAATGCTGGAATGAGATTTAATTGAATAAAAATATTTATCTAGATCAAGAAACAACTTAAACGGACACAAATTGCAGAAAAATCAAAGTAGAAGAATAGTGGATGGCTCGTATTAAAAGTCATTTATGAGTTCAAGTAAGTTCATAACTTGGTTAATGCAATCAATTAATATTTTGATAAATTTTTATCTATTTGTAAATATATGTGAATCAAATTTGTTGGCTTGAAGGAAACGAATAAGACATGGTTGAAAGATATTATGGCAGTATACCGGAACTGAATAAGACCATAGTTGAAAGACACTATGGCATTATAATGGAAACGTGTAAGACCATAGCAGAAAGACGTTGTGGCATCATGACTCAGACGAACAAGACCATCGTTGAAAGACATTATGGCATCAAGGCGAGAATGTATAAGACCATGGTTGAAAGACACTATGGCATTAAGACGAGAATGAATAAGACGATGGTTGAAAGACACTATGGCATCCTTCAATCATTTGCTATTTAGGTAACATGTTTCGGGTGGGTTATGTATCATAAGTTTGAATGTTAGATGAATGTTTTGACTAGTTTAGATTTTAATGAATATGTGAAAATAAAATAAAAAATAAAATAAAGAACACACAGATTTTTACGAGGAAACTCTTTCGGGAAAAAACCACGGGCAGAGGAGAAGAAAAATTCACTATGTCGAATTTGAATTAATTACAAGAGGAATAAACTATGTCTATTTATAGGCTTGTAAAGCCATATTCTAGTAAGTTTGAAACACCTTATTTTAATCAATATAAAATAGATGGAGTTTAATAAGGTTTAAAAAACCTTATTCTGAAATAAAATAAAAGAAGTATAGTTCTATATGGATTTTACTTCTATTTTATTTTACCACTGTATTTTATTTAAATAAGGATTCAGGTCTTTTAACTCTAACAATCTTCACCTTGACACAAATTCTCAATGAACAAGTTCTTCATCACGAACTCTGAACGAACAAGTTCTCCACCTCTTCCATAAAACCCCTTAAGGGTTTAACTTCAACAATGAACACCAATCAAGTCTAAGCAATGCTCAAACTTGGTTATAGGAAGTGACTTAGTCATCATATCTGTAGGATTTTTATGAGTACTAATTTTGCTCACAACAATATCACCACGAGCAATAATATCACAAAAAAATGATACCGAACATCAATGTGTTTTGTTCTCTCATGAAACATTAGATATTTTGTAAGGAAGATTGCACTCTGACTGTCACAAACTACTGTACTGATTTCAAGGTCTTCATTAAGTTTATTAAAGAGTCCCTTTAACCAAATAGCTTCTTTACAAGCCTCAGTAATCGCCATGTACTCAGCTTCAGTGGTAGACAAAGCAACTGTAGACTGCAAAGTGGCTTTCCAACTGATTGCAGAACCTCTGATTGTAAAGACATAACCTGTGAGAGATCTTCTTTTATCAAGGTCTCCAGCAAAATCAGCATCAACATATCCAATGACTCAATCTCTAGTTCTTCCAAACTGTAAGTAGACATCAGTAGTACCTCGTAAGTATCTTAAAATCCACTGAACTACTTTCCAGTGTTCTTTACCGGGATTCGCCATGTATCTACTAACTGCACTGACTGGATATGATGAATCTGGACATGAACAAACCATAGCATACATGAGAGTTCTCAGTGCACTAGAGTATGGAACATGTGACATGTACTCAATCTCATCATCTAATTGTGGAGACAAAGCCGATGAAAGTCTGAAATGGGTTGCTAAAGGAGTACTAACAGGTTTAGCACTCTGCATATTGAACCTGCAAAGAGCTTTCTCAATGTACCCCTTCTGAGTTAGGTATAATATACTTTCTTTTCTATCTCTGAGAGTCTCTATACCAAGTATCTTCTTTGCTGGTCCCAAATCTTTCATCTCAAATTCTCCACTTAGTTGGGCTTTGACCTTTCTTATCTCTCCTTTATCTTTTGCTACTATCAACATGTCATCAACATAAAGAAGTAGATACATAAAAGAACCATCACTTTTTTTCTTAAAGTAAATACAACTGTCAAAACTACTTCTTTTGAAATCATGAGAAGTTATAAAGGAATCAAACCTCTTGTACCACTGTCTTGGTGACTGTTTCAAATCGTAAAGAGACTTTTTTAGCAAGCAAACATAGTCCTCTTTTTCTAAGACTGTTAAACCCTCTGGTTGTTGCATGTAAATATCCTCCTCAAGTTCTCCATACAAAAATGCAGTTTTTACATCTAACTGCTCAAGCTCCAAATCATGCATGGCCACAATACCAAGCAAAGCTCGAGTCGAACTATGCTTAACAACTGGGGAGAACACATCTATGAAGTCCACTCCTAGAATTTGACTGTATCCCTTTGCAACAAGCCTTGCTTTATATATGGGTTCTTCAACTCCTGGATTCATTTCTTTCTTTTTAAACACCCATTTACAATGAACAGCCTTTTTACCTTTAGGAAGTTTCACAAGATCCCATGTTCTGTTTTTGTGGAGCGATTCCATCTCCTCTTGCATAGCAAACATCCACTTTTTTGAGTCTTCACAGCTAACTACCTCAGAATAATTAGATGGCTCTTGATTCGCATCTATATCTTCAGCCACATTTAAAGCATAAGCAACTAGATTAGCCTAGGCATACTTCTTTGGAGGTTTAATTTCTCTTCTAGTTCTGTTTTAGGCAATAGAGTATTGTGGTGAAGAAGCAACTCTATTCTCAATTTTTGTACTGGCTTGAGGAGTCGACTCTGTATTAATCTGATGCTCGACCTACTTTTGATTTTCTTTATTGGAAGAGTCTTTAAGAGATAAGTTAGGTAGCATAGTAGTTTCTTCAAAAACGACATCTCTGCTAATCATAACTTTTCTATTTTCAAGACACCATAACTTATACACTTTTACACCGGCTTTAAAACCAAGAAAAACACATTTAATGGATCTCGGTTCTAATTTTCCATTATCAATATAAGCATACGCAGGACACCCAAAGATCTTTAACTCAGAATAATTAGCAGGATTACCAGACCATACCTCTTGTGGAGTCTTTTTCTTAATGGCAAAGGATGGAGATCGATTGATCAAAAAACATGCAGTAGAGGCTATTTCTTCCCAAAACGACTTTGGTAAGTTGGCATTTGACAACACACATCGAACTTTCTCCATGATCGTTCTGTTCATTCGTTCTACAACACCATTTTGTTGTGGAGTATGATGAATTGCCAAGTGTCTCACGATCCCTTCTGACTTTCACAGTATATTAAACTCATCAGAACTGAACTCTAAGCCATTGTCTGTATAGAGGTATTTTATTTGTTTTTCTGTCTGTTTTTCAATCATAATTTTCCAAGACTTAAATGTGGAAAACACATCACTTTTTTGGTTCAGGAAGAACGCCCAAACTTGTCTGGAAAAATCATCAATAAAAGTTAACATATAATTAGCTCCACCTCTCGAAGGTACTCTGGATGGCCCCCACAGATCATAATGAATATACTCCAATGTTCCCTTCATGTTATGGATCCTTTGGTGAATTGAACTCTCTTTTGCTTCCCCAAAACACAGTGCTCACAAAACTTCAATTTGCAAATTCCTTGCCCATCAAGAAGTCCTCTTTTGCTCAATTCTGTCATGCCATTCTCACTCATATGCTCTAGGCGCATATGCCAAAGTTTAGTAATATCATCATCTGAAAAGGAAGAGGAAGCTACAGCTACTGATACGATCTGCTTTGGGGAAAGTCGAGTTGTATGCTAGTTTGCCTGATCTTCTACGAGAAGGTTTCGTTTGGCTTGTTTAGAGATTATACTTTTAAGTTAATGAATGCGGAAGCTATTGAAAAGGGTTCCTAAGATAAGTTTATGGATATGAATTTTATATATATTCGATTAAAGAAAATAAGGCGGAAAGGCATATGGAATAGGAATGAAATGGATTTTAGGTTTAAGAAATGAATGGAAAATTTGGCTAACAATAAAATAAAGGATAGTGATGGAATAGAGTGAAACGAACTCAAAAGCAAGTAAGAACCAATACTAAAGAGTATTGACCCAAATATTTATAGGCTTTCAAGGTGGAAGGATGAAAGTGATAAAACCTCAATCCACTACTTAGAGAAGTAGGAACCTCGGTATAAAAGGTGAACGCCACACTATGAGGTAGTGATAAGTTCAGCTAGAGAAGAAAACAGGTTGACGCCACTAGGCTTCCTAGATAAGCCAACAAGTATTCAACGAAATATGAGATAAAAATTTCTCAAAAAATAATGTAAATTTTCATTAAAGTGTCAAAAGTCCCAAAAATTCTCCTTTGAAATGGCTGGTTACACTTATTTATAGGTATAGAAAAGCTAGCTGAAAAGTCACAACTTAATGTGCTAATTAAATCTGAAATTAAACTCAAGACTTTTAAAATTCTTGTAACTAATAACTCCTTGCTTGAATTCTTTTAAATTCAGCTAAATGAATATCCATGAATCCTTGAAAAATGTCTCTTGAGTTGTCCCTTGGCTAGCCGAAAAGACGCCAGCAACTAAATGGTGTTTTGAATGCTTGTTTTCATCTTTGAATGAGCAAAAACTGCTGGTAGATGAAAGGGGTTGCTGCCAAATTTAAGAGGAGTTAAAATGCCCTTTAAAACTCCTTAATTGATATATAAAACATCCCTTGTAATAGCCACTTCATTTGTAACTGAAATGACTTAAAAAGTCACTTTATTTAATGTGTAACAACCTTTGTAATGTAACGGTTATGACTTGAAAAGACTCCTGCAATAAATACATTAAAATGAGCTTATTAAACACATGTAAACACTTATTAAACATAACACACATTAATACTTAACTTAGGTAAATGAACTATGCATCAATTATTCCAGCAACTAGTTAATTCAAGAAACAAAATTAAATAAACTTATCTCATGAATCAATAAATGATCCTAGGAACTGGATTAATTAAGAGCAATACTTATTAAAAGAACTAAGGTGAGTTGAATAAAGTCCAACAACTCATTTATTAAACTAAGATGCTTAAATGCATGGTTTAAAATGCAAACTAAATGAACAAATGAGTTACTTAATGCAAGACTTAATTTAATGAAGCTGACTTAAACTAACATAGGAGTTACATAATGCATGACTTTATTAAATACAGAACACATAATGCATGTCATAATTAAAATATGTATTTAATAAACAAGACATAATTAAAGACTAAAGTAACTAAAATAAATCAAGTCCTTATTCCAACAGCATAAATGAAATTAAAAGTATCATTTTGCACTTGGACCCCCTCGAGTTTAGGCCAAACTCGATGTCGTCAAAGCGTATCGAAACATGATGCGACCGGGATCACAACAGCTGCATCACCAGTAACAGTAGAACCCTGCAAAACATATAACTTGGTAGTCTTTCTCTGCCCTTTCATCACAACAAGTGAACCTTTGGAAATCTTTAAAACTCCACTTTCAGTTGTGTATCTGTACCCTTTTAAATCAAGAGTACTCAACGAAATTAAATTTCTCTTCAATTCTGGAACATTTCGTACGTCACTAAGTGTTCTAACAACTCCATCAAACATCTTAACTTTAATTGTTCCAACACCTGTGATTTTACATGAAGCATTATTTCCCATCAAAACAACACCTTCAGACACTGTTTCGTAAGTTGTAAACCAATCCCGATTGGGACTCATGTGGAAGGTGCAGCCTGAATCAAGTATCCATTCCTCACTCACTTTAGAATTGTTGATAGAAGCAACTACAAGTTCACCATCGCTGTAGTCTTCTACAACATCAGCTTCACCAAAAGTTCACCTCCCTTTTAATTTTGTTTTGTAACTTATAGCACTTAGATTTAATGTGCCCTTTCTTCTTGTAGAAGTTACAAGTTTTACCTTTTTTTGAATACTTTGATCAACCCTTAGATTTACCGCGAGGATTTTGTTCATGTGTCCTTCCACGATCATCATCAGCATTCCGATCTTGTCTCCCACGAATAATGAGACCCACTCTTTGAGAGTCAGGTTTAACCACAAGATGCTTCATCTTATAATACGAGGTCAAAGAATCATAAACCTCATCAACTGTGAGAGACTCGTGGCTATATAAAATTGTGTCTCTAAAGGTTGAATAAGATGGGGGCAACAAACAAAGTAGAATGAACCCTAGATCTTCCTTATCATATTGAACCTCCATGGCCTCTCAGTTTGAGAGACTTTCTTTAAACACTGTTAAGTGTTCATGTACAGACCCACCTTCCTCCAAACGATGAGCATAAAGACGCTTCTTCATATGCAACTTGCTTGTTAGAGTTTTCGACATACATATTTTTTCCAACCTCTTCCATAATGTAGCGGCGGTCTTCTCCTTGATCACATCCTGCAAAATTTCGTTGGACAAATGCAGATGTAATCGTGTTAATGCCTTTCGATCCTTACGCTTCTTCTCCTCATCTGTTAATGTCGAAGGAATCTTATCTATCCCTAGCAGGGCACCCTCCAGATCCATCTGCGCAAGAACTGCTTGCATCTTAATCTGCCACAATACAAATCTGGTGTTGCGATCCAACAGTGGAATTCCATACTTCAAAGACGCCATTACCATGATCGAGATAAACTACCCGGAAGCTCGGATACCAATTTTTGAAAATAAAATAAAATAACGAAAACACAGATTTTTACGTGGAAACCCTTTCGGGAAAAAATCACGGGCAGAGGAGAAAAAAATTCACTATGTCGAATTCGAATTAATTACAAGAGGAATAGACTATGTCTGTTTATAGGCTTGTAAAGCCATATTCTAGTAAGAGTGAAACACCTTATTCTAATCAATATAAAATAGATGGAATTTAATAAGGTTTAAAAAACCTTATTCTGAAATAAAATAAAATAAGTGTAGTTCTATATGGATTTTACTTCTATTTTATTTTACCATTGTATTTTATTTAAATAAGGATTTGGGTCATTTAATTCTAACAGAATATTTATGCCTTGGTGGGATTATATGTTATATATGTCTATAAATATGTTAACTAATGATGTTTGTGGTGTTTAGGGAATTAAATGGATATACGAGTATTTTTTGAGTAATTAATGTTATTCTTTACGTTTCAATAGGTAATTAAGGTTTGAATGAAAAGAAAATACATGTACATAAAGAGCTATACTAATAAATATATGACATGGAAAGTTGTTATGTAAAACCTAAAGAAAATGTAAGAACATGATATATGAATGAATGATGTTTGATGAATTTGAAATATCGGTATGTCTTATGCCATGCTTTGGTTGATTTATAAGTGCAATGTCTCACTAACTAACTTTGTGAGTTGTTGTGTATAGGAAAGGACATATAGCCTATAATAAAAAGGAATATATTTTAATTATTTAATTTAATGCATACGGTAAGTTAAGTTCCTTAGTACGAACTTACTAAGCACTAATTGCTTATGTAGTTGTTTCCTCTGTTTTATAGATTATAAAAAACCTCGATCGGTTGGAACCTCGTCGGAGCATTATCACACTATCCATTCATCATGTTGGTAGTTTTGGTTAATGGTTATAAATGGCATGTCATAGGGTTAAAAGGTTAAAAGGTGCAAATATGAGTGGATGAACCCTTATACATATTCTATAGATAATAGATATTACATGGTATGATGGCATGTTTTGGGAATGGTTATTTTTGCATGGTTGCCATAAGTTCTAATTAGGACTTTGAGATGTTGAATGGGACTAAGTTTGGAGTGTGAAATGTGGTGCCTTTGAGTGACATATTGGTTAGATATAGAATGAATTAGTTCTTGACATGTGTGATTTCAGCATGTGAAAGTAGTTATTGATGGTATGGCTTGGTGGTTAAGAAATGGTATTTGAAATGGCTTATTTTAGAGGTAATTTGGGTTGCACACTGTAACACCCCTAACCAGTATCCCTCGCCGGATTGGGGTTATAAGGTATTGTAACAGCCCAATTTAGACCCTAATCGGAACGGTGACTTCAAAACCACGAATCCAAGTTAGAAAAATATTTTAAAAATATATTCTGTGTTTATTTTGTGTGAATTTATATCTGTGAAATTTTCGTGATTTAATTTTGTCGTTTAGGTATCCGATTAAATAAAAGGGCTTAATCGCGTAAAATAAAAATTTAGTGGTTATTTCTAAAAGGGGGTGGAATTGCTATTGGCTTTATAAATGGAAGCCCTTAAGTTGTATTTAGACCATGGGTTAAAGGTGTGTACGGCTATAACCTTAGAAAATGTGTTAAGTTTATTTATTATTAAAGGGAAAAATTGTAAAATGGTTAGTAATAATATGTATAATAAAACATAAAAAGCTTATTATATGGTTTTCTATCATCATCTTCAACACCGAAACATAAATAAGAAGAAAAGAAAAAGAAAACCTAGTACGACCATCTTCTAAGCTTAATTCAAAGTTCGTTCTTAGTCAATTTTTGATAATTTTTACGTTTTTGATATCGTTGCTTCGAGTATTACAAAACACATGCTTTAATTTTTTATTTTGATGAATATTTTGAGTTGTGCCATTGTTGATAGCTTGTGAGTTTTGTTGTTTGATGATGAAAAATGAAAGATATGCTTTAGATTAACATGTTTTGTATTGGAGTTTTTGATGATTTTAAGTAATTAGGACTAAATTGCAAAAATAATAATTTGAGGGACTAAAATGTGAAATAAATGAAATATATGGACTTGTATGGTAATGGGTAAGATTCGGCCAAACATGAGTACTTTGAAATTTTGCATATTTTGTGTTTTGTGCAATAGGGACTAAATTGTAAAATATGTAAATGTCAAGGGTAAAATGGTAATTTTCCCATTTATGTGTTTTTGAACTAAATTGAATGAAAATATGTTTGAATGAGCTTAATTTGAATATGTTTAGATCAAGAACCAAAGAAATCAAATTTGGATTGGGGAAAAATGAAAGTTGTCGGCTAGTTGCCCAGTTCCGTTTTGTATCGTCTGAGGTAAGTTTATAAGCAAATAACCATGTTTAATTGTAGATAAATGTTAAATATATATGCTGGTTTAAAAAGCATGAATTCATATGTGTTATTGCCGAATGAGAATAAGCTTAGTAATTATGTTCAAGCATTCATTTCGACTGAGTTACGACGTCTAAAAGCCCCGTATGAACCTTAGAAATAGTTAGGATACATATGTCATGACATAGGATTCTGATATATGTGTGCGAGTAAGACCATGGCATCGATATGTGATTTTGATATGTGTTTACGGGTAAGACCTTGTCTGGGACAGTGGCATTGATATGTGACTACATGTAAGACCACGTTTGAGACATTTGCATTGTACGACTTGTGTGATTATCCAAGTGTCCTATCCAATTCCGAATGGTTCATCGGGCAAAGGTAAATTGTGTACGAGTGTGTAATACAAGTTAAACGGCCAGGTATGAATCAATTTGTTGGCTATTAATAATAAGGTAAGATTGGACTTGATATTGTTTTATTCGTGTGTAATTGATGACAATGAATTTAAGTGAGGTTGGTATGTGTATTCGGCTTTGTGATTATATAAGTTAAGTATCATGAAATGTTTCATAATTTTGTACAAGTGTGTGCTTATGTATAATTGACCTTGTTGGTGATATATATATGTGTGTGTGTGTGATACTATGATGTGATTTTCGAGCTTATGTATAAAAGTATATGCAGGCATGATTATATTATAACTAGTTTTTTTTGGGAAGTTTATTATTAATATGCTTAAATGGTCATGTGAGTATTCAGCTAAATAAGAAGTGTAAGTACTTGTTGTGATATCTTGATTCTTGAACTTGTGTATAAAAGTATATGTGTATTTGATAGTGTAAAGACAATTTGGTTGGAAAATTGAATGATAATAAGACAATTTGGTTATTTGACCATTCGGCCAAGATAATGTTCATGTGCGAATGTATACATATGAATATATTTACAAATTATAAGTTGAGACTAAATGGTATATAGTTACTATAAATATTGGTTAGCCTAATTGAGTTGAATATTTTGTTAGGTTAATTAATTGGTTATGACTTACTAAGCTATAATAGCTTACTGTATATATTTGTTTCTGTTTTATAGATTTTGAAATCAAGTTACAAGCTCGGGGATCGTCAGCAAAGCTCATCACACTATCTACTATTTTGGGTACCTCTATAAGTTAAATTCGAATTATGGCATGTATAGGCTGAAGGGTGCTTTGAAATGATGAATTTTGGTTGTATATAAAGCCATGCGAAAATGGGTAATTAATATGTTTGAATTTAATTATGCTAGATATAGTCTATGTTAATTATGGTTATAAGTTGCATGCTGTGTATGCTCATTACTGAGGTAAATGTTACATGTATAGACAATGAGTAATGGCTTTGAAAGGTTTGCGGTTGATTCGACTATGATAATTCATAGATGAAATATACTTATGAACTTAATAAACATGTTTTAAATAAGGTAATATTTATGGTTTGGTATCTTTGGATGTAAGATTAGGTTTAAAAAGGGTTAAAGCTCATAGTGATATATTTGTTACTTAAGATGAAAATGTACGAATGGTGTGTGGATGATTGTTTTCAGAGTTAGATAGTTGATCTATATGAATGATGTATATTGTCCAATTGTGTTTCGGCATATACGTTCATGCAAATTGAGAAATGGTTTATATATGATTCATTGAGTAGGAACGTAATATATAAAATGAACATAGCATACGTTTGAGATTTAATTAAAATCTTGCTTATGCACTTGCATTTAATTATGATTGTGGATGTGATGGCGTGATACGCATGAACTTGGTAAATATTATATTGACTATATAGAAAAATATATGTTTGAGTCTTCATAGGTGTGGTTATATCTATTATACTTTAAATGCGACTTGACACATGGGTATATGCAAATATGCTTAGGTTTACATGTAGGGTAACATAGGTAACTTACTTACGGTAAAGATGCTATCTAAAGTAATAAATGTATGTGATTATATATATATATTCTTACTAGTCATTTATAAGCTTGCAAATTTGTATAAATAATTTATGATAGTCGAATAGACTAGAAAATGAAATGAGTTTGTTTATATCTGAAAGTTTGATATTACTTGGTATTAATGTGTAGAATTTATGAGGTTCGTATAGATTACCATACTAGTGCCACATATATGAAATTGTTGTGGTAATATGTTTTATATTGTTACATGTGAACGATATGTCCAAATATACAAATGATATGAAATATTCAAATTAAGAGTTGAATTAGCTTATGATTTAAATCGTAGTTAACTTTCAAGACATATTCATGTGATTATATAAATATTTTTATTTAATTGTTCGGAACTGTGTTTTATTCTGTAATGCCTTATGACCCTATTCCGGCAATAGATACGGGTTAGGCGTGTTACAGGTATTACTGGACATAACACAGTTCAATACAATTACTCAATTCAAAAATATTTATATAGAGATCTAATGCTTAACTTATAACCCGATACAATTCATTTCATATTCAAATAGAATATGTGAACTCAACATTCAAAGCATACTAATAGTTTATAAATAAATGGATCTGTCAACCAGCAAATTTATAAAGTTACATATCATCAAATTCATATAAGTAGCATATATCTCAATGTCCCATACATTTCAATGCTAACCAAAATTTGTATACCATTCTCCAAAACCAAGCATATTAAATAATACACATATACCAAAATAAATTCTATTCATATGAATATATAGCCGAATATATTTTAATACCAAAACATGATATAAAATATATTTTTCAAAGATAATTTAATCATTGATTATGGATACATATGTATATTCAAGACACAACTTCCATGAACCATATTTAAAAGAAACATACAATATATCTTCCATCATATTCAGTCATTATAATATGTCCTTTATTACTTTATTACCAACTCATTTATAGCATGCTAACCTAACAAAATAACCTAAAATTCATATATAACCTTTCCTATACAAACCGCGAACAAGTTGAGCAAACATATTTATACATGTATTATGACCATTTCATTTATCAACCAATCTCAATATGCACACACACAACACAAGTTCTAATCATCTAAGGTATAAGGCATAATATCTAAAATAGACTCAAACCATTATTTAACCAAAACATACTCCAGCATAAAGATTAAGCCATTTTCGCATGGCCTTTATACATAAACCAAAATACAACATTCCAAAACGCATTCCAGCCTATACATGCCATAATTCCAAAATGTAACTTATAAAATACCAAAGACGGTTGATAGTGTGATAGACTTTGCTGACGATCCCCGTGCTTGTAACTTGAATCCAAAATCTATAAAACAGAATGAACATGAAAACACAAAGTAAGCTAAAATAGCTTAGTAAGTCATAAGCAAATAGACATCCCATTGTTATAATCAACTCATTTTAAGCTAATCCAAATTTCATTATCATTATCAAGCTTAACCTCAAACCTACAAATGAGATAAATAACACATTTTCATACACAAAAGCTACATTGGTCGAATGCTCACTTAATCAATTTGACCTAATATTATTCATTTTTAAAGCCAAAATGTCTTAATATAATCAAACATACACATACGCATTTATATAAGCTCAAGAACCATAATATAACATCATGTACATATACCACTTATATGCCCGAATTTACATGATCACATATATGCACATATCCAAGAATCAATTCTACAATATTCATACTGTTTATTTACAAGGCCGAATACACATACTAAATTCACATGTAATCTTCATTTGTATAACACATAATTAGTAACAAATATCAAGTTACTTATTTACCTTATCTCAAGTAAACAACAAGCTAACTCATACCTGATCATTTAGCTCGTTTAACGTATTCAATTACCACATCAGCATAAAGTCTTTTAGGCATAAACTTATAATACTTCATCGGCATAAAAGCCTGCTAGGCCTAAGCCTGTATTTCACACCGGCACAAGGCCTGCTAGACTCATAGTCTGATTTTATACACCGGCAATAAGACTACTAGGCATAAGCCTGATTTAATTCACTAGCACAAGGCTTGCTAGGCTCAAAACCCGAATATCACTATTATAAAGCTGTCTTATAAACAATTCATATAACGAAAAATTCAGATATTCCATATAGTTCATACGGACTTTCAAATGTTATAACTTAGTCGAATTAACCTCAAATACATTATTTCCATGCTTAATCATATTCGGCTACCTCTACTTAGAGATGTGCATGGGCAGGGCTACTCGGCCCAGCCCGAAAGCCCGCCCAAAAAATGGGAGGGTTCGAGTAAAAATATAAGCCCAAAATATGGGTTTGGGAAAAAAAGGCCCATTTAAAAAATGAGTCGGGCCGAGGGTAAAACTTTTTTGGCCCGGGCCCAGCCCGGCCCGAATTATATACTAAAAATATATATTTTTTATTTTTAATCGTATTTACATTTTATTTTTAGTTTTAATATAACAACTTTTTATTATATTTTCAATTTGTGTATTGTTTTAAGAATTGTTTTTATCTCATTTTTTTATTTATTTCTTGTTTTAATATTTGTTTTTATGTTTTTAAATGTATTTTATTTATTATATTTTAAAATTTTTTATTTAATGAAATAAGCTAAAAAAATTAATATGGGCCGGGCTCAGGCTTAACAATTTTATTTTGGGCCGAACTTGGACAAATTTTTAGGCCCATAATTCGGGTCGGGCCGAGCCCGGGCCTAGAAAACGGGCCTAAAATTTTGTATAGGCCTAGCCCGAACCCAGCCCGGCCTGGCCCATGCACACCTCTACCTCTACTGTAATTCTATGAATTCCAAATCAACATATTAAACTAATTTACATTCAAAATTTACGATGTTTAATTGCTTAAAGACTTACCTCGGATATCAGCGAACAATGTAAATCGACTATTCGACTATTTTTGCTTTTCACCAATCCAAGTCTGATTTTTGTTGTTCTTGATCTATAAAATTTCAAATTAATCTCATTCAAACACAATTTCAAATTAATCTCATTCAAACACAATTTCATTCAATTTAATCCAACAACACATAAATGGAAAATTACCATTTTACCCCTAATATTTCATTCTTTTACAAATTAGTCCTAATTGCATAAAACACAAAATTCACAAAATCTCACAACAACATAGTTAGGCTGTATCTTCCTTATATTCATACTAGTCCATATATTTCATTAATTTCATATTTTAGTCCCTCAATTTATTATTTTTACAATTTAGTTTTAATTACTCAAAATCATCAAAAACTCCAATACAAAACATGTTAATCTAAAACATATCTTTCATATTTCATCATCAAACAACAAAAATCTCAAGCTCTCATCAATGGCATAACTCAAAATATTCATCAAAATCAGAAATTCAAGTATGGGTCGGATAGTATTCGAAGCAACGATCTTAAAAACATAAAAATTATCAAAAGCCAAAACCAAACTAACCTTGAATTTGAATCAAGAATGGCCAGATATCATTTTCTTTCTCTTTTTTTTTTTCTTTTTCAAGTTTCAGTCAAATAAAATTAACACATGCATGTTTTTTTTTATGTTTTATTATATTATAACATATTAACTAGTTTACATAATTAACCTTGGATTTAAAATTTAAAATCATGTTATATTAAGGCCATTACCATCCATTGCATGCCATCATGGGCTAATTACCACATAAATCCCTCTATTTACAAAGACAAACACATTTCAGCCCTTATACATTAAACCATTAAATTTTCAATTTACGCGATTAAGTCCTTTTAATCAGACACTCAAACGTCCAAATTAAATTACAAAAATTTCATAGGCATAAATTCACACAAAAGTAAACATAGAAAATAATTTTTTTACAAATTTTTCTGACTCAAATTCGTGGTCCCGAAACCACGGTTCCGACTAGGGTCTAAATCAGGCTGTTACAACTCTCCCCCCTTAGGGATTTTCGTCCCCGAAAATCTTACTGATGAATAGGTTCGGATAATGCTCTTTCATTGTATCTTCTGTCTTCTGTGTGGCTTCTTCAACTCCATATTTATGCCACAGTACTTTAACAAATGAAATTTTCTTATTTCGCAACTCTTTAATATCACGAGCCAGAATACGAATCGGTTCTTCCTCGTGCGTCATATCGGGCTTAATTTCTATCTCAGACGAACTAATCACATGTGAAGAATCAGATTAATATCTACAAAGCATCGAAACATGGAATACCTTGTGGATCTTTTTTAGCTCAGGTGGCAACAATAGTATTTACGCAACCGACCTAATCCACTCTATAACCTCATACGGCCCAATAAAATTCTCGGACTCACTATGCCTTTACAACCGAATCTGAGTATTTTCTTCCACGGTGAGACTTTCAAAAATACTCTATCCTCGATCTGAATCTCTATATCTTTACGTTTCAAGTCCGTATATGACTTCTGACGATCTAATGCAGCTTTTAGACTTTCACGGATCACTTTCACTTTCAATTCAGCTTCTTTGATCAAATCAACCCCGTGTGTCCTGTTTTCGCTGAGCTCAGTCCAATATAAAGGTGTACAAAATTTACGACCGTACAAAGCCTCGTAAGGTGCCATTTTGATACTCGATTGGAAGCTATTATGATACACAAATTCAATCAGATACCGTTCCCACATACCTTCGAACTCAAGAATGCAACATCTCAACATATTCTCAAGTATCTGAATGATACGCTCAGACTAACCATCTGTTTGCGGATGGAAAGCAGTGCTGAAATGTAATTTCGTACCTAGTGCATCTTGCAGTTTCTTTTAAAACCGCGATTTAAATCTCGGATCTCTATCTGAAACAATAGATATAGGCACACCATGTAACCTCACGATCTGAGAAACATATAATTCAGCTAGCATATTAAGCGAGTAATTTGTACGAACCGAAGCAAAGTGAGCAGATTTAGTCAATCTATCTACAAGAACCCAGATTGCATCTTTCTTGCTCTGTGTCAACGGTAAACTGGATACAAAATCCATTGTAACTCTGTCCCATTTCCAATCAGGTATAATGATCGGCTGAAGCAATCCAGAAGGTACCTGATGCTCGGCCTTTACTTGCTAACAAACTAAATATTTCGAAACATAGTCAAAAATGTCTCCTTTCATACCGTGCCACTAGTAAAACTGTTTAAGATCATTATACATCTTCGTACTACCCGGGTGAACAGATAGCCGACTATTATGAGTTTCGTTCAAAATCATCTGAATCAACTCTGTATTTCTCGGAATGCATATTCGGTCTCTGAACCGCAAACATCTCTCGGCGTCCACTTGAAATTCTGAATCAACATTCGAGTCACATTGAGCCCGCTTTACTATCAAATCATTATCGACCTTCTGAGCTTCACAAATCTATTGAATAAATAACGGTCTTGCTTTTAACTCGGCTATTATCACACCATCATCTGACATAACCATATGTGTATTCATTGTACGTAAAGAAAACATGGATTTTCAACTTAGAGCATCAGCAACAACATTAGTCTTTCCCGGATGATAGTCAATCACTAGCTCATAATCTTTTAGCAACTCTAACAATCGACGGTGTCTCAAATTCAGATCCTTCTGAGTCATCAAGTACTTTAGACTTTTATGATCAGAATAAACATGACATTTTTCACTGAACAGATAGTGGCGCCATATTTTCAATGCAAACACAATAGCTGCCAACTCTAGATCGTACGTTGGATAGTTCTTTTCATGTAGCTTTAACTATCTCGAGGCATAAGCTATAACTTTGCCTTCTTGCATCAAAACATAGCCCAAACCATTTAAAGATGGATCACTATAAATAACAAATTCTTTACCCGATTCTGGCTAAACTAGCACTAGAGCTTCGGTCAAAAGGGCTTTCAACTGATCAATATTTTTCTGGCACTTTTCTGACCACTCAAACTTAACATCTTTTTGCAGTAGCTTGATCATCAGGGTTGCAATCATCGAGAACCCTTTCACAAATTGTCTATAGTAACCAGCAAGTCCCAGAAAACTTCGAACTTCAGAAACATTTCTCGGATGTTTTCAGTCAAGTATTGCTAAAATCTTACTCGGATCAACACGAATACCTGATGCTGAAACAACATGTCCTAGAAAGCTAACTTCGTGTAACCAGAACTCACATTTACTAAACTTTGTATACAATTGTTTTTCTTGCAAAGTTTGTAACACAAGTCTCAAATGCTCGGCATGTTCGGTTTCATTACGGGAGTAGATCAATATATCATCAATAAACACAACCATAAATCAATCCAAATACTGTCTGAAGATTCGATTCATCAAATCCATAAAAATAGCAGGTGCATTAGTAAGTCCAAAAGGCATATCCAGAAACTCATAATGCTCGTACCTCGTTCGGAAGGCAGTTTTCGGTACATCAGAGTCTTTAACTCGCAATTGATATTTATCCGGATCTAAAATCTATCTTCCAAAACACTATAGCCCCTTTCAGCTGATCAAATAAACCACCAATCCGTGGCAACGGATATTTATTCTTTATGGTCACCTTATTGAGCTGTCTATAATCGATGCACATTCTCATAGTTCTGTCTTTCTTTTTCACAAATAACACAGGCGCACCCCAGGGGGAGAAACTCGGTCGCACGAAACCTCTATCTGTCAACTCTTGCAACTGAGCTTTCATTTCTTTTAATTCAGTAGGTGCCATTCTATACAGAGCTATCGATATCAGAGTAGTCCCCGGTACTAATTCAATACCAAACTCAACCTCTCGAATAGGTGGTAAACCCGATAATTCTTCAGGAAATACATCCGGATACTCACACACAACAGGTACTAATTCAATCTTTCTTTCGAATACTTTACTGTCAAGCACATATGCAATGTAAGCTTTACAACCTTTTCTTACATATTTCTGAGCTAACATCAAGGAAATCATTGCCGGTAAACCATTCAGATCATTAAATCCAATCCGAATAATCTCATCATTCTGGCACCGTAAGTCAATAGTCTTTCTCTTGCAGTTTACAACAGCATCATGCAAAGTCAACCAATCCATACCCAAAATTATGGCAAACTCATCAAATGGCAACAACATCAGATCAGCCGGAAGGCACGAATCTCGAATCATTAGGGGACAATTCTTACATACTTTATCAACCATAACACACCGGCCCAAGGGGTTCGATACTCTAATCACAAATTCAGTAGACTCAACAGGTAAAGTCTTACTGAATACTAAAGTCTTATACACATAAGAATAAGTTGAACCAGGATCAATCAATGCAATTACACTAGTATCATAGAGAGTGGATGTACCAGTAATAACATCTGGGGATGAAGCCTCCTCGCGTAGGCGAATAGCATAAGCTCTGGCAGGTGCACGAGCCTCAGATCGAACTGCTGTATCTTTCGTCCCTCTCCGACTGCCACTCACATTACCCGAATGCCTGGGTGGTCTACCTCGTACTGACACATTACTCGGTCTCGCGTTCTGAATAGTGTTTTGCTCGGCTAATATCGGGCAATCTCGGATAAAATGATCCATCGATCCATATTTAAAACAAGATCGATCATGCAATCTATAATCTCTAGAATGCCATTTACCACAATGCTTGCACTCGACTCTAATTTGTCGAACATTGCCAACACTAGCAATCGAAGTGGCTCGTGAACTCACAGGAGGTCGGTCTCTATCTCGTCTAGAAAAGTCTGAAGTATTCTTAGATCGACTAGAATAATCTCAGAACTTCTTCGATGCTGAGTGAAAAGTCTTACCTGATGATCTTTTACGGGAATCTCTGGCTTTAAAATCAACTTTTCTTTTCTCTTTTCTGAGCTCTTCGACTTTGCAAGCTCGCTCAACAAGTACCACGAACTCTTTGATTTCAAGTATACCAACCAGCAATTTAATGTCTTCGTTCAAACCGTCTTCGAATCTTTTACACATGATAGCTTCAGTTGAAACACACTTACGGGCATATCGACTATGTCTCACAAATTTGCGCTCATATACTGTCACAGTCATACGACCTTGTTTTAGTTCGAGAAATTCCTTGCGCTTTTGATCAATGAATCTTTGGCTGATATATTTCTTACGAAACTCAGTCTGAAAGAATTCCTAGGTCACTCGCTCTTTCGGAACCACCAATACTAGTGTATTCCACCAGTGATATGCGGTGTCTCGTAACAAGGATATGGCACATTTTAAGCACTCATCCGGGGTACAAGATAACTCATAAAACACACGGATAGTATTATCAAGCCATAATTCAGCTCGCTCAGCATCATCATCATTAGCTCTGAATTCTTCAACCCCGTGTTTTTTGATTTTATCAACAGGTGGTTTAGGCAATCTCAACGGATCACTTACTTGAGGTATAGTAGGTATTGAAGATGGATTAATTGGGGGTGGAAGTTGTTGTGCACTCGGATTAATTCGGATATATTGAGTAAACCAATCATTCATCATTTGATAGAAGGCTTGTTTAGCCTCCCCCTCATGGCTACTCGAGGTCGGCCAAGCATCAACTAGCACTGTCCCTTATGCGGGAGCAGGCGCTATACTCTCGACATTATCAGCTACAGCTCTGTCGGGATCCATTTACTATATGAAATCACATTTTCAAATGTCAGGAGTCATCACACTATCGCAGTAATTATTATGGCATGTATAGCTAGACTCACACATGCTACGCTAGTCCTAGAATTGACTAAACCATAGCTCTGATACCAATAAAATGTAACACCCCTAACTCATATCTGTCACCGAATTGGGGTTATAATGTATTACCAAACATAACACAGTTCGATACAATTACTCAATTCAAAAATATTTATATAGAGATCTACTGCTTAACTTATAACTCGATACAATTTATTTCATATTCAAATGGAATACGTGAACTCAACATTCAAAGCATACTAATAGTTTATAAATAAATGGATCTGTCAACTTTCAAATTTATAAAGTTACATATCATCATATTCATATAAGTAGCATATATCTCAATGTCCCATTCATTTCAATGCTAACCAAAATTTGTATACCATTCTCGAAAAACAAGCATATTAAATAATACACATACACAAAAATAAATTCTAGTCATATGAATATATAGCTAAATACATTTTAATACCAAAACATGATATAAAATATACTTTTCAAAGATAATTTAATCATCGATTATGGATACATATGGATATTCAAGACACAACTTCCATTAACCATATTTAAAAGAAACATACAATATATCTCCCATTATATTCGGTCATTATAATATGTCCTTTATTACCAACTCATTTATAGAAAGTTAACCTAAAATAATAACCTAAATTTCATATATAACTTTTCCTATACAAACCGCGTCCAAGTTGAGCAAACATATTTATACATGTATTATGACCATTTCATTTATCAACCAATCTCAATATGCACACACACAACACAAGTTCTAATCATCCAAGGTATAAGGCATAATATCTAAAATAGACTCAAGCCATTATTTAACCAAAACATACTCAGCATAGAGATTAAGCCATTTTCGCATGGCCTTTATACATAAACCAAAATACAGCATTCCAAAACGCATTCCAGCCTATACATGCCATAGTTCCAAAATGTAACTTATAAAATACCGAAGACGGTTGATAGTGTGATAGACTTTGCTAACGATCCCCGAGCTTGTAACTTGAATCAAAAATCTATAAAACAGAATGAACATAAAAACACAAAGTAAGCTATAATAGCTTAGTAAGTCATAAGCAAATAAACATCCCATTGTTATAATCAACTCATTTTAAGCTAATATCAAGCTTAACCTCAAACCTACAAATGAGATAAATAACACATTTTCATACACAAAAGCTACCTTGGCCGAATGCTCACTTAATCAATTTAACCTAATATTATTCATTTTTCAAAGCCAAAATGTCTTAATATAATCAAACATACACATATGCATTTATATAAGCTCAAGAACCATAATATAACATCATGTACATATACCACTTATATGGTTGAATTTACATGATCACATATATGCACATATCCAAGAATCAATTCTACAATATTCATACTATTTATTTATAAGGCTGAATACACATACTAAATTCACGTGTAATCTTCATTTGTATCACACATAATTAGTAACTAATATCAAGTTACTTATTTACCTTATCTCAAGTAAACAACAAGTTAACTCATACTTGATCATTTAGCTCGTTTAACATGTTCAATTACCACATCATCATAAAGTCTTTTAGGCATAAACTTATAATAATTCATCTGCATAAAGCCTGCTAGGCCTAAGCCTGTATTTCGCACTGGCACAAGGCTTGCTAGACTCAAAGTCTGATTTTATACACCGGCAATAAGCTTGCTAGGCATAAGCCCGATTTAATTCACCAGTGCAAGGCTTGCTAGGCTCAGAGCCCGAATATCACTATTATAAAGTTGTCTCTTAAACAATTCATATATCGAAAAATCTAGATATTCCATATAGTTCATACGGACTTTCAAATGTTATAACTTAGTCGAATTAACCTTAAATACATTATTTCCATGCTTAATCATATTCGGCTACCTCTACTATAATTCTATGAATTCCAAATCAGCATATTAAACTAATTTACATTCAAAATTTACGATGTTTAATTACTTAAAGACTTACCTCAGATATCGACGAACAATGTAAATCGACTATTCGACTATTGTTGCTTTTCCCCGATCCATGTCTGATTTCTTTTGTTCTTGATCTATAAAATTTCAAATTAATCTCATTCAAACACAATTTCATTCAATTTAATCCAACAACACATAAATGGGAAAATTACCATTTTACCCCTGATATTTCATTCTTTTACAAATTAGTCCTAATTGCATAAAACAAAAAATACACAAAATCTCACAACAACATAGTTAGGTTGAATCTTCCATATATTCATACTAGTCCATATATTTCATTTATTTCACATTTTAGTCCCTCAATTTATTATTTTTACAATTTAGTCCTAATTACTCAAAATCATCAAAAACTCCAATACAAAACATGTTAATCTAAAACATATCTTTCATATTTCATCATCAAAAAACAAAAATCTCAAGCTCTCATCAATGGCATAACTCAAAATATTCATCAAAATCAGAAATTCAAGCATGGGTCGGATAGTATTCGAAGCAACGATCTCAAAAACATAAAAATTATCAAAAACTGAAACCAAACTAACCTTGAATTTGAATCAACAATGGCCGGGTATCATTTGCTTTCTCTTTTTCTTTTCTTTTACAAGTTTCGGTCAAATAAAATGAACGCATGCATGTTTTTTTTTATGTTTTATTATATTATAACATATTAACTAGTTTACATAATTAACCTTGGATTTAAAATATAAAATCATGTTATATTAAGGCCATTACAGTCCATTGCATGCCATCATGGGCTAATTACCACATAAATCCCTCCATTTACAAAGACAAACACATTTCAACCCTTACACATTAAACCATCAAATTTTCAATTTACGCGATTAAGTTCTTTTATTTAATCAGACACTCAAACGTCCAAATTAAATTATGAAAATTTCACATTCACACAAAATAAACACAGAAAATTTTTTTTTAAAATACTTTTCTGACTCGGATTCCTGGTCCCGAAACCACCGTTCTGACTAGGGTCTAAATCGGGCTATTACACACATGGCCTAGGACATGGGCTATCACACAACCTGTGCCACACACAACCACCCCGCACGATCATGTGTCATTTTAATTCCAGGTGCAGGTTCCAAACAGCTTGCGACACAGCCGTGTGGCCATGGTTCAAATACACACACGGTCTAGCACATGGCCTACGACATGACCGTGTAACCCAAGTTAGTAAGTTACACGGATAGACACATAGGTTGGGACACAACCGTGTGTCCCATAATTCGAATGCCCACATGGCCTGGGCAATGTCACACGGCCTGGCCATACAGCCATGTGACTTTTGTTTCCCCAAATCCTTAACTTTTCCCAAAACTTTATGATTTGTATCGAATTGACCCCTTAATGTTTCCAAACTATTTTTAAGGCCCCTTAGGCTCGATTTAAAGCCCAGTAATGTATTTTTGCTATGATTGTATTGTGTTATTAGAAGTTAATATGAAATTATATTTTTTTTTAAAGTTAAAGGTTCTGTTTTATATTGTAATGTTTTATAACCCTAATCCAGTAACGGAGAAGGGTTAGGGGTGCTCTACTCTACCTCAGCCTCGAACTCCCCATCCACGACTTAATGTGTGATATTCTTCACTTGTTTGGCCTATACCATATGATTGATTACCTCGTCCACGTGTTCCTCTTCCACCTTCATTTTTGCCTCTATATCCTTTACTATATCCTCCACGATTGCTTTTATCTTGTCCTCCAAAATTATTGCCCGCTCCACTTTCATTAAATGACAGTTTGCTTTGCAATACTTGCTCCAATTTTTCCAGTATCATTATTTTGCTTCATTTTATACTCATGGGCTTGGAGGGAACCCACAAGTTCGTCGACAGATAATTGTGACAAATCTTTTGATTCTTCGATGACAACACCCACATAATCAAATTTGTGTATCAATGATCGCAAATTTTTTTCCATTACTCTTACGTAATCAAGATTTTCTCCGTTCCTTTTCATTTCATTTACCACCGCTTTAAATCAAGTGACATAATCATCAAAATTTTTTGAAACTTTCATTTTCAACGTCTCAAATTCAGCTCTAAGAGTTTGTACACGTACCTTTTTGGCCTTTTTCTCGATTGGAGGGATTTTTGAAAAATTCCCCATGCTTATTTTGATGTCTTCGCATCTAAAATTTTTCCAAAGGTTAATTCATCAACATATTAAAAAAAAAAAGCAATGCCCTTCTATCCTTTTTACGGGTTTCTCTCAATACAATTTTTTTTTGTCAAAGCCACTTCAACAGCTGCATTGGGCTCGACATATCCTTTTCGAAAACATCCCAATAATCTTGAAAACTGAGCGAAGCCTTCAATTGGATGCTCCGATTGCCATAATTTATCTTTATTAATTTCAGGATCTACGGTTGAATCATGTTTACCATTGTGAAGTCAACAGGAACCTAGCTTAAATACCACATGTTGGAAGTGCAATGGAAAAATACTAACTGAAATAATAATTTTTTTACACACTAATATTGCACTGTACAAACTTTTCTTTTCACTATACTAGCTGCTGCTAGTTTCTTTCACTCCTCACTTCACGACACTTTTTCTTTTCTTTTTTTTTTTCTTTCAATACTCATTCATATTTCATCAACTATTATACTGCCCTATAAACCATATTTATAATCATGTTTAACTGTTATTATTTATATATATTATTTAATTTTAAGGTGCAAAGATAAGATTAATGTTTTGAAAAATAATTCTAAAACTTTGGTTGGAATTTAAGGAGTCAAATCTCTATCCTAAAACCATGCACAACCAAACAACTAAAACCCTAATATTAAGGTGGGAAAATCCTAAAAGTAGGCATGGAAATCACCTATTAAACAACCCTTACTACTCTCCTTCTCCTCTCCTGCAAGAAAATAAAAATAAGAAAACACAAAGAAAAATAAAAAGAATAAAGTTTTTCTGCAACAAATTAAGGCAGGTCTCTCCAACACCATGGACATGAAGAAGAAGATCACTTGCGCTGTCATATTCGCCGCTGCCTCAATGAGCGCAGTCATGGCAGCAAGCACCGCCCCAGCTTCCTCACCAGATGGCGCCACACTTAGCTCCGCCTCAGTTGGCGCTGCACCAGCTTCTGCACCAGGCCCAGACTCCAGCGTTGCAACCTCAACCTTGCCTGTTCTTGGGTCCTTGGTTGGAGCCTTCATTGTCTCTTTCTTTGCTTAAATTATGGGTTACCTGCAGTATTTGAAGAGATTATATATAACTTGCATACCATTTGTATTCAAGAAGGCTCACATTCCATTCCCTTATTTTGACTTCTACTGATTGAAGATTTCTTTTTCTTCACTTGTTTTGTAATGTGAGAATTTGAATTCCTTCTTATATTTTGCAATTAAAAATTATGGTTATGCTATACAGATTTTTTCTTTAATCCAAAATCAACATTTCGTAAATTAAACAAGAGTAGGATACAAAAGAATTCCTTAGCTACAAATAAACAAAATATCCCTAACAAGTTCCCTAGTTGCGCCAATCTATCCATATAGATGTGCTTAAGTAAGGCTCCATCAAACTTGGTGATGAGACCTATAATCATTTACAAAGAAACACATTGTTAAACTGAGTATTAGCCACGATCTCAGCATAACCTCTCCCCATTACCGATGCCCACACAGGATCCGTCAGTGTAAGTTTGACAACACCAGCCATCGAACCTGTATGGTTCTAGGGAAAGGCCGATGAAACAAGTTGCCGTAAGAGCAAAATATATACATATTAGATGGATGAAGAATCTTCAATACTTGGATCAAAACCAACCCAGACTTAAGATTCTGTATTGGTTAACTTGTAGGTTATCAAGAAGAAACTACTGCAGGCTTCCTGGTTGTTATTGGTTAATAATTCAATTTATTTGTTTTTTCTTCGAAATAATAAGTTCATGAATTTTAATTATTTTTTTTATAGTTTGTTTGTTTTTTAATAATATGATGTTGAAAACCAAAATTATTGTTAAAAAATATGTAAAATCTCTAAAATATTCTTATATATAATAGCTGATATTGGAATTTAGATATATTTGGTTTACCCTAATAGAATAGTATTAAATGGGAATGAAATAAACAAGTAATAACCATAATGTAGTTTGGTTGGTCGAAATGTAATAAATAAGTCATAAAGTATTGCATTATTTGGTTGATTGAAACATGTTATTTTAAATAATAATGTATTAATATATTTCATATTAAAATGATATAATAATAACATATAATATATTTCATATTTCATATTAAAATGATATAATAATAACATATAATATATTTAATAATATAGAAAAAATATAAAAATATTTAAAATAAATAAAATTTAGAATATATTTAAACTGCTTTCAAAAAACATAAATTTAAAATATAATAATACATATTTTTTAAAGTGAAATCTTATATTTAATAAAAGCAAGCAATTAGTTCTAAAAAAAAACAAGCAATTAATATAAAAGAAACATAATTTAATTTTTAAAAAAGAAAAAGAAAAGGAAATTAACAATCGAGTAAAAGAAATGTCATCCTTCTACTACTAGTG
The DNA here is from genome assembly GCF_007990345.1 of Gossypium hirsutum. Classification (NCBI taxonomy): domain Eukaryota; kingdom Viridiplantae; phylum Streptophyta; class Magnoliopsida; order Malvales; family Malvaceae; genus Gossypium; species Gossypium hirsutum. The sequence continues at coordinate 48,835,916 of NC_053424.1, forward strand.
AGTCTGATCATTTTAATTTAGAAAACAAAAATAATCATGGTCGATGAAATCGAGAGTTTTGGACTTTCGTAGTCCTTAAACCCAAGTAACCAAACAGAGACCAGAGAAAAGGACTTAATCTTCAACTTAATAACTTATGAAAACCATTTTTTTTTTCAGATGTTGGCAACAGCCGCCGCCTTCATAGTAGCCCAGAGCATCTTCTTCTTGGCGTCCTCCATTGCTCCAACTTCCTAAAATACATAATCAAATATCTTACCCATTTGACGCGCCATCATCTCTTACCCCTAAAATTGCATAAAATATATAATCAAATATCTTAATTAAAATATGTATCAGAACTCAATGGACATGAGACTCTTACTAGAATTTAGCATTTAGGATTCGAGATTACTCTTACTTTACTCTCACACCCGCCACGGAGCTCAACCCCCAGTTTTTCTGAGGGAGGCCAAAGAGCTCCCCAAAAATGACAGAGAAACCAACCCGAAAACGGTCCAGTGAACCGGCCAGGCACCGTATTTGGGTTAGGGTACATAACAATAATCGAGGCAGGGTAAGCAAAAACAATCTCACCCTGCCCTGTCCTTCCCCTTACCATCCTTCACCACATCCAAAACATTCCAGAAAAAAAAGTAACTTCTCAAGATAAGTGCAAATGAGCTTTCATTTTTTAAGTAACTACAACAAAAGCATCATCCCACGTTTCTTAGAGCATATAACGCAATTTGCATTCATATACTTGAAAAACATGCATTTTTGCATAATTCTCACCACATCCAACTTCAATAAAATCCAGGTGAGACCTACTGCCGCTTCCGTTTTGATTTGTTGGAGGCCTCTTTGCTTTCAACTTTCCTCTTCGCAGCTTCAAATTCTTCTTCAGTGGGTTCAGACTCTGCGTTACTCCCATATTTGGATACCAGTGATGAAAACATGGAATCAAATCGGTCTTTCCTCTCATTTCGACGCTGAGATATAATTGCAAATAGATCTGATTCTGGCTGTTTATTTGATCTGGTAAATAAACAAAAAAAAAAAGAGAGGCACATTTTTACATTATAATCAGCTCACGTAAATGTCTTAAAAATCTATGGGAAAGACCCAGTAAAAAACTCACTTCCCCTTCCTCCTCAACGAACTCGTGGGTGGTTTCATTTCAGATACTTTCTTTGCCCATTTCTTATAGGCTTTGGATTCTTTAAGTTCTCCTACACAGACAAAAAAACAAAGAAAGGTTCATACCAAGAAAAGCTCAAAGAATAATGCATATCCCAGTTTTTGTAATTCCGGACACAATAGTGGAATAATCAATTAGTTCATCCGTTCTTAAACTGAATACAAATTTAGCTCCAGAGACGAGCGAAATAAATCAATTCAGCTCATTTGCTCTTAAACTGCTACATAGCTTTGAAATGTGATCCGTGTTTTGATTATTGTTTGTGAAGATATTAAAAAAATGTCGCTTAGAACTAAAAGCCTAAAGGTCTAACCATAGAGGATCCTGAATGTTCGGTCATCCATTTTTAAATTGAAAAACCTGGGAAAAACTATATGCAAGACTTTAATTATACTTTTCCTTTTCGCCTAAGACTTTAATACTAGAACAGGAGATTTATAAGACAGCTTGTGAAAATAAATTCCCAAAAAAAGCCTCACTGGCTGCTATTGCCTCATCAAGCATGTCCTTGAAACGGTGTGAATCAAGCTTGGGATCTGAACAAAGCATAGAACAGAAGAGCCTGTCAAGGCAAAAAAAAGTATCAGAACTAATCTCAAAAGCCCAAAGGAAAGGAAAACACTCGGCCTCTCTTACTTATTCATATTGCCCTTGAACTTCCTGTAAAGATCAATCAAATCTTTCTTCTCTGAATCAGACCCCCTATAATTTGCTTCAAACTCTTCAATATCAGCATCGGTGACCTGAAACAGATTCAACCAGTGTAAACAAAATGGAACAGAACCCCAAAGTTAAAATGACATAAAGAGAGACAAATGCCGTAACCTTTTTGTACATAGTCCTGAAAAAGCTTTTCAAATTCTCAACAACATCCCCAGCAAGATCCTGATCAACAAAATCACAGGAAACGAATTAGATACAGCATTTTTCACAAAAAAAAAAAAGAAAAAGAAAGAAGATACAGATTTACTTACAGTGTCATCAACGCAACCTGTTTGGTCATAGACAGCCCGTTTCTCTTCGTCACCGAGAATCGATATGACCTTTTGCAACTGCTGAAATTTCTCTTTGGCTTCCTGTATAAGTAAATACAATGCGTTACAAATAGAAGAAAAAGAACCAAATTTTAGCTTCATGTTCTTCCCTTCAACAATTCCACACACAAACAGATATTTGAAGTCTAATTTCAACATACAAATTAACTTCAGTTTTTTACCTCATCACCAGGGTTCTTATCAGGATGAAGTCTCAGTGCCAACTTATAATATGCTTTCTTAATCTCTTGCTGAGATGCTGCTTTTTCGACTCCAAGAATCTGCAAGCAACCAGTCGTTATAGGGTATCTGCTGCTCAAATTTCTAATGGAAATTTCAATGAATAAAATAAACCAAGAATCTAAACAACCACCTTCGAATGAAATTCCAGTATGAACCTATTACATATACATCCAAAGGCAGCCCATATTAAGGGGGGCAAAAGAGAGAACTCTTACTTCACAATCATTGAATCACAGGTAAAAACAACCCAAAACCCTAATTTTCGAAATTAAAATTTTAAAAGAAGAGGGGAAAACCTCATATAAGCTCTTTTCGTTTGAAGAAGAATGATTGCCCTCTTCTTCTTGAACTACTTCATCCTCCTCATCTTCATCGCGTGAAGCCCTAGATTTCTTTCTCTTTCCCATTTTTGCCCAAATTATTTAAAATAAAACAAAAAATTCCTTTCTTTTTTGATTCAGAAACTAAAGAGTGAGGAAGGAATTTTGGTTTATTTAATTTATAGGGTCGGTTTTGGGCTTTGATTCCTTCCCGCCATATGTGTTATAACATTTTCATGTTTGGTATGTAACATAAAGTAAACTAGTTTACAGTCCCTTGTATTAATTAAATTAAATAAAAAAACATTTTTTAAAAAATCAAATCAAATCACAAACCATTGTGTTATCACCAAATTATGTTTATGATTCATCACTTGTAATATTTTAATTTAATATAATTTCACCATTAGTTAATAAAAAGAAGTTTATACTCTTAATTATTTTGATTAAAATGTTATGGTCGAATTTTTCTTTATAATGTTGATCCCAACTTCATATAGAAATATATATATAAATATATATTATTTAGACTAATTAATCTTATTGTAAAAATAAATAATCAAATTATATCAAATTAAACTATAAAGACAAAACCCCAAATGTGAGCATAATAAAATAATCGTAAACTGTAATTTTTTACTATTATCTTATAATGATTAGAAAATACTAATAATAATATAATGATTAAAAACAAGAGATATCATTAATTTAGTTCAAGTAGTTAACACCCTTAATACTTTCTAAGGTTTACATGGATTTTTTAAACACTTATTCTAACTCTTCATGTCAAAAATTTTAAAATTTTGTTAGAATACTATTTTTTTTCCAAAATAATCCACCTCACGAATTCAATCAATGTAGCCAACAATATTAACTATTTGAAATAACTAATACCATTATCAATTATAGATACCAAATAAGTTAGAAATTAAAATATAAAAGTTAAATCTTAAATTTAGATATAATAGAGGGATAAAAAAAAAAAGAGATTTCACCATTGTTCCGTTATGTCAAAAAGAAAAAATATTGGGAAGACATGTCACACATGTCCGCTTATGGTTACTCCATCAACCATGTCATCATTTAATAGTAAAAATTGATGATTTTTTTTTTAAAATGATTAATTTACTCTTTAATGGAATGTATAGAATTAATTTACTATTTTTTTGCATTTAAAAAAAAGGCAAAATATAATTCGATATAATACTTTTACCCCCACTTAATACTTGATAAAAGAGGATAATGCAATTATCAATTTTCCGAGTGACACTGAGTCATGCAATCACCGACTCATTGCTTCTTCTTTTTTTTTTGTATTTTCAATTATATGAATTCTACCCATGGTGTTGGTACAGTTTCGATAGCAAACCGGAACAAAAAACTTTAGGTTTCGTTCCGGTGTAATTTTTAGTCGGTACTAGTTGTATTAATGCGTATCAGTTGATTTCGTCCATATTAACTAAAATAAAGTGTATTGATTGGTACGAAAAAAAATTCTAAAATAAAATTTAAATTTAAATTTAAACTTAAACTTAAACTTTTTATTATTTATCATTTATTTGAAAAATAATAATTTTAAAATATATTTTAACATTGAGAATTTGTTTATAATTTCTTTTGAATTTGTTGAATTATGAATTGTTATATGCATGGTATACGACGATGTTATAGTATGATTTATGGAATAATTTTTTTTTGCTTGTTATTTGTGAAGCTTATAAAAAATATTTTATATAATTGAATAATATATTTTTGGTATCTTAAAATTTACATATGATAAGGTTTGAACTTATACCAACAATATTTTTAAAATCTTTTCTTCACCAATTCAATCAAAACTTTAATTTTTATGAGTCATTTGTTTCATGGGATTATTTAATCTCATTAATTGATATTTGCAAATACCTTAAACATACATATATCAATTTTTTTTAATTAAAATAGTGATAAATCCGAAACGATACATCAAGATACATCAAAATAGACCAGTATAAAAAAAATCATACGTAGACCGTACATTAATTTTACCCAAATTAAAGTTTCAATTAAGAGGATTTTCTTGATTAAGTTTTAAAGTTAAATTCTTCAAATTTTTTATTATAATTTATGTTTTTAGGATTTTTCTAACTATTTTGAACTTCTTTGGTTATATTAAAGAAGAAATATAAAACATCTAAAAACTTCTTAACAGAAAAATAAAAAGAAGTATGGTTGAATCTGTAACCAATCTAGTATTTTGAAATTTAAATTTTATTTTTTTGTTTTTTATTTAAAAAAATTGGCTTCTCTTTCTAATTTTACAGTTAAAGTTAATGATATCAAAAGTAAAATAACTTTTTTTAATCCTTAATATTTATATTTTTTTTTCCAATTTGATTTTTACCCTTTAAAAATACATACAAATTTTAAAATTATCTTTTCATATTTTAAATAAAAAACCTAAAAAAATTAAAAATTATAATTTTTAAAAAATAAATTTTAACAAGATTATAATTTTTTAAAAAATAAAATTTCTTTAAAATTCAGAAATTTAAAAATTTAAAAATATATAAAAAAATTCAAAGATTCAATGATATTTAAACTAGACTACACTAAATCGACCAGTCAGACTGATTGGATCAGGAATCGATTAGGGTATTGATTTAGTGAGGAAAAAAACTATTCACCCGTAAATAGGTACGGACTGGGTGAATCGAGCTACAAATTTGTTTGAACCTATAGTTGAACTTATTTTGAATTGACTTCATCAATTGATTCCCAGATCAGTTCAAAGAAAATAAGTTAATAAAAATAAAAATCAAAATATTAAAAATTAATTTAACTATCAATTCAATTGGTCTTTTCGACCTAATCCAACCAATATGTACAAGTTAGTAGACCAACCAATCTTTAAAGATTTTAAACTTTTTTAGCCCCCAATATGTACAAAATTTTTTGTCAATTTAGTTAATACCCTTTAAAATTATTTAATTTAAAAAAAATATTTTTTCATAGTTTTAACTATAAAAAAATTTTAAATTAAAAATAAAAATAATTTTAAAATATAAAAAAATTTCCAAATTTCAATGTTATCTAAACTAGACGGTTAGACTAGGAATCGACTAAAGGTATCAATCCAGTAAGAGATAAAAAAAAACTAGTTGACCCACGAACTAGTATGAACTAGTAGAACTAGACTAAAAAACTAGTTGAACTAGCAGTTCAATCAAATTTTATAATTTTTTTTATAATTTATTTGTTTTGAACTGATCAGACCAGTTGTTCTAGGAACCAATTGGTCAAACTAGTTTGAAATCGATTCAACTAACGGTTCAACTAATTTGTACCTATTTGCTAGTCAACCAGTTTTTTACATCTAACTGGAACAATATCTCAACCGGTTCCTAGTATGGTCCAATCCAATTTAGATAATATTGAAGTTTGGAGTTCTTATATATTTTTAATTTTTTTCTTTTTTGAATTTTAAAGAGATTTTTTAAATTTTTTTCATATTAAAAAATTTATAATTTTTTTAAAATTTTATGTTTTAATTTAAAATATAAAAAATATTAATTTATTTTAAAAATAAAATTTTTAAAAAAAATTTAAAAATTGTTTATGTACTTTCAAAGGGTAAGAACCAAATTGGCAAAAACTTGTAAATGTTGAGGGCTAAAAAATTTATTTTACCTTTGACCGAGGTAAAGCAAGAAATTTTTTTTTGGAGGCGCGAAATTAAGTTATAAATTTTGATAATAGCTAAAATATAATTTCACTATTGTATTAGTTAATATTTTTGTAATTTTTAAAGGACTAAATTAAAATTTTATCGTTTTGGGGGCCAAAGTGCAATTTTATTATTACTAACTTATAATTTTATACATTTTAAAGGGTAAATAAAATGCTGGGACATGATTAACTTTAATGGCAAAATTAGAAGAAGGGATCGAGTTTTTAAATAAAAAATAAGTGTAGGGACTCAAATGTCTCAAAATTAAAGTATATGGACTAACTTTCAAATTTTACAAGAGTATAGGGTCCTTTGAGATATTTTAACCAAAAAATTAATTGAGCTTTTAAAAAAAAGTACACCCAATTGAGTTCTTTATTGCAGAAAAAACATCAATTAAACCCTTCTATTAACAAAAATTGTTAGTTAATTAATTTTATCATTAATTGCATTGATGTGGCTAATGGAGCTAACACATGACATACCACGTCAACATATATTTAAAATAAAAAATCCTAAAAATTTATTAAAAGATTAAGTAAAACATTTACGTCTAAAGTAAACTTGGATAAATGGTTGTCTGGCTTTATTTGAATCTAGATAATCATATGTCTAGGTTCATTCTAGACCAAATTGAATGTTGTAAAAATTATTTTAAAAAATGCAAAATCTTAATATGGTAAAATTATATTAAAATTTAAAAATTTACATAAATTCCTAAAAATATAAAGAAATTATTGCTTTTACATGTTTAGAATGAATTTGAATAGATGGTTGTCTATGTTCATTTTGAATGTAAATTTTGAATATTGTAAAAAATATTAAAATATTAAAATATATTAAAATGACAAAATATAAAAAATTATAAATAATTATTAAAATTTTAAAAAATTAATTGAATAAAAATTAATATTTACTCCTAATTTCTTTTATTTTATCATTTATAATCTCCAATCATGGTTGTTTGTTAGTAATTTTTGGAAAAATTTGCCGGTTGAATACATTCATGAAATCTTATCAATTTAAAAAGTAAATTGTTATAAACTTAGTAAATGTGCTTTATAGAAGGAAATTATTATGAACTTTTCTACTATAAATATTAAATTTTGAATTTTATGATTTTGATCAAGATTTTTAGAATCGGATCGACGATCGGACTAGTGTTCATTTAGTTTGATCAATAAATTATTAAAAAATCATAAAAGTAAAAAATAATATTTAAAAATAAAGAAACCGCTTCAATTTAGTTTTTTAGATCGATTGAACTAATCTGTATCAATTTATGGGTCAATTGATTCAACCTTTATCATTGGACCAATATCTTGCTCGGTTTTTTATCTAGCTGGTTAGCCTGATTCTAAAAACACTAGTTTTGATCGATGAAGAAACTTTTTCGATCCCGTTAGGTCAAGCAAGCAAACAGTGAACTCCTAAAAAAAAGTAATCGCTAGTGTCTTAACTTCGGGAGGATGAATTTCGAGTACTGTTAGCATTGCTAGACATTATAAAGAAAGAAAAAAAGAGGAAGAAAAGAACGGAGAGAAATGATGTAAAAGAAAAAAAAAATTGAAGTACCGGCTTGAAAAATATAGTATTATTCAAGTACTAATTTGTGGGTTAAACCTTACATAAACAACAAATTAAGATTTCAAACTTAGATTTAGAGCTATGATTGCAACAATTATTATATTATACTATTTAATAATTATTCCTACCTTTTTTAGATTTTTTAAATAATTATTTATGATTATTTATAATTTTTACCATTTTAGTAATATTTTACAATTTTTAGAATTATGTTCGTTTTAGATGTATAAAAATAATACTTTTTTATATAATTTTTAGGGTCTTATATTTTTATAGTTTTTAGAAATTCTAATAAATATTTATGATATTTATAATTTTTACCATTTTTAATATTTTTTTACAATTCTTATAATATTTGAAATTTATGTCTGGAATGTACTTGAACCCTAAACCTTACATCTGAACAAATGATTGCTCAAGCTCATTTTAGGTGCAAACGTTTAAGTTATTTTTAATAAATTTTTAGGATTTTCTTTTACTTTTTAAACATATGTTGATGTGACATGACGATTCAACAACTTGTCTATATGGCATACCATATGTTAGCTTTGTCAACCATGTTAGTGCCATTAACGATCAATTTAGTTTTCGTTAATAGAAAGGCTTAATTAATTTTTTTCCGTAATGGCTCAATTAAGTGCACTTTTTCTTTAAGGGTCCAACTTTTAATTTTTTTTTACTAATGGCTTTCTAGACCCATCTATTAGTATAAAATTTCTACGTTGTTGTTTACTTAAGAAATTTTAGTGCATCTAAGATTATTTTATTTCATTTATTTATGAGCTAACAGCATCTAAAGATTACATACTTATGTTTGGGCTTTTTTACTCAAATAATATAAAAACAATATTTTTTTACCCAAATCATATAACTTTCTTTTACTAAAATAATATGAATGCTATAGGAATTTCTATTCTGACACATAAAGTGCCTTATGAAATGACGATTTCCAATGGAATAATAAGTATGGTTGATGGGGTTTAATGGGCCAATTGACCCATTCCATCGGAGTCAGCAAGGCTGAGCCTCAAGAACCCAATATTGCTATTGGTACATGTAGCCATGACGTGTGAACATGGGTACTTAAGAGTTTGAAACCTCCTACAATCACACCATCTATTAAGTAGATCGACTCGATAAGACCTGGGTAGGGTACTTGCCTGATGACTAACAAACTCAGTCACTTAGAAAGTTTTATTAGTGTAAGAGTAGATTTACATAAACATCAAATATGCTTTTCTTCGGTTGACATCCATCACCTTCCTCAGATCCTCTAAGTATATGTAGCTTGTCCACATCATTATTTCTTGTTTACTACCTATCTTTGATCAAAGCGATCAACTTGTAGAATGTTACCGAGGTGACAATTGATATTGATAGACAGCACACTCTTTTGAAGACAGAACTCATAGCCTCTACTAGATTGGTGGTCATATGACCATAGCGTGACCTGTCATCAAAACACTGTGCCGATTGATATGGCTCCACTTCATTAAACCAATCAATAACTTTTTGGCCATCTAAATCGCGAAACCTTTCTATCCTTTGATTGAATCGATGTCTTTGCAGATTATAACCTATTGAACTTCACAAGAATGTTACCATTTGGACAACTATAACTAAATAATAACATAAGATATTCGAAGGCATTGAAGTAAGTACCCATGTTAACGACTTGTTTATGCCACAATGTATTCTTATACTTCGCATGAAAGTTACTTGCTATATGTCGGATGCGGTATGTAGAATATCGCAAACTCCCAAACACCCAATTGCAATAATGATACCCTTCGCTTAATAAAAAATCAAGCAAATAATGTCTTGAGTTTCAACATAGCGGCACAAGTTAGTTAAGAAAAATTCTCGAGACTTCGTGATTTCTTTGTTAACTATGGTAAATGTGATATGCAATATGTTTTAGTTACCATTCTATGCAACCAAAATAAACAATATCTGCTTGAATTTTTCGTAAAGCAAAGTTCAACCAACCTGAACAATTAACTTACAATGAGAAGACACTTAAACTCGGGCTGCAAATGTCCATAAAAATGATGGAATACTTTTATCCCTAACACTATTCAGTTGCTTGTTTGTGTGCATTGAATGTTTGCATCCTTACCATTCCTGGCACATAAGTGTGTTACCCTCAGAGGATATCCTTAATCTCTGTGGGATAATATCCATTTTCCCAATATGATCCTATTTTATCTCATGGTAACCATTACATCTTTCTTCACGAAAAGTCAATCACTATCAAATAGTAATCAAGTCATCCATCATAAAGATGAACGACCCGTGACCATGTTTACCTTTCATCAACCATGTAATACCAATGAGAGGATATGTAACAACCCAATTTTCAATGGTGACAGAACAATGGTTTTGGGACCACAAATTTCTATCGTGTTGACTCATAAATATTATTTTTAGAATATTTATGGAGTCATTAAAGTCGTATTAAAATTTGGTTAAGAAATTTTAACGTTTAGATAGCTAATTAAAGAAAAAGAACTAAATTGTAAAAGGTGCAAAATTTGTTAATTAATTCATTTAGTGACTAAATGGCTTAATTACTAATTGAGGAAGGAGCTCTATGGTAATTAGGCCTTAATTAATGTGGTGGGACGACATTAGTAAGGAAAAATATAGAAATATTATGTAACTAATGGAAAAATAGAAAATAACTTGAAATTAAGTAAAACAAATTGAAAAACTAAACAATTCCTATTCATTTTTCTTCAACCTTGGCCGAATTCACCATTAGGAAGAGCTTAAAGCTTCGGTTCTTTCATCCTTGTGCACTTAAGCTTAATTCTCACTTATTTCTTGTAATTTTTATATTTTTGAGATCGTTGCAACTAGGTTTTGCGAACACGTATCTTTGTTTTTGAATCTATTAAAATGTTTAGAAATTTCCATTGATGAATCTTGAATTTTCTTGGTGATAATTATGTATTTGAAGCTTTGATTGTGATATTTGATGATTTTGTGAAGTGATTTTTGTTAGATTTTGATTTAAGGATTAAATTGTGATTTAGGGATTGAATTGTGAAAATGTTAAAATTAAAAGGTTTAATAGTGAATTTGATGTTTAATAGGGACTACTTGAGGGCCTAGTATATTTTTCTGAAATATTTACTTGATAAAAATGGTTAATTTGATTATTTTCGGGTTAAGGGACTAAATTGCAAAAGTTGTAAAAGTTTAGGGTAATTATATAATTTTAAAAAATGAAAGGGTATAATTGTAAAGTGGATTGGGATGTGAAATGTAAGCTAATGATTGAAGAATTTTACATTTTAGATCAATATCCGATTGATACTTGTGGAAAAAGAAAAATTACAAAATAGTCCTTGAAGTTCTGCAACTACTAGAAATTAGTCCAGGTAAGTTCGTATAGTTTGTAAGTTAACATTTATATAAAATGTTTGATGATATAATGTGATATGATAGAAATAGTTGATTATAAATGATGTAAAGATATTTGAGAAATTGTTGAAATTCTATATTTGGATCGAATTGAATGCGGGGTAGAGTACAATTGAGATTTGGTGTTCTACGGGGGATTAGTGTGGAGATTGTTATGGAGACTATTCCCCAAGTGGACCGAGGCTCAATATTTGTTGTGAACTCTCATGTTTTACTCTCTGTTTTGGTGTGTTTTGGATAGATTAGTTCTTATGAGCAATAGTGTGTTTCAGATGGTTTAACTCGTATGAGCATTAGTGTGTTTCAGATGGTTTAATTCGTATGAGCATTGGTGTATTTTGGATGGATAGGATTTTATGAGCATCTAGTGTGTTTTGGTTGGATTATCGATGTAATCTTATCCGTAAGTCATTCATCGAATTGAAAATCTTGGTAAGATAATTTGTTTGGTGATTTTGATGAATTTGCTATATCTTTGAATGTGGAATTGAACTTTTATGATTTGTCAATTGAGATTTTGGATGACAAGGAACATTCTTGGTTGTAATGTTATTGTTTGATTTGTTGTACTTACTTCAGTAAGATTTATCTTTTTAATACATCGAACTTACTGAGCTTATTTAAGCTTACTTCTGTTATTATTTGTTCTTGTAGATACTTGGAAGGTTGAACAATCAAATTAACACTCAAGTCGCACTATCCATATATTTCGGTAGTTTTTGGAATGTTTTTTTCGGCTTGTATGTCGTTATTAATGTTTTGGATGTGTAAAATGTTAAGTAAAATCTTATGTATATATTACTAACTTACATGATATATGTGAATGAGGTAAGATGTTCTATTGCAAATATGAATGATATGTGTTAATGGTGTGTTGTATTTGAGGTACCTATGATAGGTACATTGTTTAGGTGATAGATTTGATGAATTGATAAGTTGTGTTTGATGTTTTAGTTTGACGTACAATTGTATATACCTGTGGTATCAATGAGGATACATTGATTAGGCACTTGGGATGTTGATTTGGCATTTTTTTGCTTGATTAATATCACTTTGAATAGGTATTTTGGTTAGTAAATGGTTTACTTAGTGTCCAAGTAAGCTTGAAATGGTAAACTTGTTGTTTAAGGTTCATTTTGGGTCCACATGGCCCGAGACACGGGCGTGTGTGTGACACATGGCCTAGCGACATAGCTGTGTGTCTCCTGTAGGTTCCCTTGTATGCAAGTCAGTTAGTTACATGGCCTAGCATACGGCTTGGAACACGGGCATGTGGGGCTATTTCGAGAGTTACACGGCCTAGCACACGGCTTGGCACACGGGAGTGTGGGGTTATTTCGAGAGTTACAAGCCTGGTACACGGGTGTGTGACATAGCCGTGTGACCCTATTCAGTGAATTACGTAGGTGAGGACACGAGCTAGGACACGACCGTGTGTCCCTAGTCCAAAAGTTACACAGCTTGAGACACGGGCATGTGTCTGAGCCGTGTGAGGCACACGGCCGTGTGACCCCTGTTTCTATAATTTTGTAACTTTTGCATAAACTTTTCAAATGATTTCAAATTGGTCCTAAATTGTTTCTAAGGTAATTTTTGGGCCTCAAGGGCTAGATTTAGGGACGATATGTATGTGAATGATTGATTTATAATGTGTATTGGATAAAATATGAAATGTATGTTTAAATGTTCTGTTTGTACGGTAATACTCTGTAACACTAATCCGACGACCAATATGAGTTAGGGGTGTTACAGGATATCATTTACCACTATGAATTCCACTGTTGGGAATGACACTACATACTACAGTAGTCGTGCACTCAACACACCAACTTTCAGTTCCTTGTATATTCAAACTCAAGCTTTTACTTGCATCAAAGTGTACAACTTGTAACAACCCGATTTTGGGGCTAGTCGGAATAGTGGTTTTGGGACCACAAATCCGAAGTCAGAGAAATTATTTTATTATTATTTTGGATTCATAGCATGTTTGTAATAGTACATGAAAAATTTGGTGAGTTAATTTTGACGATTGTGAGCCCAATTGCGAAAAAGTACTAAATCGCATAAAGTGCAAAAGTACTAATTTGAAAGCTAAAGGTGTTTTTTTAGAGAATAAAAATTGGGGGATTTTAAAGGGCAATTAGGCCCCTAGAAATAGAGTGGCCAGCCATAGGAGACATATGTGGTCAAAATTTTCAAAATTTGTTGGGTTAGGTGACCAATTTTGACTAAAATAGAAATAAAATAAAGAAGGATGATACCATCCCTTTCTCATCTCTTTTCTCCACCCAAAATTGGCCATTAAAGGGGGGTTTGAGAGCTTAAAATTTTCAGCAACTTGAAGCACTCACTAGTAAGTGATTTCTATACCCTTCGTTGATGATTTTTGTATTTTAGAGACCCTTGAAGCATGGGCTCTCAAATGAGGGATATATCTTGCAAAATGGTTGAAGGTCTAGGGTTTTTCCATGAGAGCATTTAGGCTATTTTCTGAAATTTTATGGAAGAATATGAGTCTTAGTTGTGTAATAGACAACTTTTGTGAAATGTGTTACCATGAAAACACCTAAATGGACTATTTTGCACAAGTTGTAAAATAATTCATAAATGTGTGAAATAGAGAGACTTTGGGTTGCTATAAGAGTAAAAAGAGCTCAACTAGGCTTAAGATGCGAAGAAATTCAATAAAAATTGATTTTTGAGCATAGGGGTAAAATGGTCATTTTGCCAAAGTCTAGGGGCAAAATGGTCATTTTGCCAAAGTCTAGGGGCAAAATGGTCATTTTATCGAAGATGTGAATTTTTAATTGCTTAAATTTATTTAGTGATTAAATAAGTTCGTTTTCCTATTTTAGATCGAGAATTGCAAAATCCAAACCTAGATTGGGGGAAAGCCAAGCAAATTGACTAAATCGACTAGTTGCCACATTTTGTAATTCGAGGTAAGTTGCATGTAAATAGTACAACTACATTGCTAATGTATGTGTTGAATTGTATTTGAATTAATATAGCATGAATTGCTTGATTGTGGAATTGAAAAGGTATGATGATAATAAAGATAGTAGAGTTCCCATTTAAACCTAGGAAATAAATCGGATATTCATGCCATGACATTCGAGTTATTTGTGTGCTAGTGTAAGACATGTCTGGGACATGCATCGGCCACATTATGAGAGCCAGTGTAAGACCATGTCTGGGACATGGCATCAGTATTAAGACGAGTGGTAGTGTAAGACATGTCTGGGACATGCATCGGCCTCGAGACGTAAGCCAGTGTAAGACATGTCTGGGACATGCATCGGCTACGAGATGTGTCAGTGTAAGACCATGTCTGGGACATGGCATCGGAACGGATATGCGAGAGCTAGTGTAAGACCATGTTTGGGACATGGCATCGGCCTCGATGATGATAGCCAGTGTAAGACCATGTCCGGGACATGGCATCGACAACTGACCCCGTGTTTGAGGCTTATGGAATATCCGATAGTGTTTCGGATTTCGAATGGTTCAACAGCGAGAGTTATGATTTTTGGTTAATGAAGAAAAGTATAATCTTGTGGTGAGTGGTACAGGTAGCTATTTGGTACGTATGAGATATGAGCTTATTACATAATATGTGACTTGTATGGATGGTAACGAGTAAGTTGTGCTTATGCCCACTCTTGTGTTATGAACATGTTGATTATTGATAAATTGTTGCTATATAATTATTTATGTGCAAGTTACTAAGCTTTTATGCTTACTCCATTTCCTTTCCATTTCCTTACAGTACCGCCTAACTAGTTCAAGGATTCCAGAAGTCAGAGATATCGATCACATTATCAACCGAAGCATTCAGTATAGTTGGATTTATATTTTTGAATATGGCATGTATAGGACTTAGACTTTATTATTTTGTGACTTTGAGAATTGGTCAAATGTGTTGTCTTGGGTTGGAAACCCTTCATTTTGTATTAAGCCTTGATTAATGGCTAATATTCATTTTGAGTTTTATAAAAGATGCATTTTCATAGTTGAATGAATGTCTATTGTGACTGATCTAGTTGTATGAATTGTGCTTGTTCTGGTATTGTTGGTATTTGCATGGAACTAGATATGTAAGGGTGGCAATGAGGCTTGGTAAATAGCCTTGTGTTGTCCACATGGGTAGACACACTGGCATGTGTCTATGCCTTGTGTGACACACGGTCTGCCTCATGG
Source organism: Gossypium hirsutum (assembly GCF_007990345.1). Lineage (NCBI taxonomy): Eukaryota > Viridiplantae > Streptophyta > Magnoliopsida > Malvales > Malvaceae > Gossypium > Gossypium hirsutum. The sequence goes on from NC_053424.1 coordinate 48,851,618, forward strand.
GCATGTAGTCCGGCTGTGTGTCCCCTACACGTAAAAATTTCAGGTCAGTATGCATGGTAATAAACACACGGGCAGAGACAAAGCCGTGTGGAAGACACGGCCTAGTACACGGGCGTGTGCCATGGCCATGTGTCATTTTGGGAATGCTGACGTTAGAAACAGAATACCCAGGTTTTTGCACATGGGCTAACACACGGGCATGTCCTGGCCGTGTGAGGGACACAGGCCATCAACACGGGCGTGTGTCTGGCCGTGTGAAAATCCCTGTAGTTGTGAATTAGAAATTAATTTCATACGGGTAAAGGATACGGGCATGTCCCTAGGTGTGTAGGCCATGTGAGTCACATGGGCCATCAGCACGACCAAGTCGAGTTGGTCACACGGGCGTGTGCCCTGTTTTAAGGACAAAATTTTCATAGTTGGTTCAAGGACCCGATATAGTCTCGATTAGTTTCTAATGGTCGATTTGGGGCTCGTAGGCCCATAATAAAAATTTTAAAGTAGAAATTGAAAAAGTTTAAATTGAACCGAGTCTCGGTGACTTGAGATTTTTTGTATGCATGAGATCAAGTATAGGTAATGCCTCGTACTCCACCCCGACATGGGTTACGAGTATGGGGTGTTACACAACTCATGCATACATAGCCCGTAATCCATTTAAGATATGAATATCGCAAGTGAGTAAATCCATAAACAAATTCATGATCTATTCTTCTTGGGTCTAGTTCGATGTGTTGTTAATCTAGTCAGTAACATCTCCCCAATTGGACTTGATAGACGGCATATTAGTCTTTCAATCGGTTTGCTCATTTTCGATTAGACTAAGAACATGTTTAGGTTCGTCAATTAATATAAGTCATTTTCCGTATTACAATCCAACCACGTAATACCTATTAAATTAGTTTAAACATTAGACAACCAATGAGCAACATTTTCTTCCATTTTTCTTTGTGTGCAAAAACCATATTAGGACAATCATAAAAATATATTAATGTAATCAATGAATTTGTTTTATTAACCAAACTTTTCAAAAAAATTACAAAATTACAAACCAATATACTACACTCAGGGTACCAGATCCAATAGTTTCCCACTTGTCCTAGTGAAGTTGATGAGTAATGGTATGCATTCTCATGCTCTCCACATGTTTCTCAAAACTTCTAGTTGTCTTCAAATGCGACTTTGACCATATCTATGATTCCATTTGCAACTGCCTCCCTTATGATATGATATTTCCGATCAATATGTTTTGTCCTCTTGTGGTTTCTAGTCTCCTTGGTATAAACTATTGCCGCACTATTGTCACAATGCAGTGTGATTTCCTATGCCAAGAATGACTTCAAGATCTGTAAGAAATTTTCAAAGTCATATTGCTTCTTTGGTAGTCTCAGAAATAGCCACATATTCAGCCTCCATAATGGAGCCATAAGTACAACTCTGCTTTACACTTCTTCACATAATAGACCCATCGCCTAGGACAAAACCACATCCCGATGTTGATTTCTTTGAATCTCGACACATTTGGAAGTCAAAATCAGTATTTTCGGTAAGAGTAAGATCTCCTCCATAATACACAAACATATAATCCCCCGTCCTTTGTAAATACTTGAGTATATGCTTAACTGCTTGCAAGTGTCTTGATCCTAGATTCCTAGTTATAATTGTGTGTATGTCTACAGTTATATTATGATATCCCTATTCCTGTGATTTGTATAAAAAGGTTCGAGTATTTCTAGTTTTGGAGCTCACTAAGTTCTTTTGAACTTACTCCTTTTCTTTCCTCTCTTCCAGGTGGTACTTTGTTGTAAGGCTTGTTGCAGGAACTTAGCCAGAAAAAACAACATTTGCTATGAGCTTTGCCTATGCTTGTTTTGTAACATGAAAATATTTTGTGGGTGGCGTGTAGTGCCATTTTGTAATTAAGATCTATATTAAAATACTTCGTTATAAGTATCTGTTTTCAAAAGCATGTTACCCTTGAGGAATTGATTAAGTTTTGATGAAGTTGGTATATGAGGTATTTCCTAAATGTATACACCAATATGTTTTAAACGGGATTTATCACTAGTATTGCCTTTGGGAATTTTGTAAAAGAATCTAACCTACCTGGTATTTATGACAATCTGTTAGTTTTATTTAAGGCTTCCTCCGAAAGTTATTTACTAAAAACATTTATATCATATGGTTTACACTTGTTTTGGTTGTTTTAACATCTAAAGGTTTTGAGTAAATGCCCCAACTTGTTCAAAATACATCAAATGAAGTATATGAGTTCAACTGTGTGCAAGCCTACTTTTTGTGTACCACTTTAGCTTGCTGTTTGGGGGTAAGGTGTTACATTTGGGTTCGATCCTTGGAATACTGCAGTTTTCTACTGTAACACTACAAATATTGCAACTGACCTGTATACTTGTAGTAAAAATGCGCTTTAAATTTATTTTATAAAATCATTTGTTTTATGTACATGCGTGAATGCGATCGTCGAACCAAGGAACATCGTTAGTTAGGTGTCATGCACATAGAAGGGGGGTACCTTTAGAGGCTTTGCCTCGAGGTTGAATATATTGTAATTAAATAGTTCCTTTAGAGTTTGAAATTGGAGATAGTAAGTTTTTATTTCAATTTAAGGTTTCTATTGCAAGAAGTATTTATTGTTACTTAATAAAGTCAGTCTTTAGAATTGTTAAGTTTAAAATTTGTGTTTAGCCTAATCTAGTCCATTTGTGGCACCCCATACCTGGATTCGACAATCGGGTCCGGTGAGGGTGTTACATGTAAAATTTAAAGTTTCTTAATATTAGTATAAGATATATTCTTTGTATTTATTGTTTAATTAATTGTGGATAATAATGCTTAAATTCTATGTTCTTTTTTTTTAAAATTGGAGTGTAGCATCCTATAGTCTGGACCCGACGATCAGGTTGGGTATGGGGTGTTAGATTTATACTTTTAATTTGTTCATTCTAATACTTGTACTTTCTTCCCGTCTTATATTTTGGTATTCCACCCTCACGACATTAAAATGTGTCCAAATTTGATACGTGACCCATTGGATGAGTGACATATTGCATAGTTGTTTAGAAGAAAAGTCAAATAGTTAAGGGACAAGGACTTCAAAAAAAAATTCCCTTTTTCATATTTATAGGTTTAAAAAAATGAAAAAAAGTTAATGATATTAATTTTTTTTATTTCTTTCCTTTGTTATTCTTTATTTTTTTTAAATTTTTAACAAATAAAAATCTGCATTTGTCAGTAGAATAGTGAAAACATTGAAAAAACAACTGTTTCACTTCCATTTCTTTGATTCCCATGAGATAAAGGAAAGAAAAATAAGAAAGCTAAACAAATATTAGCTTCAACTTCCATTTCTCCTTTTCTGGGTTTGCTTCAACTTCTATAAATATATTTAATGGTTGAGTATATCTATTTATTTAGCAAGGTATCCTTTCATTTATATTGTATTTTCTTTATGCTTTTTTTTAGGCTTAATGCTCAATTTGACCCTCGAACTATTCCCATTTCCCCACATTGGTAGTTAAACATTTTTTGTCCCAAATTGGTATTTAAACTGTCATTTTGTTACTTAGTTCAACACTTTTTTTTTGTAACGATGTTAAAAAATGGTTTCCACGTAGTGCCAAAAAGAATGTGCCAGGTGGCATATCCAACCAATCACAATATGTCGCGTGGCAATTAGGTTTATTTAAAATAAAAATATTAAATTTAAATTAAAAATAAAATTTTATAATATTAAATATTAAAAAACTGTTGACTTTGTTATTGACTGATATTCACCATCGTCGACCATCCATGTGGCGCTATTAGTACTTGCCACGTGTCTTTTTTTGTTTTTTAATTATATTTTATATTGATTAAAAATGTAAAAAATATATTAATATATAAATAATTCAAAAAAATTTAAAGGAAGTGTTGGAATTCTATGCCAACCTGCTTTAGAGTATTGATGACACCACCAACAATCTATATCACAAAGTGTGTGTGCGAGGTAAACGGTACAAGTTCAGGCTTGCACAAATCAAACACTTGCTACACCATCCTTGCATTAAGAGTGTGGAATTTGGGGAATCTGAAGACACTATTGTTGCCAAGATTACCAATGGAATTAACCTCACATGATCAGTTGGTTCAGAACTTTGCTCATCGACCTTAGAACCAACTTATGTTGCACTCTATGCCATAGCCACGAGGAATTGACTTCCCAACAGTTCAAGGCACAATGTGACCAAGAAGATGGCTACTTTGCTAAGGAGTGTGAGAGTAAGAATCCAATTTGATATTGGAAACTTGATCCTTACAAAGATTTGTTGTCAAGCTAAAAAGGTTTATAGCAAGCTTAGTCTCTCCTATCCATCTCTCATATAATTTTCAAAATGAAGAAATTGTAAAAAACTATTGAGAAGTATGAGAGTATGCCTCCAGAATTGAAGTTCTCTCATAAGTGGTTAGAAGCCAGGAAAGCTCCTTTGGATTGTGGCAATGTGCAAGAGGAAGAAACCCCTACTAAAGACACAATAATGCCTGAAATTAATGGCACAGAATCTAGCACAATTCTTGGTTCCTCAAGCACATCAACTATTCATTCTTAGAGGGTCCTCAAGTTGCTTTCTATTGAAATTGCTACCAATAATAAGAAAATCAAGGACCTCAAAGCATGCAATAATAAGTTATTGGCCATGAAGTTGGATATCATGATCAAATAGCTTTAGTGATCCCTTTCCAATCATTGAAAAAAAAGAGGGAGTAGTGAAGTGAAGTATGATGGTTTTTTTGGGACAATAATAAAAACAAACTTAGGGTTTCAATTCTCATTAGTCTAGTATGATAATTCTTCTATTATTTGCACAAATGCTCACTCAATCTAGAAATTTTGTACTCCTTTCCTTATTTTGAATCATATATTATTGTCTTTTTTGTGTTAGAACATTAATTAATGGTTAAATTACTTTGAGATGAGGTAGTTGAGATCCTTTGATTAAGGGGGAGATCCTTAAGGGGAGAATTTGTAATTGTGATGATTTTATTTTTCCCAATATATATTTATTCAAATATTGCTAAAGGGGGAGATTGTTAACATATTTGAAGGCAAGGAAAAATTCTATGGTTGTTTCTATGGCTGAAATAGTGGCTACAACTTGTGGCTCTGTTTCATTGCTTTACTTGTCTATTTTAGAGTTGGAAAATTTTAGAACAAAAGCATTGGACAATTTGTTTTGGAGATATTTAGACAAGTTAGAGCCCAAAACATGAAGACCAATTGAGTTATAGTTGAAGACTTGAAGATTATTTACACGTGGATCAAATAAAGTCACTTTCCATTATTATAAGGATTGGATTACACTAAGACTCTTATGGAATTATGCCAAGACTATTCTATGCTAATTTTTAGCTTTACTTTATAGAAAAATGATTAGGTTAAGGACCTCAAAGCAAGCAACAATAAGCTATTTGCCATGAAGTTGGATATCAAGGTCAAATAGCTTCAGTGACCCCTTTGCAATCATTGAAAAAAAGAGAGGGAGTAGTGAAGTGAACTATGATGTTTTTTTGGTACAATAATAAACATAAATTAGGGTTTCAATTCTCATTAATCTAGTATGGTGTTTCTTTTGCTTTCTGCACAAATGTTTACTCAATCTAGTAACTTTGTACTCCTTTCCTTATTTTGAATCATATGTTATTCTCTTTTTTGTGTTAATACATTCATTAATGGTTAAATTAATTTGAGATGAGGTAGTTGAGATTCATTGATTAAGGGGGAGATCCTTAAGGGGAGAATTTGTGACTGTGATGATTTTATTTTTCCCACATATATTTATTAAAATATTCCTAAAGGGAGAGATTGTTAACATATTTGAAGGTAAGGAAAAATTCTATGGTTGTTTCTATGGCTGAAAATTATGCCACAACTTGTGGCTCTGTTTCATTGCTTTACTTGTCTATTTTTAGAGTTGGAAAATTTTAGAACAAAAGCATTGGACAATTTGTTTTGGAGATATTTACACAAGTTAGAGCCCAAAACATGAAGACTAATTGAGTTAAAGTTGAAGACTTGAAGATCAGTTACACGTGGATCAAATAAAGTCATTTTCCATTATTGTAATCATTGGATTACACCGAGACTCTTATGGAATTATGTCAAGATTATCCTATGCTGATTTTTAGCTTTACTTTATAGAAAAATAGTTAGATCAAGGACATCAAAGCAAGCAACACTAAACTATTGGCCATGAAGTTGGATATCATGGTCAAATAGCTTCAGTGATCCCTTTCCAAACATTGAAAAAAAAAGAGGGAGTAGTGAAGTGAAGTGTGATTTTTTTTGGGAACAATAATAAATAAAAACTTAGGGTTTCAATTCTCATTAGTCTAGTATGGTAATTCTTCTGCTCTCTGCACAAATGCTCACTTAATCTAGCAATTTTGTACTCATTTTGTGACAGCCCTAAATTGACCCTAGTCGAAAAGTGGTTTCGGGACCGCTAAACCGAGTCACCGAAGTATTTGAATATAATATTTATTGTCTAAAATATGTGAATATGAATGTGTGAAAGTTTTAAGCTTCGATTTAGTCGATTGCATGTGAATTTAGTTAATAGGACCTATGTGTGACACTTTTGAAACGTGATAGGTTAATCTATAAGGATCTATTAATGCATGTTAGAAAATGCTTGTACTTGCATGTCAAATTACCCAAAATTTTAGGTAGTGGCCGGCCATGCTATGGGTTAAAACATATTATAAACATTTTGTGTTAAAATTTTGTGTTAGAAATAATAAAATAAAAGGTTAGTAATAAAGTAATGGAAATTGGGGGGTGATGAAAACAAAGTGAGAGTTTGGTTCTTCTTGGCCGAAAAACCAAGTAAAAGAAAGAAAGAAAGGTTTGAAGAAGTTCGGCCATGCTTGTAACTAGGTTGAGGTATGTTTGATGTTATTCCATGAAATTCATGCATATTTTTAGTTGTTAGTTTGAATTCTACCTAGCCCATGGTTTAAATTTTTGCTATTTGATGGAGATGATACTCGGCCATGGATGTTGTCTTTCTTGGTTGGTGTTTGATGTTGTGGTGATGAGGCATGAAGATGATTGAGTTTGAGTGCTTAATAAAAAGGATTGGATGTGAGTGTGTGTGAGAATTTGAAAAGGATGGGTCTTAGCAACTTCATGAGGTGTTCGGCCATGGTGCTAAAATGTTGTATTTGTGTTTAAACTTAAAATTGTTTAGTTATATGGTTAGTATAGGTATGGATGACCGAATATGAGAGCATGAATAGATGAAGAGTTTTGTAATTATAAACAAAATTGGTTAATTGATATGTGGTAAATGTTAAGTGTTAAATGAAATGGAAATGATATCATATTGGAATATGTGTATTCGACCACATGAATGAATACATAGATTGATGTTGCATATATTCGACCTTTAATTAAGGATGTAGGTGATAGTGATAGATTGAAGTTGCAAATTCGGCTATAGGTAAGCATATTGATGATTTTATCTTGACTTAGATAATCGGTTAAAGGAGAATATTGGCTAATATGTTGAATTTGATTCATGATTTCATATATATATGACTCTAATGTCTAATGTATATATGGGCTAAGTACCTTGAGTTTCTCTTTGATGTTCAAAATGATTAAATCAATTTATTTGTTAAATTAAGCTCAAGAGCAAAGGGGAACTAAATCTGATAAAGGAAAGGAAAAAGTAATTGAATAGCCGTTGAAGTCGTTCGACAACATCCGAGGTAAGTCTTCGAGTAATGGAACTTAGTTTATGATTTGATTAAGTCATGACATATAAGCATAACAAATAAACGGTGATATAATGATTCTACTTGAATTATATATTGAGGTAATTGGCTTATACTTATGACGGGTAGCCGAATGCGTATAGAGATCATGTTATAAAGCAAATCAAAATCATACCCTTTGCATGTGGCTATTGAGCCGAAAATGGTAATGGTTGATAAGTGTCTTGTGTTTGAGTTCTAGTAATGAAAATGAAATATAGATGTGTTATGATTTATTGATATATGTGCATGATTATTCGGATGATAACCGGACTAAGATCCGAAGGCATTTGTGCTAGTAACTATATCCGGGCTAAGTCCCGAAGGCATTTGTGCGAGTTACTATATCCGGGCTAAGTCCCGAAGGCATTTGTGCGAGTTACTATATCCGGGCCAAGTCCCGAAGGCATTTGTGCGAGTTACTATATCCGGGCTAAGTCCCGAAGGCATTTGTGCGAGTTGCTATATCCGGCTAAATCCCGAAGGTACTTGGGTTTGGAAATGAGCAATCTTGCTGTAATAATTTCAATTAATACGCTCATAAAATCCAAACGATAAGGTATGTTTCGTATATGCATCGGAAAGTTGATTCCTTTTAAATAGTATTCGCTCAATTGATTAACAAACTTCCGGCCTTAGTTAGGTTTGATCCCCTGTGTATGAATATACTGGTTGAAGCGTGAAGTAAGTATGATTTTAGGAATATGCGTATATGCAATTATTCATTTAGTCATATGAACGCTATACTTTAGTCGTAAATAATTTCATTACTTAAACTTACTAAGCATTAAAATGCTTATTCTGTTGCTTTGATTATCTGTTTTATAGATTTTGTTCGTCGGCTATCGGACTCGGGAGTGTCAAAGTCGAAGTCATCCACACTATCAAAGCCCTTTTTGGTACTCTTCAGTTGAACTTGATAATGGCATGTATAGGGCTGACCCTTGTTGTTAATTAAGTATCTTTTGGTAATGTATATTCGTATAGCCATGCGAAAATGGCTTGTATATTTTGAGTATAACATTATGGTCATTTTGTATATATGGTCTTATGATATGGTTATTAAGTGGTGTGGAAATGTTTGATAATGATTAGCCATTGGAATGGCCAATCATGGTCCTATTGGTGCTACGTACGTCATGGCTAATCGTGATTATATTTGAAAATAATGTATGTCAATTTACTAATTGATTCATGGAAAATTATGAAATAGGTAAAATTTACCTTAAAATAGATGCTGACAACAGCAGTGATGTGAATTTGAAAAATCACTAAAAATAGTAGGAATGGAATTAAATAGTGAATAAATTATGTAATCGAATCTTGATGAGTCTATTTTCATATGAAAGAAACGAAACGACCATGTGAGCCGTATTTTATGAGATGTTTAAGTTTTCGTGAAGCAGGGCCAGAGCGTTTTCTGGATTCCCTGTTCTGATTTTTAAAATTTACCATAAATGAACTAGAGACAATTAGAAGTCATGCTTTATATGTACAAATTCCTTTTTTAGTCTAGTTTCATTAGAAACAAATGGCATAAGTATTGAAGCTCTGTACAGGGAGATATCTAAGTCGTAATGCATGAAGGTCAGAGTAGTCGAACCCTGAAACAGGGGAGACTTTAACTAATAAACTGTACTAATTGGCCTGACAAAAAATTCTAGAAAAAAATTTTTAGATGGATATATGAGTCTAGTTTCAGGAAAAATTTACGGAATCGGTTTTTGAGTTTTGGAACTCAAGATATGATTTTTAAAGTGGCTGTGATGTAGTTAGCCAGCTTGCCTGGAAATTTCGAAATGAACTGTGTAAGTAAATGAATTAAGTCCGTTAACACCTCGTGTTCGACTCCGGCAACGGTCTCGGGTACGGGGCGTTACACCTTTTCTTATTTTGAATCATATATTATTGTCTTTTTTGTGTTAAAAAATTAATTAATGGTTAAATTACTTTGAGATGAGGTAGTTGAGATTCTTTGATTAAGGGGGAGATCCTTTAGGGGAGAATTTGTAACTGTGATGATTTTATTTTTCTTTATCTATATTTATTCAAAAATTGCTAAAAGGGGAGATTGTTAACATATTTGAAGGTAAGAAAAAATTCTATGGTTGTTTTTAAGGCTGAAATAGTGGCCACAACTTGTGGCTCTGTTTCATTGCTTTACTTGCCTATTTTTAGAGTTGGAAAATTGTAGAACAAAAGCATTGGACTCTTTGTTTTGGAGACATTTAGACAAATTAGAGTCCAAAACAAGAAGTCCAATTGAGTTAAAGTTGAAGACTTGAAGATCGATTACTCTCGGATCAAATAAAGTCACTTTCCATATTTGAAGGCATTTGATTACACCGAGACTCTTATGGAATTATGCCAAGATTATTCTATGTTAATTCTTAGCTTTACTTTATAGAAAAATGATTAGGTCAAAGACCTTAAAGCATGGAACAATAAGCTATTTGCCATAAAGTTGGATATCAAGGTCAAATAGCTTCCGTGATCCATTTGCAATCACTTAGAAAAAAAGAGGGAGTAGGGAACTGAAGTATGATTTTATTTGGGACAATAGTAAACACAAACTTAGGGTTTCAATTCTCATCAGTCTAGTATGGTGATTCTTTTGCTCCTTGCAAAAATGCTCACTCGATCTAGTAATTTTGTACTCCTTACCTTGTTTTGAATCATATATTATTGTCTTTTTTGTGTTAAAAAATTAATTAATGGTTAAATTATTTTGAGATGAGGTAGTTGAGATTCTTTGATTAAGGGTGAGATTCTTAAAGGGAGAATTTTTAAATATGATGATTTGTAACACTCCTAACCCGTATCCGTTGCCGGAATAAGGTTATGAGGTATTACTTGACTGAACAAAACTTCTATAAGGTCAAAGATACTTACCAGACATAAATTATCAACAATGCAAACATGTCTCATTGATTTTCCATAAGAGCTCTTATAAATTTCCAAAATGACTCACTATTAAAACATAACCGAATATCTAATAACAATTTAACTACTATCAAGTTATAACTAAAATATTTCACCACATTAGTTCAATTATAAGGCTTCTCTAAACAAAATGAGCAAGCCATCTTCGCATGGCTATAATGTATACAAAGTTGAAATATCATTCTACCTATAGTCTATCCTATACATGCCTTAAACCATGATGATATACAATCTTCTCAACTCACATAATGACTCGATAGTGTGATGATATCTCCGGCCCTTCCAACTCGAGCTAAAGTATAAACCTATAAAAAAAATGGAAAAGAGAACACGGAGTAAGCTTCAATGCTTAGTAAGTTTTAAGCAATGCAAACAATCGATTATTTCAAATTTTCAAGAAATCATTCCTAGATAATTGCCATTTTGGCCAAGTATCCATGAACATAATGCATATTTAGCAAATTCACCTCACTTGAATCTGAAATCAATTAAAACCAAATATTGAAATCACAAATAAGATCATGAAAACTCAAAAAGCATCTCATTAACAAGTTTTAACCATGTTTGCAACAAAATCACAAATTCATTATAAGCTGTCTTCCTGAGCAACAGTCACTAAATTATTTATAACCGGAGCTAAGAAACTCCAAATCAAGTGCCGTTAATTTTACCTGAAAATAGACTCATATAGATTCCATCAATAAAATTTTCAGAATTTTTGGTTTGACCAATCAATACCAGATTTTTATTGAATTTTCCCCTGTTTCACTGTTCGACTATTCTGACCACTCTTTACTACGAATCAAATTTCTCATTATACAGAATTTGAAATATGTTATCGTTTATTTCATTTGAAACTAGACTCATTAAGGAGTGTAAGAATATAAATTTTATCTTATAACCATTTTTTTATCATTTGTAATGATTTTCTGAAAACAGAACAGGGGACCTCGAAGTCATTTTTCTCTATTCTACGCCACTTCAAATATCTCATTATTGGCAATTCTTTTGCTCACACGGTTTCTTTTATAAGAAACTATACTCATTAAGATTTCATAACATAATGTATTCAGCTTCTAACTCAACTCTCACAATTTATGGTGATTTTCCGAAATCACATTACTGCTGCTGTCCCAAGCAGATTTATTACCCATTCTTGCATTCATATTATTTAACATGTATATGACCAAATCAATCTCATATAACCTTTCACCATAACCGAATACACACATACACATATGAGATTTTCACATATACTTCTCATTTTGCATTCATGATTCAATTCCGATCAATCTAACATATAAAAGTATATAATACATACCTGACCAACTTAATGTATTTGACATATTCAATGGTAGTTTACTACGAACATTCGAAATCATAATCTTACTCCAATCATCGGTATTAAGTCTGCTAGGTTTAAAACCCAAATCCAATTGCCACCACAAAGCCCAGATATAATACTAGCACAAAGCCTACGGGACTTTAGCCCGGATATAACAGCAACACGAATGCCTACAAGACTTTAGCCCGGATATAACACCAGCACGAATGCCTTCGGGACTTAGCCCGGATATAACACCAGCACGAATGCCTTCGGGCTTAGCCTGGATATAACACCAGCACGAATGCCTTCGGAACTTAGCCCGAATATAATTCTCCATTATCATGCACATATATATATCATAACACATTAGCATTTCATTTACATTACTTGAACACAAGCACAACGTGCTATCAACCATTCCACTTTTGGCTCAATAGCCACATACAAAGAACACGATTTTGTTTCGCTATCCAACATGATTTCTATAGCCATTCGGCTACAAGTCATATGCACAAATTATTTATCCCACTACATAATTCAAGTAGAACCAATAGGTCACAATTTATTTATTATGCTTATATACCATGATTTTTTTCAAATCATAAGCTAAGTTTCAATACTCAAAGACTTACGTCAAATATATTTGAACAGTTATGGATAGACTACTCGATTGCTTTCTCTTTTCCCCTATCTGATTTCGACACTTTCTGCTCTTGAGCTTGATTTAAAACAAATAGATTTATTCAATTACTTATCAATTAAGCAATTTAATTTAATACATGTATATCATATATTTAAGGTACAAATGACCTTACTAACTAGATATTTAAACATCATACATATGGCCTACTCATACAAAATCGAATATATTACTAGGCTACACTCAACAACTACATTTATCCCCATATAATAGATTAAAACTATCAAGGAACATTTTACTAACTTATTACCTTGCATATTCGAATTTCATAAACTAATTTACTAAATCAATGAATAATAAATTTTAACTTAACAATTTCATAACCACACATGATTATCATATCTACCAATTTGGTCGAATACTTATAAGATTAGCATTTTGCAAGTTTTCAAATCACTTCCAGAGCCAAATATCATTATAAATTAAAATATACTTTCACACATCTATACAAGTTTACAAAACCACATTTAACTTCATATACCATCATCACTTATTTAGTAGAATATGCAAGATCAAACATATCTTTACAAATATATATTTATTTATATATACATATGTGGTCGAAATTACAAGTTCAATTGGAACACTCCATAAATATTTACCTATATAACCGGATATACCAAATTCATTATATCATTACATAGGTACATATCTATAAGACCGAATATATAAGGTTTAATATATCATCACATATGGCCGAATATTACTAAACTCAAGCCACCATATTTTTACCCCTTAAGTCACACCCAAAAATCACATTCGGCACTTCTCATCCAAAATTTTCCAAGTCTTCAAATTCACTTACAAGCTCTTTTATATAACATATGAAGCATTTAACAATTATTTTATCAATAAAATAGCATGACCGATTACCTATTTCTCTCCCTAAATCCAAATTCGGCATATTTAACAACCCAAATGCTAACCTATCCAAATTTGGCATATTCAACAACCCAAATGCTAACCTCAACGTTTAAGTTAAAATAACAAGTAACTTAACACATCCAACATAATTTTCCAAGCTAATGACATCAAAGCTTCAACTAAAATTTCAAGCTTCTTAGCCGAATTTCAAACTTCCAAATAGCCTAAATTTAATCCATGGAATAGGTAGAATTCAAACTAATCATCCAAATTATGAATACATTTCTAAATGTGGCATTAAACATACCTTCTTCTAGCAATCACCATAGCCGAAACTCAAGCAAAAAAATTTTATTCTTTCTCCTTTCAAGTTTCGGCAATGGAGGAACAAGATGAATTACTTTGGTTTCTCCTCCCACTAACCAATATATAACTATCTTTTATTCATTAAATCATTTAGTAGAATAAAAAGGTTAATATAAAATATATACTATATATATTAACAATATCATGGCCGGCCACTATCCAATAATGGATAATTTGACGTGCAAGTCCCCTTTTTAATTAATAGGTATTAATAGATCACTTTTAAAATTAGCCTATCACATTTCACAATTGTCTCACATAAGTCCTATTGAAATTTCACATGCAAATGACAAAATTAAAGCATGAAACTTTCACAATTGCATTTACACATGTAATCAGCACAAAATATAATGGTAAATTATTTTTATGACTCGGTTTTGTGGTCCCGAAACCACTTTCCGACTAGGGTCAAATTAGGGCTGTCACATGATTTATTTTTCCCTAAATATATTTATTCAAAAATTGCTAAAGGGGGAGATTGTTAACATATTTGAAGGCAAGGAAAAATTCTATGGTTGTTTTTATGGCTGAAACAGTGGCCACAACCTATGGCTCTATTTCATTGCTTTACTTGTCTATTTTAGAGTTGGAAAATTGTAGAACAAAAGCATTGGACTCTTTGTTTTGGAGACATTTGGATGAATTAGAGCCCAAAACAAGAAGACCAATTGAGTTAAAGTTGAAGACTTGAAGATCGATTACTCGTGGATCAAATAAAGTCACTTTCCATATTTGAAGGCATTGGATTACACCGAGACTCTTATTAAGCAACGATTATTCTATACTAATTTTTAGCTTTACTTTATAGAAAAATGATTAGGTTAAGGACCTCAAAGCAAGCAACAATAAGCTATTTGACATGAAGTTGGATATCAAGGTCAAATACCTTCAGTGATCCCCTTGCAATCATTGAAAAAAAAGGAGTAGTGAAGTGAACTATGATGTTTTTTGGTATAATAATAAACACAAACTTTGGGTTTCAATTCTCATTAATTTAGTATGGTGTTTCTTTTGCTTTCTGCACAAATGCTCACTCAATCTAGTAATTTTGTACTCCTTTCCTTGTTTTGAATCATATGTTATTGTCTTTTTTGTGTTAATACATTAATTAATGGTTAAATTATTTTGAGATGAGTTAGTTGAGATTCTTTGATTAAGGGGGAGATCCTTAAAGGGAGAATTTGTGACTGTGATGATATATTTTTCCTTATATATATTTATTCAAAAATTGCTAAAAGGGGAGATTGTTAACATATTTGAAGGCAAGGAAAAATTCTATGGTTGTTTTTATGGCTGAAATAGTGGCCACAACTTGTGGCTCTATTTCATTACTTTACTTGTCTATTTTTAGAGTTTGAAACTTGTAGAAAAAAGCATTGGACTCTTTGTTTTGGAGACATTTAGACGAATTAAAGCTCAAAACAAGAATACCAATTGAGTTAAACTTGAAGACTTGAAGATCGATTACTCGCAGATCAAATAAAGTCATTTTCCATATTTGAAAGCATTGGATTACACCGAGACTCTTATGGAATTATGCCTAGATTATTCTATGCTAATTTTTAGCTTTACTTTATAGAAAAATGATTAGATTAAGGACCTCAAAGCATGCAACAATAAGCTATTTGCCATGAACTTGGATATCAAGGTCAAATAGCTTTAGTGATCCCATTGCAAAAAAAAAGAGGGAGTAGTGAAGTGAACTATGATGTGTTTTTGGTACAATAATAAACACAAACTTAGGGTTTCAATTCTCATCAATCTAGTATGGTGTTTCTTTTGCTTTCTGCACAAATGCTCACTCAATCTAGTAATTTTGTACTCCTTTTCTTGTTTTGAATCATATGTTATTGTCTTTTTTGTGTTAATACATTCATTAACGGTTAAACTACTTTGAGATGAGGTACTTGAGATTCATTGAATAATGAGGAGATCTTAAAGGGGAGAATTTGTGACTGTGATGATTTTATTTTTCCTTATATATATTTATTCAAATATTGCTAAAGGGGGAGATTGTTAACATATTTGAAGGCAAGGAAAAATTCTATGGTTGTTTCTATGGTTGGAACAGTGGCCACAACTTGTGGCTCTATTTCATTGCTTTACTTGTCTATTTTTAGAGTTGGAAAATTGTAGAACAAAAGCATTAGACAATTTGTTTTGGAGATATTTAGAAAAGTTAGAGCCCAAAACAAGAAGACCATTTGAGTTAAAGTTAAAGACTTGAAGATCGATTACTCGCAGATCAAATAAAGTCACTTTCCATATTTGTAGGCATTGGATTACACCGAGACTCTTATGGAATTAAGCCACGATTATTCTATGCTAATTTTTTGCTTTACTTTATAGAAAAATAATTAGGTTGAGGACCTCAAAGCAAGCAACAATAAGCTATTTGACATGAAGTTGGATATCAAGGTCAAATAGCTTCAGTGATCCCTTTGTAATTATTGAAAAAAAGAGGGAGTAGTGAAGTGAACTAGGATGTTTTATTGGTACAATAATAAACACAAACTTAGGGTTTCAATTCTCATTAATCTAGTATGGTGTTTCTTTTGCTTTCTGTACAAATGCTCACTCAATCTAGTAATTTTGTACACCCTTCCTTGTTTTGAATTATATGTTATTGTTTTTTTTTTGTGTTAATACATTAATTAATGGTTAAATTATTTTGAGATGAGTTAGTTGAGATTCTTTGATTAAAGGGGAGATCCTTAAAGGGAGAATTTTTAACTGTGATGATTTATTTTTCCCTATATATATTTATTCAAAAATTGCTAAAGGGGGTGATTGTTAACATATGGTTGTTTTTATGGTTGAAACAGTGGCCACAACTTGTGGCTCTATTTCATTGCTTTACTTGTTTATTTTTAGAGATTGAAAATTGTAGAACAAAAGCACTAGACTCTTTGTTTTGGAGACATTTAGACGAATTAAAGCTCAAAACAAGAATACCAATTGAGTTAAAGTTGAATACTTGAAGATCGATTACTTACAGATCAAATAAAGTCACTTTCCATATTTGAAGGCATTGGATTACACCGAGAATCTTATGAAATTATTCCAAGATTATTCTATGCTAATTTTTAGCTTTACTTTATAGAAAAATGATTAGATTAAGGACCTCAAAGCATGCAATAATAAGCTATTTGCCATGAAGTTGGATATCAAGGTCAAATAGCTTCACTGATCCCTTTGCAATCATTGGAAAAAAAGGGAGTAGTGAAGTGAACTAGGATGTTTCTTTGGTACAATAATAAACACAAACTTAGGGTTTCAATTCTCATCAATCTAGTATGATGTTTCTTTTGCTTTCTGTACAAATGCTCACTCAATCTCGTAATTTTGTACTCCTTTTCTTGTTTTGAATCATATGTTATTGTCTTTTTTGTGTTAATACATTCATTAATGGTTAAATTAATTTGAGATGAGGTAGTTGAGATTCATTGATTGAGGGGGAGATCTTTAAGGGAAGAATTTGTGACTGTGATGATTTTATTTTTTCATATATATATATTTATTCAAATATTGCTAAAGGGGGAGATTGTTAACATATTTGAAGGCCAGAAAAAATTCTATGGTTGTTTCTATGGCTGAAATAGTGGCCACAACTCGTGGCTCTGTTTCATTTCTTTACTTGTGTATTTTTAGAGTTGGAAAATTGTAGAATAAAAGCATTGGACTATTTTTTCGGAGATATTTACACGAGTTAGAGCCCAAAACATGAAGACCAATTGAGTTAAATCTGAAGAGTTGAAGATCGGTTACTCGCTGATCAAATAAAGTCACTTTCCATTTTTGTAAACATTGGCTTTCACCGAGATTCTTATGAAATTATGTTAAGATTATCCTATGCTGATTTTTAGCTTTACTTTATAAAAAATAATTAGATCAAGGTCTTCAAAGCATGGAACAATAAGCTGTTGGCCATGAAGTTGGATATCATGGTCAAATAGCCTCAGTAATCCCTTTCCAATCATTGAAAGAAAAGAGGGAGTATTGAAGTGAACTATGATGCACAAAATTAGGGTTTAAATTCTCATCAGTCTTGTATGGTGATTCTTCTGCTCTTTGCACAAATGCTCACTCAATCTAGTAATTTTGTACACTTTTCCTTGTTTTGAATCATATATCGTTGTCTTTTTTGTGTTCATACACTCAATAATGGTTAAATTACTTTGAGATGAGGTAGTTGAGATTCATTGATTAAGGGGGAAATCCTTAAGGGGAGAATTTTTAATTGTGATGATTTTATTTTTACCTATATATATTTATTCAAATATTTCTAAATAGAGAGATTGTTAACGTATTTGAAGGTAAGGAAAAATTCTATGGTTGTTTCTATAGCTAAAAAAGTGGCCACAACTTGTGGCACTATTTCATTGCTTTACTTGTCTATTTTTAGAGTTGGAAAATTTTAGAACGAAAGCAATTGGCTATTTGTTTTGGAGATATTTAGACTAGTTAGAGCCCAAAACAAGAAGATCGATTGAGTTAAAGTTGATGATTTTAAGATCAGTTACTCGCGAGTCAAATAAAGTCACTTTCCATATTTGAAGGTAGTGGATTACACCGAGACTTTTATGGATTTATTTGAAGATTATCCTATGCTGATTTTTAGCTTTACTTTATAGAAAAATGATTAGATCAAGGACCTCAAAGCATGCAACAATAAGCTATTGGCCATGAAGTTGGATATCATGGTCAAATAGCTTTAGTGATCCCTTTCCGATCATTGAAAAGAAAAAAGGAGTAGAGGAGTGAAGTATGACGTTTTTTTTTGGACAATAATAAACACAAACTTAGGGTCTGAATTCTCATCAGTCTAGTATGGTGATTCTTCTTCTCTCTGCACAAATGCTCACTCAATCTAGTAATTTTGTATTCCTTTCCTTGTTTTGAATCATATATGTTTGTCTTTTTTGTTTTAATACATTCAATAATGGTTAAATTACTTTGAGGTGAGGTAGTTGAGATTCTTTGGTTAAGTGGGAGATCTTTAAGGGAAGGATTTGTAATTTTGATGATTTTATTTTTACCTATATATATTTATTCAAATATTGCTAAAAGGGGAGATTATTAACATATTTGAAGTTAAGGAAAAATTCTATGGTTGTTTTGATGGCTGAAAAAGTGGCCACAACTTGTGGCTCTGTTTCATTGCTTTACTTGTCTCTTTTTAGAGTTGGAAAATTTTATAACAAAAGCATTGGACTATTTGTTTTGGAGATTTAGATGAGTTAGAGCCCAAAACATGAAGACCAATTGAGTTGAAGTTGAAGACTTGAAGATTAGTTACTCGTGGATCAAATAAAGTCACTTTCTATTTTTGTAAGCATTGGGTTACACCGAGACTCATATGGATATATGTGAAGATTATCCTATGCTGATTTTTAGCTTTACTTTATAGAAAAATGATTAGATCAAGGACCTTAAAGCATGTATCAATATGCTATTATCCATGAAGTTGGATATCATGGTCAAATAGCTTCAGTGATCCCTTTCTAATCATTGAAAAAAAAGAGGGAGTAGTAAAGTGAAGTATGATGTTTTTTTTCGGACAATAATAAACACAAACTTAGGGTTTGAATTATCATCAGTCTAGTATGGTGATTCTTCTGCTCTTTACACAATTGCTCACTTAATCTAGTAATTTTGTACTCCTTTCCTTGTTTTGATTGATATACTATTGTCTTTTTTGTGTTAATACATTCAATAATTTTTAAATTACTTTGAGATAAGTTATTTCAGATTCTTTGATTAAGGGGGAGATCCTTAAGAGGAGAATTTGTAATTTTGATGATTTTATTTTTCCCTATATATATTTATTCAAAAATTTCTAAAGGGGAAATTGTTAACATATTTGAAGGCAAGAAGAAATTCTATGGTTGTTTCTATGGCTGAAAAAGTGGCCACAACTTGTGGCTCTGTTTCATTGCTTTACTTGTCTATTTTTAGAGCTGGAAAATTGTAGAAAAAAAGTGTTGGACTATTTTTTTTTGGAGATATTTAAATGAGTTAGAGCCCAAAACATGAAGACCAATTAAGTTAAAGTTGAAGACTTGACTATCGGTTACTCACGGATCAAATAAAGTCACTTTCCATATTTGAAGGCATTAGATTACACCGAGAATCTTATGGAATTATGTCAAGATTATCCTATGCTAATTTTTAGCTTTGCTTTATTGAAAAATGATTAGATCAAGGACCTCAAAGCATGCAACAATAAGCTATTTGCCATTAAGGATATCATGGTCAACTAGCTTCAATGATCCCTTTGCAATCATTGAGAAAGAAGAGGAAGTAATGAATTGAAGTATGATGTTTTTTTTGGGACAATAATAAACACAAACTTAGGGTTTCAATTCTCATAAGTCTATTATGGTGATTCTTTTTCTTTTTGTACAAATACTCACTCAATTTAGTAATTTTGTACTCCTTTCCTTGTTTTGAATCATATATTATTGTCTTTATTGTGTTAATACATTCATTAATGGTTAAATTAGTTTGAGATGAGGTAGTTGAGATTCTTTGATTAAGGGGGATATCCTTAAGGGGAGAATTTGCAACTGTGATTATTTTATTTTTCCCTCTATATTTTTATTCAAAAATTACTAAAGGGGGAGATTGTTAACATATTTGGAGGCAAGGAAAAATTCTATGGTTGAAATAGTGGCCACAACTTAAGGCTTTGTTTCATTGCTTTACTAGTCTATTTTTAGAGTTGGAAAATTTTAGAACGAAAGCAATTGGCTATTTGTTTTGGAGATATTTAGACTAGTTAGAGCCCAAAACAAGAAGATCGATTGAGTTAAAGTTGATGATTTTAAGATCAGTTACTCGCGAGTCAAATAAAGTCACTTTCCATATTTGAAGGTAGTGGATTACATCGAGACTCTTATGGAATTATGTAAAGATTATCCTATGCTGATTTTTAGCTTTACTTTATAGAAAAGTGATTAGATCAAGGATATCAAAGCATGCAACAATAAGTTATTGGCCATGAAGTTGGATATCATGGTCAAATAGCTTCAATGATCCCTTTGCAATCATTGAACAAAAAAGAGGGAGTAGTGCAGTGAAGTATGATGTTCTTTTTTGGACAATAATAAACACAAACTTAGGGTTTAAATTCTCATCAGTCTAGTGTGGTGATTCTTCTGCTTTCTGCACAAATGCTCACTCAATCTAGTAATTTTTTACTCATTTCCTTATTTTGAATAATATATTGTTGTCTTTTTTGTGTTAATACATTTATTAATGGTTAAATTACTTTGAGATGAGGTAGTTGAAATTCTTTGATTAAGGGGGAGATCCTTAAGGGGAGAATTTGTAATTGTGATGATTTTATAGTTTCTCTATAGATATTTTTTCAAAAATTGCTAAAGGGGGAGATTGTTAACATATTTGAAGGCAAGGAAAAATTCTATGGTTGTTTCTATGGCTGAAATAGTGGCCACAACTTGAGGCTCAGTTTCATTACTAGTCTATTTTTAGAGTTGAAAAATTTTAGAACAAAAGCATTGAACTATTTGTTTTAGATATATTTAGACGAGTTAGAGCCCAAAACATGAAGACCAATTGAGCTAAAGTTGAAGACTTGAAGATCGGTTATTCGTGGATGAAATAAAGTCCCTTTCCATATTTGAAGGCATTGGATTACACCAGGACTCTTATGGAATTATGTCAATATTATGCTATACTGATTTTTAGCTTTACTTTATAGAAAATTATTAGACTATGACTCTTATGTAAGCAAACTTAAATAGTATATAAACTTAAGTTGTCTAGGTTAAAATGAAACCGTGAGATTAAGAGATTACAAATTGTTTCAAGTTAGACACATTTTATGTGCGCATTGTGTTTTTAAGCAATTAAGAGAGTCTCTTGTACTGCAAAACTAAGTTTAAGAGGGGAAGGCTTCGTGGGAGAGTTATTTAGTCTTTGTACAATGGTGATGTTGTCACATTGGTGACAGTTTGCTCAATGTTAGGACTTAAAATCTTTGGTTGCATTTTAAGAAAGATAGTGTATCAGTGTTTTAGGCAAGGCCCTACAAAGGTAGACTAACGTTGAATTGTGTAAGCAATCTCGGTGTTCATCTTTAAGTTTATGCACTTTTGAGTTCGGAGTTGAAATTGTGACTATAGTTTCAAGCACTATTTTAGCCATAGTTTCTGTTTGCTTTTAAAGTAAGTATCCCCTCTTTCTACAAAATTTTTATTTAATTTTATTTTGATTTAAATAATAATTAAATATATTTAATTCGTATATAATACATCGTAAATTTATAATTTAGTACGAGCTAGTTTGATGTTACTTAATTTTGTTTCAATTAGATTCTTAAAAAAATTTAATTTATCTTAAAATTTGACCATAAATATCATAATATGATAATCAAAAACCTTAAACAATAAATAATAAAATTATTGTAGAATCATAAGTTACAAAAATCCAAACAAATTACAAAAAAAAGTTCTAATTACAAGAACGTTAATCCAATCAAAAGGATATAAAACTAGGTCACTTTTATACTTATTGTAGCGACGTAAAAATTTTAGCTTAGTCGCTAATTGTGGCGATTTAGTAAAAACTTGAAAACTAAAGTTTGATTTTGAAATAAGAAGGGAGTCGCCATCGATCTTTTTTCTAGGTGTGATCGGACACCTAATAAATCATCTTTCGATAAGAAAATTCATTTTCTTCTAACAAAAAGAAGGCCAAATTTAAGTCTACGTCAAAAGCCATATAAAAATCAGGGTTCGAGAGTCAGTTACGCGCGAGGAAGGTATTAGCACCCTCGGGACGCCCAAAATTGGTATCTTATAAACACGTGTTGTCTTGATTTTCAAAAATACGAGTTCAATGTAAATTTAATTGTGATCCGACCAGAGCACGAGAACTTTTAATTTTTATATTTTTTGAGAAGGATATACCGTTTTAACACGAATTAATTGATGTTCACTCAACATAGCGATGAAATCGATGACATAGTGTTTAAATCGGCATGTTGCCTTGCTTATTGGAATAAATAAAAACACGAATAAACATTTTAAAATAATGAACAACGAGGTAATATATAAAAATGGGCGGGAAACGAAAGATAATAGTTGGAAATACATCAAGGCACATAATACATACGACAATAATATTAAAGACGATGACAATGCATGCGATATTAAATGCAAAGATAGTACCAAACACGAAAAAAAGACAATGAATATACATATATTAAAAGTATGTATGTAATATAGGAATGAAAGATGTTTGCATAACAATACTAAATATAGGTACATAATATATGTATTTACGTATGGACATATGCAATATACATATATAACAGACGTATACTAATGATAATAGTAATAATAATAATAATAATAAGGAAAATATATATGTACACCAAATAACACAAAACAATACTAAAATATAATGATAAGTGAAAATAGGGGAAATACAAGTATTTTAATGAGTACAATAATATATAAAAATAATACTATATAAAAATACATATGCACGTATTAATAAAACATAGGTACTAAAATTAATAATAAATATAATAGGAATAAAATAAATGTACTAATAATGTTAAAAAAAACATAAAAATACCATTTTTACATAAAGATATACCTATATATATTAAAGATATATACATATGTAATAAAATATATAAATAACATGATTTTAAAAATATATACGCAATATGTATGATAAAAATAATAATATACATAATATATAAAATACATATAATATATACATATACTAGAAATGACAATAATATAAAATGAACTTGCTAATACATTACATAGATATGTATGTACATGGGTATAAATAATAAGGAGATTAGAAATACTTAATATATAATAATTTAAAATATATACATGATATAAAATATATATAGAACGTAGTATTAAAATATAAACGCAATATATACATGGAATAGTAAAGAAATATATAACTAATAACATTAAACATCTATACATACAATGTATATAAAAAATATATAATATATATACAATATATACATATCTAATATAATAATAAATATATATATAAAAATATTGATAATGCTTCACAAATATATATACTAAAAATATACATAATAATATATAAAATATAGTATTAAAAGTATATATAACGTATAAAAATATATATATACATAAAATAATACATAATATAGACACATTTGAAATAATAATAACTATTAATAATATTACTTAAATATATTCATATAGGTATTTAAGGTATATATATGACAACACATAATAATAATAATAATAATAATAATAATAATAATAATAATAATAAATTAAAGTAGAATAACGAACAAAAGGTAAAAAAGGGACTAAATTGAATTGGGAAACTAAATTTTGGGGCTAATTTAAAAGAAAATAAGGAAGAGAGGACTTATTAGAACACGCATGAAACTATGGGGGGCCAAATGTGCAATTTTCCCCGAATTCTAAAACGCACAGCATTGAACGGGACCAGATTAAAAAGCGTAACAAATAAAAGGGCTAAATTAAAAAACACAATAAATCTGATTGTAAAACCATAAGAAAGCAGAGGGGCTGAAAGCGCAATTTGCCCCTCCAACGGAAAAACACGCGGATCCTAGCGGGTAGGGTCGGGTCGACCTTATCCACGGTGAAACGATGCCGTTTCAGCCCTGAATTTTAATGCCAAAAACGACACCGTTTTGAAAGGCTCTAAATAGCCTAAAAAACAGAAAAAAAATCATTTTGAGTTGGGAAAGAAAAAAAAAGAGGGAGAGGGGGAGAGAAGAAGAAATTCGGCCAGGGAGCCGGTCACCGGTCCTTCACCGGACCTTCGCCGGCGCCGGCCATCGTGCATGGTGGCTGGAGAGGTAAAATTTCTTTTTTTTTCCTTTTTTATTATATATATATTTATATGTGTTTTTGAGTAGGAAAAGGAAAGAAAAAAAAGAAAAGAAAAAAAAGAAAGAAAATCGATTGGCAAATGAAAAAACAATCACCTTCCTTTGTTTTGATTTTTTGTTTTTTTGATTCTCTGATTTTGATGGTGCTTGAAACATTGCTTTTGTATTTTGCCTTTGTATTTTCTGAACTGTCGAATATTTTTTGTTATGATCTCACTGTTTTATTTTTTGAATCCAATATGTAGAGATTTGTTGTTTGTTTTAAGTAAAAATCTCTTGTGTTCTATCTCCCCCCATTTTACAACTTTGATTCGGGTTTTATACCCTTTCTCATCTAATTTCCTATTGTTTCTGTCTTGTCTCTTTGCAGGGGATGGGCACGATAGAGGTAACAGAGGCATGGGGTGCAGAGGGCAGGTGGCTGGTGCTGCAGGGTTGGTGGCGCAAGTGGGGGGTAGGTTCGGCTGAACTTAGGGGACTAGGGTTTGGTGGGATTTGGGCTTTTAGCTGATGGGTTTGGGCTTCTGTTGGGTTAGATTTTAGGGTAGTATTAGACTTGGGGTATTTAGGTTTTGTAATGGGTTTTGGGTAAGGGTTATTGTTTGGGTTTGTGGGTTAGTGGGGTTTTGGGTTTAATGTAATGTAAGTAGGCCAAATTGGCCTATAACAGCTGCCCCTCTTTGCTCGTTGTCGTGTAACGGGAATAGAGAAAAGACATAAAAGAAGGCCAATTTTGTCCAGTCTTGCTGAGTCTTGACTTCTTTGGTGCTTTTCTTGTTCAGGCAGTCTCTTTCTAACCCACCCTATCTTGTAGCTTTAGTTCAATCCACTGCATCTTCTGATATATGCCTTGTAGCTTCGATCTTCTTCCAATGTAACTTCAAGGATATGAAATTTGTGGCTTTGATCTGCTTCACTATAACTTCAGAAAGACAAGACTTGCAACTTTGACCTGCTTCACTGCAACTTCAGGGAGACAAAACTTGCAACTTTGACCTGCTCCGCTGCAACTTTAGAGAGGCCAAATCTAGTGTCTTCCATCACCTCTAATCTTTATTCTTTACTCAACATGTGATCCTGAGCTCAACTCATTTCTCGCAATATGAATTGACTCTTTAAAAACAGACATTAAATATAGAAATTGGGAATAGCTCAGCACATGAGCCAAAACTTAACTCACCTCTCGCAATATAAGTTAGTTTTGAAACTTAAAAATAGATTTTGAAAATACCTCGACATGTGACCCGCGGTTCAACTCACTTTTCGCAATATGAGTTGACTTTTTTGAAAAATATAAATTGAAAATACCTCGACATGTGACCCAGGCTCAAATCACCTCTGGCAATATGCATTGATTTTTGAAAAACATAAATTGAAAATACCTCAGCGTGCCCTGAGGCTCAACTCACCTCTCGCAATATGAGTTGATTTTTGACAAACAGAAATTTGAAAAACATAAACTGAAAATACCTCAGCATGTGAGCCGAGGCTCAACTCACCTCTCGCAATATGAGTTGATTTTTTTGAAAAGCAGAAATTGAAAATTCCTCAGCGTGCCCCGAGGCTCAACTCACCTCTCGCAATATGAGTTGATTTTTGAAAAACATAATTTGAAAAAACAGAAATTGAAAATACCTCAGTACGTGAACCCAGGTTCAACTCACCTCTCGCCATATGAATTGATTTTTGAAAAATAGCATTTGAAAATACCTCAGTGTGCCCCGAGGCCCAACTCACCTCTCGCAATATGAGTTGATTTTTGAAATATAGAAATTGAAATTACCTCAGCGTGTCCTGAGGCTCAACCCACCTCTCGCAATATGAGTTGATTTTTGAAAAGTAGAAATTGAAAAACAGAAATTGAAATTACCTCAGCGTGTCCTGAGGCTCAACTCACCTCTCGCAATATGAGTTGATTTTTTTGAAAATAGAAATAAAAACATCAAAATACCAACAGATGTCATCTGGTGGAACTCAGGTGTCTTTTCCTTGATCTAGTATAACTATCATTCAAAATTTCTTGCTCTGCTGGAGTACTTGTATATGTCATGCATGATGTTATCATGATATGCACATGTTGGTCTTAAATGCCTTTATGCCTACATGATCATGCTATGTGTCTTGGGCTTGTTTGTCATATGCCCCTTTCCATCGTGATTTTGATGATCTGCGTACATTGCTTTGACTCTTGACTTTCTCTTCAGGCTTTGTACCCGTCTCCAAATTTCACGAGTAATCTTTGTTTCTCAGATATCACTCTTTTGCCCCTGGTTGAACTTTGTCTTTGCTTTGAGGCTCTTGTACTTATCGAATTCTTATCTAGGTAATGCTTAACATTTCTTTTGTTCAGAGTAGGTCATTTCACTATTTATCATGTAAATAAACCACATAATGAGATGCATGAAAATGGTCATGTAGGGACAAAATGGTACCTCACATTTATTTATTTCAAAGGTAACAAACAAAGAAAATTAACCAAGAATAGTAAAAGGTATCATAAAGAGGAAGGGGATCACATTCAATGGATACAAATGCTCTCGATATTCAACACATGAACTCTTCCACGTTCTTAATCAAGAATCTTTTCGAGCATGGCTTCTTGCGTAGAAGATTTTGAGCTTTCAGAAATGCCTCAAATACTATAGTCTTGCTGTTTGACTCACTGTTCGAAACGCCTTGTTCTTTAAGCCCAGGTTTGCTTCATTAGAATGCCCTTTTGGGTTTTCATCCTAATCTTTTGTGTTAGTCAAGACACCCTTTTTGGGTTTCCATCTTGATCTCTTTTTTTTTAAGATGCCCTTTTCGGGTTTTCATCTTGATTTTTTCAAGCATAATATTT
Source organism: Gossypium hirsutum (assembly GCF_007990345.1). Lineage (NCBI taxonomy): Eukaryota > Viridiplantae > Streptophyta > Magnoliopsida > Malvales > Malvaceae > Gossypium > Gossypium hirsutum. Next base: position 48,879,372 of record NC_053424.1, read on the forward strand.
CTTCATAGCATCTGAGTTCACTGGATTCGGTAACTCCTTCCCATCCATCTCAATGAGAATCAAAGCTCCACCCGAGAATGCCTTCTTTACGATGTATGGTCCTTCCCAATTTGGTGCCCATTTTCCTCGCAAGTCCTTTTGTATTGGGAGAATCTTTCTCAGCACGAGTTCTCCTTCATGGAATTCTCTTGGTCGTACCTTCTTGTCATGCGCTGCGATCATTCTCTTCTGGTACATCTGTCCATGACAGATTGCCTTTAAGCGTTTTTCTTCAATAAAATTTAACTGGTCATATCGAGCTCGAACCCATTCTGCTTCTTCTAGTTTCGATTCCATTAAGACTCGTAGAGAGGGGATCTCAACTTCGATAGGTAGCACAGCTTCCATCCCATAGACCAGAGAGAAAGGAGTTGCCCCCGTAGATGTCCGTACAGATGTGCGATATGCATACAAAGCAAATGGTAGCTTTTCGTGCCAATCTTTATATGTCTCGGTCATTTTCCCAATGATCTTCTTAATATTCTTATTGGCTGCTTCAACAGCTCCGTTCATATTCGAGCGATAGGGTGATGAGTTATGATTCTTTATTTGAAATTGTTCACACACTTCTTTCATCATCTTGTTGTTCAGGTTCATGGCATTATCTGAAATGATTCTTTCAGGCAAACCATATCGACAAATGATTTCCTTTTTCAAAAACCTACAAACTGCAGTCTTTGTCACATTGGCAAATGAAGCGGCTTCTATCCATTTCGTGAAGTAATCAATGACCACAAAAATGAATCGGTGTCCATTAGAAGCTTTTGGGGAAATTGGCCCTATAACATCCATGCCCCACATAGAAAAAGGCCACGGAGAAGTCATGACATGAAGGGGCGAAGGGGCTACGTGAATCTTATCGTCATAAATTTGACATTTGTGGCATTTTCTTGCAAAACTAATACAGTCGCTTTCCATCGTCAACCAGTAGTAACCGAGTCTCATAATCTTCCTGGCCATAGTGAAACCATTGGCATGTGTCCCACAAATCCCCTCATGGACATCTTCAAGTATTTTTTTGGCTTCAACAGCATCCACGCATCTTAAGAGCACCTGATCTTTTCCTCTTTTGTACAGGATGTCCCCATCAAGAACAAATCCCGCTGCCATTCTTCTAATTGTTCTTTTGTCGTTCTCATTTGCTTGTTCAGGATACCTTTGATTCCTGATATATTCTAGGACATCATGGAACCATGGCCGTCCATCTGGCTCTTTTTCAATGCTGAAACAATGTGCAGGGACTTCATATATGCTCATTTGAAGAGGCATTATTTCTGCTTCTCTGTTTGCTTTGAACATTGAAGCCAAAGTGGCCAGAGCATCAGCCAATTGGTTTTCTTCTCGTGGGAAATAATGAAAATTTATTTCTTTGAATTCTTTGATCAATTCAGCCACTAGATCACTGTACTTAACCAATTTCGGATCCCTCACTTCCCAATCTCCACGGATTTGGTAAATCACCAATGCTGAGTCTCCGTATACCTCTAAAGTTTTGATGCTTCGTTCAATTGTCACACGAAGTCCCATGATGAAAGCCTCATATTCCGCTATATTATTGGTACAGAAGAAGTTTAATTTGGCAGTGAATGGATAATGGTTCCTTTCTGGTGATATTAAGACTGCTCCAATCCCATACCCCAAGGCGTTCGATGCACCATCAAAGCTCATCTTCCATGACTTCTCTTTTGATGATTCGCATTCTTTTTCTGTAATACACATCAAATCTTCATCTGGGAAATCAACTCTCAATGGCTCATATTCCTCTATTGTTCGAGTTGCTAAAAAGTCAGCTATTGCACTCCCTTTTATCGACTTTTGGCTCACATAGACGATGTCGTACTCTGACAGTAGGATTTGCCATCATGCCATTCTTCCTGAAAGTGCAGGTGATTCCATCATGTACTTTATTGGGTCTAGCTTTGAAATTAACTATGTCGTATGATACGACATATATTGCCTGAGCCTCCGAACTACCCACACCAGAGCGCAACAGTATTTTTCAATAGACGAATACCTTGCCTCATATTCAGTGAACTTTTTGCTGAGGTAGTAGATCGCCTTTTCTTTCTTTCCTGATTCGTCGTGTTGCCCCAGTACGCAACCCATTGAATTTTCAAACACAGTCAAATACAATATCAATGGTCTTCCCGGGATTGGCGGTACTAGCACTAGAGGACTAGACAAATATTGTTTTATCTTATCAAAGGCCATCTGGCATTTCTCATTCCATTATCTGGGATTATGTTTTTGAAGGAGTCGAAAAATTGGATTACACTGGTTGGTAAGTTGAGCGATGAATCGGGCGATGTAATTTAACCGCCCTAAAAATCCTTTGACTTCCTTTTGCGTGCGCGGAGGTTGTAACTCTTGAATGGCTTTTATTTTATCTAGATCAACCTCGATACCACTTTCACTGACAATGAAACCTAGCAACTTTCCCGAAATAACCCCAAATGTACATTTGGCCAGATTGAGCTTTAGCTGGAACTTTCTCAGTCTGTTGAACAACTTCCTCAGGTTCACTACATTCTCTTCTTCCCCTCTGGATTTAGCAATCATATCGTCGACATAAACCTCTATTTCTTTATGCATCATGTCATGGAATAATGTCACCATAGCCCTCTGATATGTTTCCCCAGCATTCTTCAATCCGAACGGCATTACCTTGTAGCAGAATGTTCCCCACATTGTTATGAAAGTAGTTTTCTCCATATCCTCAGGGGCCATCTTGATCTGATTATACCCCGAGAATCCATCCATGAAGGAAAACAATGAATGTTTTGCTGTGTTATCCACCAACGTATCAATGTGTGATAAGGGAAAATTATCTTTAGGACTTGCTCGATTCAGGTCACGATAATCCACGCACATTCGTACTTTGCCGTCTTTCTTTGGTACTGGGACTATGTTAGCCACCCATTTTGGATATTTGGAGGCTTGTAGGAAGCCAGCATGAAATTGCTTCTTGACTTCCTCTTTTATTTTCAACAAGATCTCAGGTCTCATCCGTCTTAACTTTTGTTGAATGGGTTTGCATTCTGGCTTTAATGGGAGCTTATGGACCACTACATTTTCATCCAATCCTGGCATGTCCTGATATGACCATGCGAATACATCTTTGTACTCGGGGAGCAAAGCAATCAAATTATGCCTAGTGTCTCCCAAAATAGAAGTCCCAATCTTCACTTCTTGCTTTCTTTCTTCAGTTCCCAAATTTATTGTTTCAACAGATTCTTGATAAGGAAAAATTTGTTTATCCTCTTGTTCCACCATTCTTAGAAAGTCAGGAGACGAGACATAGTCTTCAGTATTTTCTTCGGCTTCGAATTCTCCTAAACAAACAGCCTTCTCAAAATCGATTTCAGGAATCTTAATGGGTTTGTTCATGCCATTGATATCTGAGCACCTGAAAGTTGAATGGAAAAGGAAACTATAGAGGAGTATCAAAGTATTAGGACCAACAAGCATAATGGCATGATGTGGGATATATGCAATGACAGGCTGTGAAAAGAGGGAAAAATTATTAAGTTAATAAGAATGTAAAGACTATGACAAAATGCATCTTCATTAATGTTCATTTTAATGATAAAGAGCGAATCATAAGCTCTTACAAAAGAATCCCTCTATTTACTTAGGGACACACAAAAGAATAGTGTTAATATTGAGCATTACTCTGGAGAAGATTTAGAAACCACAAGGAGCTCCACAGCAGTCTAATTGTTCAAAACAAATCCAGGAGGACAAGGGCGTATCATTGAAACATCTTTAATTGCATCACTTCCTTTGTCAATGACATTTATACTGACATTCTAAAAACCCCTTTCAATTAATAACATCATGCTTCGTGGATTATCTTGTCCGGGGTATATCATTCCTGCAGATGTAAATGTTTTTGACAAAGGAGGGTACGTTATGGGCTCCCATTCTATTTCTCGGCCTAAGGTTCTTGCAATCCTTCTTTCCTGATCTTTCTTCCATTGTTTTCTTCTTTGACATATGTTCAGCTGGAACCCCAAACCGTATCGGGCCTTGTGGTGTACTGGCTTTAGAGCCCTGACTATTCCTTGCAGATATCTTCCTAAACCTTTTCTCGCTTGAGCTCCCCTTCCTACAGTCAATTTGACACCCATTCTGGTATTTCTTGATAGTTTTGGCACGGGAATTCTGTTTCCCTCAGCGACGAATGTGGCATTGACAAATTCAAGGGATCAGAAGGAACATTCCACTGGGTCTTTGCTTACTTCCAAGTACGGTGCATCGGCAGAGATAGATGAGATAATGTCTTCTTCTCCCTCGACAGTGACCAAACAGCCATCATGATAAATTTCACCTTTTGATGGAGGGATGATGGGACCGCTCCAGCAGAATGGATTCAAGTTCTTCCCAAAAGGCAGTTATATAAAGGTGTAATGTCCATGACTTGGAACTCGACATCATATATGTAGGGACCCACTTCTAGAGGGATCTCGATTTTTCCTATGACTTCATGCCTTGTCCCATCGAATGCCCTTACTGTGGAATGACAAGGCCTTAAATAGGACAGATCCATTAGAATTCTGGAAAGCGTAGCCAAGGGCATGACGTTGAGTGCCGACCCATTATCGATGAGCACGTTCGGTATTATGTAACCCTTGCAGCGGGTTGTGATATGGAATGCTTTCACGGAGCCTCTACCATTGGGTGGTATTTCATCATCACTAAAAGAAATGAAATTATCCGCGTTTAGGTTATTCACCCATCTGTCAAGCTTCTCAACGGATATATTGTTTGCCACGTAAGCTTGATTCAACACCTTTAACAAGGCATTCCAATGTGGCTCTGAATTTAACAGTATAGATAATACCGAGATTCGTGCTGGCTGCTTACTCAATTGTTCCACCATGTTGTACTCACTGTGCTTGATAAATTTTAAGAATTCCTGTGCTTCCTCCTCGTCCACAGGCTTTTTAGCTTATTGTTCAAGCACAGTTTCATGCTCATCTTCGGTCACGTACATTGGTGCTTTTCCTTTCTGTTTCAAGTCACTATTCTTCTTCACAAGTTCGACCTCTTTCGAATAACATCTCCCACTACGAGTGAAATGACCTACTTCCCCAACACTTCCAGTCATGGCTTTGGGTTTTTCATATTCAGCTGTGACGATATTGACGTCGTATTTCCATGGTACTGCTTTATTATCCTTGTAGGGGAAATGAGATGGTACTTCGATTATCATTTTTGGTTTCACCGGCTCCTTCTTCGCGTCATAATAGATTATTAACGGTCAATCAGCACTATACGGGAAACTTGACGATTGATTGTCAGAGGCGCATATTTCTCCTCTATCGGCCTCTTTACCTTTATAAAAAATCCCAAACTCCTTATTATCCATCATATTTTGCAGTAATCACCTGAACTCCTTGCAAGATTGAATGTCGTGCACCTCGATTCCATGGAATTCGCAAAAACTTTGACCTTTTGCATTTCTTCCTTCGAATACTCTGTTAAGATGACAGAGCAACCCCTTTTCAACTAGCACCTCCCAGATTTTCTGCAGAGGTGTTCTTATTTTAGAAACCCATCTTCTGCTTTGTCGTTTGTCCTCCTCTCCCACTGCGCAGACATTCCCTTCGGTGTGGTTTGGGAATGGGTTCCCGGCTGTACCGCCAGCATCATCAAATCGCAGAATGCCCACATCGATGAGTCCTTGAACCCTCCTTTTGAATGCAAGGCAGTTTTCCGTAGAGTGCCCTTGGTTCCCTGCATGGTATGCACAACTATCATTTGGATCGTACCATTTCGGGTATGGAGGTTTAAGGGGTGCCATGTAATGGGGAGATATTAATTGCTTCTCCAAAAGTTTTGGGTACAATTCCCCATACGACACAGGAATAGAAGTAAATTGCAGTTTCTCAGGATTGGGTCTCGCTGGCCTTTGTTCGTTTTTAGGCTGGCCTTGGGAGGGTATAGTATTTTGTGGAAATGTGGTGGTTGGTCCTGGGTTACTTGTGGTGTAACCGGTGTAAGAAGAGTGAAGAGGTGGTTCTTGGTAATAAGGGTTTTGAGGAGGATAATAGAAATTTGGAGGTGAATAATTTTGAGGTCGGGGTTGGTTTGGATATGTGTTTAGAGTGTAACGGCTTTCCATTCCTACCATATGGGTTTCTGGTTCTTTCTTCTTCATGGACGCTACCCTTTTTTAACTTTCTGAACCTTCCATCCTCCCACTTTTGATGGCGTTCTCAATAAGTTCTCCGGATATTACGATATCTGAAAAATCCTTCATAGCACTTCCCACCAGTTTGTCGTTGAAAGGCGCTTTTAACGTGTTGATGAAAAAGACCGTTATCTCAGTCTTAGTCAGTGGAGGCTCCACTTGGGTCGAGATATCTCTCCACCTTTGCGCATACTGTCTAAAGGTTTCTGCTGGTTTCTTTTCCATCATTTGTAGAGTCATTCGATCAGGCACCATATCCGATACATGCTTGTACTGTCCACAGAATGCTGATGCCAAGTCCTTCCAGGATCGGATCTTTTCCCTACTAAGTTGATTGTACCACCTAAGAGCCGATCCTACTAGACTATCTTGAAAATAATGTATGAGTAGCTTATCTTCATTCACATAACCCGTCATTCTTCGGAAAAACATGACAATATGCACTTTTGCACATCTTGTCCCATCGTACTTTTCAAAATCAGGCACCTTGAACTTTAGAGGCAGAATTAAATCGGGCACCAAACTGAGTTCTTTAGCACCTAGTGCGGAGAAGACTTCAGTGCCTTCTATCGCTTTAAGTCTTTCCTCTAGGCTCCTATATTTCTCATTTGCATCGTGATTATCCGATTTCAACCTGGCTATCTCTGCTGGATCGTCCAAATCTGGAATGAGTAGATCAGCAGGACTAGCCCCCGGGTTTGATACGAACATTCCTTGCCCCAGATTAGCAGGTGGCGCAGGTCGTTGCTCCAGGCCTGTAGGTTCTCATTGAGCGTACCCTCTTTGTGTTGCGTGGGCATATGATGGAGTAAATCCTGGTGGATGGGGCAGATCCTGATCGAGGTTAACCCTTGACTGTGGTTCCACAACGTCAGGGTTCATAGGTCCCTTTCCTTTTACTAAAGCTGACATCATTTCTATCATCTTGGCCATTTGGTCCCTTTGTTCGAGCGATTCTTCTCGAGATCTCACCATTAAGTCTCTTGTCTCTTGCTGCGACTTGGCCAACTGCTCTTGTAATTCCCTCTGAACTCTTTCCATCCTTTCAATTTTTTCATTGAATTCAGCCTCCATTGCCCTAGCTTGTCGACGCGTTCTATACGAATGACGTGGTTCTAGTCTTGTGGTATTACAACTGCAAATTGTATGTTTTAACCTCAGCGAACGATTGTGGGATATGCAATGAATGAATGAATGCATAAATGTCAAATAAATGTTAGTCATGAAAGAAATGCAAGAAATTGGTGTTGATTTCAAGATAGCCCCTATTTAGGCATTTCATTCATCAAAAGAGTTCATTACAAAATATTTTGCCATTTTCGATTCAGCCATTACACAAACTTCCTAGCTATATCGCCATATTTCTTTACTCGTGCTAAGAATTCTGATATGTTTGATCTTTGACTTGGAGGGAATTGGCAAATGAGAATTTCAGCTTCTTTCGATAATTGTACCACGTGCATGGCTACCCCACGAACTTCATTGATCAAATAGCTAAGTTGCATTTCTTTTTCTTGGAGGCCCTCTTCGTAAGCACGAACGTCTCTATCATACTGACTATTATTTTCTTCCAAAGCCTTCAAGAGAGTATCTAGCTGTTGTTGACGATCTTACAGCATGTCTTCTAACTCTCGTATCCTCTCTTTTAGTTCTTGATGTTTAGATCGACTAGTCGTTACCTCGGTAGACAGAGCTTCATATTCGGCGTTCTTCTTCCTTAGCTCCATCATAGCCCGCGCAGCCTTTTCTTCTTCTTTCTTCGCTTTCCCTTTCCAAAATTCCATCCCGCCTTTGATGTTGCTTAATTCTTCTTTCCATTCCGTTGATGACTTGCCCAGCCCACTATTCTTTATAGTGCCTCTTAATTTCTTATCTTCCAGATAGAGATCCCTTAAGTCATTTCTTACTACTTCAGTTTATTTTTGTACTTTTTCGGTTCTGGATTTTTCAATCTGAATATCGATCTTCAATTGGTAGTTTTCCTCTTGAAGAGCACTAAGGTCCCGAGACTTCTTGACCTTTTCTCGTTTAAATTCTTGTCTTGCTACTTCTAACTCGGACGGCATTTCCTTCAAGAAGGGATTCTGAAATGCGTAACCCATTAACGAAACTCGCTGGCTATTCACCCGTTGTATTCTCCATATGTCGTAATCTTGAGTGAGAGTATCAGCGTACAGGGCCAACTCCATCAGATGAACTTCCTTCCAAGATTTTGCAGCGCCTCGGACCCTCTTCATATAACCTTCACCCGCAAAAGCAAACTCAGACTGCGCTAATCCTCCAGTGGCGGGTATGAATTGTCGTGAAGAAAATTGCCTCTGAACCATTAACGGGGCGTATCCAATTCCTCCCCATAGCCCAAGTAGTGGTACCCAATCTTGATTTCCAACCTTGTATAACAGAACCGAAGGGCAGATCTACGATTCTCTCCAGGTTACATCTTCAGCTCGAAGGTTCTGAAAAACTAAGACCCAATGCTGTTCAGTGACTTCCTTTGGCCATTCTTTCTTGAGATAAGCTTCCAATGGGGCAAATGTTTCTGAAAACATATGGAACAATGTGCGCTCTACTTTTTAGAAGTGACTCAAGATCCAAACATTGACCAATTGCGCGCATCCAATAAATTGTCCTTCTCCTTTCCTCTAACAACTACTAAGGATCTGAAGGTCTCGGCTAGGATAGTCGGACAGGGTTGATTCCTTGTTTTAATCTTTCAAAGAAATCCACCACCGCAACTTCTATGTGTCCAAGGACTTTCAGGAAGATGATCAAACCGTAAATGACCAAAGCGAATAGATTTATCCTTTTCAATATGTCGGGATGGTTCAAAACCAAATCTCGTAGGGAAGACCATGGAATACAAATGTTTTCATTCTTCTTCTTTATCTGTTTTTCAGCCCATGCGTCAGTCATGTCTGTCAATCTCACTAACTTTTTTCTTGAAGGTCATTGGCTTAGGCTCCTTCACATATACTTTATAAAATTACGCATTTTCAACACGAAGCAAAGCAACGTATTCCTCTATAGTCGGAGTCATATCTTCTTGATTGAAGGTAAAACATTGGTAAGCCGGATCCCAAAATCTGACCATGGCTTGGATCAATCGTTTGTCTATGTTGACAGCAATCAAGTTGGCTATGTCCCCATATCTTTTAGTGAAGATACCCCTAGTGTCTGAGTCCCACTTATTCCAAACCCGAACCAAATCTTCAAGGTTATTCTGGCGAACATTCACAGTTAAGTACTCGGGCAGATTGGCAATACATCCCTCCACTAGACTATCCCCTTTTTCTTTCTGAATTTTTAGAGACCAGTCCCGAACCACGGCATTCTTCTCGGTTGTTTGTATAATTTACTCTTCCATTAGAAACCCGTTTTTTGGAGACCGATCTCTAGTCAACACCTTCCTAATATGATGCCTATGATGCATGATGAAAAAGATAAAAATAAAGACAAACGAACTTGGTTAGTAACCACAACAAATATGAACTGAGAAAAACTATAGAAATTCTAACAAATTAAGCTACCCGGTCCAATAGACCCAATTCTTTTGCAAAGTAGAAATGTAAAAGTAATGAAAGGTAAGAGGCATTTCTCCCGTGTACTTATTTTGGTGACTATTAACGGACAGAGGTTCGGTATAGCTCTAATTAGGTGGCTCGTATGGTTCACTATATGCAGTTTCGGTTTTAGATAGGTACTCGAATTGCTCGTACTATTGTCTACTAAGACTAGTACGAAACCTTGGTCGTAGCCCATCACAGGCTCACGAGTTTAATTCGAGGGATTACATTTACTTATGCCTATGCGGAGGGACAAGTTAACTCACGAAAGCATAAGTCATATGTAACCCGAAAGTATTCACTAGCCTGTGCGAAGGGACGAGTTAACTCACGAAAGCATAGCGTTTACTTTCACTTAAACGGACGGAGCCCGGGTAGAGAGCTCATGTTATGCAAAATGCAAGTGCACGGTGTGTGGGGAGAAACTCACAAACCTTTACGTTTTATTAAAAAACTAAACTACAAAAACTAAAAAACTTAGAGCTGAAAATCAACAAGATAAAACAAGTTAGAAGAATATTTACAGCATGATGCAAATGCATGAATTTTTTTGAAAACAAATTTTGAAGATCACGACTAAATATTAATTTGAACAAGAAAGTTCAAAAATTTGACAACACGTGTTTAATCCGACTCGACTCTCAAAAATACGTCCCCAATGGAGTCGCCAGCTATAGTGACGTAAAAATTTTAGCTTAGTCGCTAGTTGTGGCGATTTAGTAAAAACTTGAAAACTGAAGTTTGATTTTGAAATAAGAAGGGAGTCGCCACCGATCTTTTTTCTAAGTGTGATCGGACACCTAATAAATCATCTTTCGATAAGAAAATTCATTTTCTTCTAACAAAAAGAAGGCCAAATTTAGGTCTACGTCAAAAGCCATATAAAAATCAGGGTTCGGGAGTCGGTTACGCGCGAGGAAGGTATTAGCACCCTTGCGACGCCCAAAATTGGTATCTTATAAACAAGTGTTGTCTTGATTTTCAAAAATACGAGTTCAATGTAAGATTTAATTGTGATCCGACCAGAACACGAGAACTTTTAATTTTTATATTTTTTAAGAAGGATATACCATTTTAACACGAGTCAATTGATGTTCACCCAACATAGCGATGAAATCGATGACATAGTGTTTAAATCGGCACGTTGCCTTGCTTATTGGAATAAATAAAAACACGAATAAACATTTTAAAATAATGAACAACGAGGTAATATATAAAAATGGGCGGGAAATGAAAGATAATATTTGGAAATACATCAAGGCACATAATACATACGACAATAATATTAAAGATGATGACAATACACGCGATATTAAATGTAACGATAGTACCAAACACGAAAAAAAGACAATGAATATACATATGTAATAACAATATTAAGAGTATGTACGTAATATAGGAATGAAAGATGTTTGCAAAAAAATACTAAATATAGGTACATAATATATGTATTTACGTATGGACATATGCAATATACATATATAACAGACGTATACTAATGATAATAGTAGTAATAATAATAATACTAAGGAAAAGATATATGTACACCAAATAACACAAAACAATACTAAAATATAATGATAAGTGAAAATAGGGGAAATACAAGTATTTTAATGAGTACAATAATATATGAAAATAATACTATATAAAAATACATATGCACGTATTAATAAAATATAGGTACTAAAATTAATAATAAATATAATAGGAATAAAATAAATGTACTAATAACGTTAAAAAAACATAAAAATACCAATTTTACATAAAGATATACCTATATATATATATTAAAGATATATACATATGTAATAAAATATATAAATGACATGATTTTAAAAATATATACGCAATATGTATGATAAAAATAATAATATACATAATATATAAAATACATATAATATATACATATACTAGAAATGACAATAATATAAAATGAACTTGCTAATACATTACATAGATATGTATGTACATGGGTATAAATAATAAGGAGATTAGAGATACTTAATATATAATAATTTAAAATATATATATGATATAAAAATATATATAGAACGTAGTATTAAAATATAAACGCAATATATACATGGAATAGTAAAGAAATATATAACTAATAACATTAAACATCTATACATACAATGTATATAAAAAATATATAATATATATACAATATATACATATCTAATATAATAATAAATATATAAAAAAAACTATTGATAATGCTTCACAAATATATATACTAAAAATATACATAATAATATATAAAATATAGTATTAAAAGTATCTATAACGTATAAAAAATATATTTATATAAAATAATACATAATATAGACACATTTGAAATGATAATAACTATTAATAATATTACTTAAATATATTCATATAGGTATTTAAGGTATATATATGACAACACATAATAATAATAATAACAATAATAATAATAAATTAAAGTAGAATAACGAACAAAAGGTAAAAAAGGGACTAAATTGAATTGGGAAATTAAATTTTGGGGCTAATTTAAAAGAAAATAAGGAAGAGAGGACTTATTAGAACACGCATGAAATTATGGGGGGCCAAATGGGCAATTTTCCCCGAATTCTAAAGCGCACAGCACTGAACGGAACCAGATTAAAAAGCGCAACAAATAAAAGGGCTAAATTAAAAACACAATAAATCTGATTGTAAAACCATAAGAAAGCGAAGGGGCTGAAAGCGCAATTAGCCCCTCCAACAGAAAAACAGGCGGATCCTAGCGGGTAGGGTCGGGTCAACCCGATCCACGGCGAAACAACGTCGTTTCAGCCCTGAATTTTAATGCCAAATACGGCACCGTTTTGAAAGGCTATAAATAGCCTAAAAACAGAAAAAAATCATTTTGAGTTGGGAAAGAAAAAAAAAGAGAGGGAGAGGGGGGAGAGAAGAGGAAATCCGGCCAGGGGGTCGGTCACCGATCCGTCACCGGACCTTCGTTGGTGCCGGCGCCGGCCACCGTGCATGGTGGCCGGAGAGGTAAAATTTCTTTTTTTTCCCCTTTTTTATTATATATATATTTATATGTGTTTTCGAGTAGGAAAAGGAAAGAAAAAAAAAAGAAAGGAAAAAAAAGAAGGAAAATCGATTCGCAAATGAAAAAACAATCACCTTCTTTTGTTTTGATTTTTTGTTTTTTTGATTCTCTGATTTTGATGGTGCTTGAAACGCTGCTTTTGTATTATTGCCTTTGTATTTTTTGAACTGCCGAATATTTTTTGTTATGATCTCACTGTTTTATTTTTTGAATCCAATATGTAGAGATTTATTGTTTGTTTTAAGTAAAAATCTCTTGTGTTCTATCTCCCCCCATTTTACAACTTTGATTCGGGTTTTATACCCTTTCTCATCTAATTTCCTATTGTTTTTGTCTTGTCTCTTTGTAGGGGATGGGCACGATAGAGGTGACAGAGGCATGGGGTGCAGAGGGCAGGTGGCCGGTGCTGCAGGGTTGGTGGCGCAAGTGGGGGGTAGGTTCGGCTGAACTTAGGGGACTAGGGTTTGGTGGGATTTGGGTTGTTAGCTGATGGGTTTGGGCTTCTGTTGGGTTAGATTTTAGGGTAGTATTGGACTTGGAGTATTTAGGTTTTGTAATGGGTTTTGGGTAAGGGTTATTGTTTGGGTTTGTGGGTTAGTGGGGTTTTGGGTTTAGTGTAATGTAAGTGGGCCAAATTAGCCTATAACACTTGTATGTTCAAAATTTTTAAAATTGAAGCTTTTTTTTTTCTCCACATAATCAATTCATAAGCTGCTTGAAAGAATTATACTAATATTGAATTGTTATGTTTTACTTCAGATTTCAAAAAAAAAAAAATTGTATCTGCATCATGAAAAGAGACAAACCCGTAACAATTAAGTTCTCTCTAGAAACCTTCCAATTAAATAGTTTTTTTTTTGTTCCAACATTTAACTTTGCAATAGTCCTTCATTATCCATATCTCCACCAACTTATTGTTTTGTCTCTTGCATATGATTATGAGCGTCTCTTCCCATACGACAAGATTGATGAAATTATGATTATTATCGTTTCACGATTTTGGCATTAGAATAGGCTCCAAATTCTCTATATCTTGGTTAAAAGATAATATTTTATATTGATTTTCGATTCGTGTAAATTAATTAAACTCATGTATGCAAAAGTTGAATCTTATGAGGTGAAAAGTTCATCATGTAACTTTAAATCATCTAATCATTTTCAAGCTCATATATTTTAATCAAAAATTTCAAAATGAAAAAAATTGAAATTATAATAAAAATTTCATTAAGCATTTACATGCGCAAGCTATTGCGTTTGCCATGAATATCAATGTCTACACTTTATGGTAAAAAATTAAAAGCATAAAATGAGTGATCTTGTAAAAAAATTAAAGAGTAATTTAAATTATTATTGTTATTTGTAATTATAAATTATAATTTATGATCATAATAAATTATAATTTCTGATCATAAAATCTACAATATGATATTTCTGTTTTGTGGGGGAATCAAATGAGATAAAATAGAGAAAATAAAGTTTACTCTCACATATACTTTTAAGTCTCGACAAGCACGATAAGAAAACATAATGCAAATATAAAAAAAATAATATTAAATTAACTCAAATTTTAGCTTATGAATGAGGGAGGGTGATTCCTTATAGTCATTAGAAGTAGATCTCTACTTCATTTATACTACTTTTTCCTATAAATAAGTGTATACAAGGAAATCAATAGAAAATGAAATGGCTGAAATGAATTGAAAAATGATTTATTATTGCCTACCTTGATACCGTTTTAACTAGTGTATTTATATACAATTTACAGAGAGATAATTGCTACTAACAACTTGTGAACAACTCACTAACCATTCTAACAACCTAACAGATTCTATACTAACGACGTATTCTAATATTCACCCAACTTCTCGACTGGAAAGATTTGAAGAAGATGATGAAAACAAGCAAACATGGATGCGGACAAAGGTTTTGTGAGAATATCGACAACTTGATCGCAGGCTGGAACATCACCAACAATAAAAAAAAATCATAAATCACTTTCTCCCAAACAAAAAAAAAGTCAAGCTCAACATTTTTGAACTCAGAATGCAAAATAGGATTAGCAGCTACCGTAACAGCACTAGAGTTGTCACACTAGCAGTTGGAGTATCAACAGAGCACAATAGTAATTCATTCAAGTAACATCAGAAGATGCAAAAACCAAACTTCTGTACTTAGCCTCAGCAGTGGAGCATGGCACACCTTGTTGCTTCTTAGAGCACCAGGAGATAGGATTAGTTCCAAAATACACGCAGTAGCTAGTTGTTGATTGTCTATCATCAAAGTCCAAGCCCGAGTTAGCGTCAGCATAGCCAACCAGAGCCAGTCTGTTAGAGGGGTGAAAAACCAACCCATAATCAATAGTGCCACTCAAATATCGTAAGATTCATTTTAACGCAATCAAATGAACACTAGTGGGTGAATACATGAATTGACAAATTCGATTGACCGCATAAGCAATGCCAGGCAGAGTGAGAATCATATATTGCAATGCACCAGCAAGACTTGTATATTCAGTAGGTACATCTAGAAGAACTCATTCATCTTTAGGCAACATATAAGAACTGATCATGGGTGTGTGGACACCCTTGGCATTAGCTAATGAACTTCTATCAAGAAGATCCAAAATATACTTACATTGGTAGAGATGAAGACTTCCAACCGACGAATGATAATATAAAATGACATACTTTTATGTGTTAATTACATATATATTTTGAGTATGATACTACTAATTTGGGCTGTTTATGGTTTTTTATCTTGTAGGGACTAAATTGAAAGTAAAAAGAAATTTGAGGGGCAAAAAACGTGAATTTAAAGAAAAAAACGGGTCAGCATACGAAATAGGGAAGAAGTGGTGCCAAAAATACAAAATGTGGAAGACTAAGGGTAAATTTTCAAAGAAGAGATTTATGAACATAAAACTTTATTTAAATTTGAATTTTATTTTTAATATTATTGTTAGGATTATTATGATATTGTTTAGATTTAGTTTCAAATTATATTTTTTAAATATTATCACCTAGAGTTTAAATAGGAATAAATTAGGTTTTTTATGTATTATAAATAGGGGATGGAGTGACATGAATATTCACTCATCACTTCTGTAAAAAAAACTCCTTCCCCTAAGGCTTTTAGCCTTTTTGTTCCTTTTATTTTCTAATAAAATTCCATTATATTAAACTTGTGTCTTTTCCCAAAGAGCATGAGCCACTAAACTCATCTAGCCAAAGGCTATCAAGACTACTCCAAAAAAGTTCATGAGGCTTAGAACCCGCACTTAACCCTTCTCTATGAGTATTCATCATTTCTCCACATTACTAGACTGACACTTCCGTCCATGTCTTCCAAAAGTAATCTTTTCATCTTGTGCAAATGTGGTCGTTTTGTATGTTTTGGGAAGGTTGCACAGTTAGATTGCTAACTTATTGCATTAGAGGTTGTTGAGCCCAAGAGACTAAATGGCGTGGTATTCACCATTGAGAAATGATGATCTAGTGTAAGACAATCCCACAAAAGTGACGGTTAACTAGAGTTAGGTTCCTCTAGATCATAAGGTTATAACCTAAGTGGAGCTGATGGTCGTAGGCGTCCACTTCCAGTATAACTGGCTTATTTAGTTATGAAAAGGATCACTTAAAAGCCTATGATTGAACCAAAGGAGGATTAAGATAATCAGAGGCTGGAATCCCTCAAATCAAAAAACCCCTTCCCTCAACTCTATTTCTTTTTACAATTGCAATTTCAATTTATTCAATTTCAACTCGTCAATATTTTTAATTATGTTTTTCTCCCAGGTCAGACTCTTTTCTGGGGCACGACTGTGCCCAGGATTTCGAGGAACAAGAAGTTGTAGCGATCTAGTCCCTAAGGATTTAACCCTACTTCCCTTATACTATTCTTTTTGTTATTTCTTAGGGATATGTTATTTTTGGTACTTTCAACGACACATCAAATTTTGGCACTGTTGCCGAAGACTAGAAACGTACTAATCTTGTTTCCTTTTCTTATGAATAGATCTGCTTGAGGAAATCTTGCGTTCAATTTAGAAATAGAAAAGAATGCGAGAGCTAATCACTAGGAAACGAAGCTACGAAAAAAATAGTCAGAGGTGGTAGGAACTCAGAATAACCCATCGCTAGAAATAAAAGCAGGCAATGAAGTTGAGTCTAGGGTTAACGAAAATCCTACTCAAACACTAGAGAAAGAAAAAATAAGAGTCAATCTACCAAAATAAGTGCCTAACGCTAGGGTTAACGTAAACCCGAATCCATCACAACAACCTATGGTTCAAACGATTCGACAAATGGCCGAAGCTCCTGCAGATCAACAGGTGTTATGCATTGCATATCCTACTATGGATACTAATTTGGAACTTAAGTCAGGATTAATACAGTTGCTATCAAATTTTCATGGATTGTAAAATGAAAATCCATACAAACATCTGAAAGAGTTTCATATAGTTTGTCTTGGTATGAAACCTCAGGGAGTAACTGATGACCAAATGAAATTACGTGCTTTCCCTTTTTCCCTAGTACATTCTGCGAGGGAATGGTTATTTTATCTACCTCCTGAATCTATCACAACTTGGACTGATCTTTCTCGTTTGTTTCTCAATAGATTTTTCCCTGCATCGTTCGCAGCTGAGTTAAGGAGGGAGATTGTTGGGATAAGGCAAAAGGATGTGGAGTCTCTTTACGACTATTGGGAGCGATTTAAGAAGTTGTGTACAGGTTGCCCACAACATGGGATAATAGAACAATCCCTGCTCCAATACTTCTATGAGGGCTTGAAGCCCATCAAAATAAATATGATAGATGCCGCCAGTGGAAGGGCATTAGTTAACATGAGCCCCCAACAGGCAAGGGACTTGATATCCACGATGGTTGCAAATACACAGCAATTCTAAGCCAATCGTGAACCCACTAGAAGGGTTCACCAGCTAAGCATGTCAACTTTAGGAGATAAAGTTGAAAAACTTTCCAATATTGTGAGTTCTCTTTTTGAAAAAAAAATTAAGACCAGCCCGACTATATGGAATTTGTGCACTAGCCAAACATACAACTAACGCATACCTTAGTTTGTGTGACGATACTATGGCCAATTTGGATGTTGTAGGGAACTTTTCTGAACCACCCCAAAGGCAATATGACCCTTACTCTAATACATATAACCCAAGATGGAAAGACCATCCTAACTTGAGTTATGAGGCTAGCCCACGGTATAACTAGCCATACCAAAATCAGTTTTTACAACAAATGCGAGATTCAAGTAGCTCTCTAAAAACCATGGTAAATAAATTAGCAGCTAATGTGCTTGATTTTCGACAGTAAATACAACAAAAAACTGTTGATTTCCAAAAAAAAATAGAGGATTTTAAATAGAGCACCGAGACGTCTATAAAAAAGTTGACAATATCAATTGAGAAAATGAACTCACAAGGGAAGTTGTCGTCACAAACAGAACCTAACCCAAGACAAAACGCAAATGTAGTGACATTTTGAAGTGGGAAACAATTGGAACCAAATCTTAACAAGAATCTTGATCAAGATTCTACCCAAGAAAAGCAGGAGAACGGTGAACAGGTCTGAAAGAAATCTCCATTGCCCATAATTCAACCTCCATTTCCAGGACGGTTGAACCAATATCAGAAAGGTAAAGAGGAAAAAAGGATCCTCGAAACATTTAGAAATGTTGAAATCAACATACCGTTGTTGGATTCCATCAAACAAATTCCGCAATATGCCAAGTTTCTTAATGAGCTTTACACCAACAAGCAAAAATAAACTAGAAATGAAAGAGTAATTGTTAGTGAAAATGTATCTGCGGTGTTGCAGCGGAGGATGCCAGTAAAATGTAAAGATAGAGGCATGTTTGCAATACCATGCAAAATAGGGAACTTAGGAATTAAAAAAGCTATGTAAGATTTAGTAGCGTCCACAAATGTAATGCCTTTTTTTCATTTTTAAATCACTTAACGTGAGTTTTTTTTTAATGAAAACAGATGTTATCATTCAATTGGTGGACAGGTCTATTGTGCAACTTGAAGGAGTCCTTGAGGACGTATTGGTGAAAGTCAATGGACTTATCTTTCCAGCAGACTTATATGTGGTAAAAATGGAAGAGGATAACACTCCTGGGTCTTCAGACATCTTGTTAGGGTGACTTTTCCTTAGTACCACAAGTACTAAGATTGACATGCGTAGCGTAACCCTCACGATGGAGTTTGACGGAGAGATCATGAAGTTAACATTTACAATGCTATTAGTCACTCAGTAAAATCTTAAACGTAAACCGTGTCGACATAATCGTGAAGAAACTTTTGAGTCACCTTATAAAGATAAACTTGAAACATTGTTTAATGATAATTTTGATTCAAGATTTATTTGTGAATCTGTTAATGAATTGTTGTCTCCTATGAACACTAAACTTCTACCATCTGTTGTGCAGATACTAGATTTGGAACTTAAACCACTTTCCGAACATCTCAAATATGCATTTCTGGGGGAAGATAATACCTTACTGATCATAGCTTCAAATAAACTCTCTAAGCTTGAAGAAGAAAGTTTGATACAAGTACTAAAAACCATAAGGAGGCAATTGGCTGGACCATCGCCGACTTAAAAGGGATAAGCCCTTTGACGTGCACACATAAGATTTTCTTGGAGGAAAACACGAAACCAAAGTGAGAGGCGCAAAGGCGATTGAACCTGAATATGATAGATGTGGTAAAAAATAAAGTAATTAAGCGTTTGGATGCTGACGTAATTTATCCCATTTCTGATAGTACATAGGTAAGTCTGGTGCATGTAGTGCCCAAGAAAATAGGCGTGATAGTAAAAAAAATGCTGAGGGCGATCTAGTACCAACCTGAGTGCAAAATGGGTGGTTTGTCTGCATTGATTACAGGTGGTTGAATCCTTATACTAGAAAAAACAATTTCCCTCTTCCTTTTATAGATCAAATGCTTGAACGTATATTTGGAAAAACTCATTATTGCTATCTTGATGGATATTCAGGTTTTTTCCAAATCCAAGTTGCACCTAAGGACGAAGAAAAGACCACTTTCACATGCCCATTCGGGACATTTGCGTATAGTAAGATGCCATTTGGACTTTTTAATGCACTGACTACCTTCAAAGATGCATGATGATTATATTTTCTGAACATGTAGAAAACATTATCGAAGTTTTTATGGATGATTTTACTGTGCATGGGCACTCTTTTGATGAATTCCTTAAACCCCACAAAAATTTTAAGTAGATGCATAGAATTTAATCTTGTCTTGAATTACGAGAAATGTCATTTCATATAGACAAAGGTTTAATTCTAGGACATATAGTTTCTGCTAAAGGGATTGAGGTCGATAAGGCCAAAACTAATATTATAAATTCTTTGCCATATTCCTCAACTGTACGGGAAATTCGTTCCTTCCTTGGTCATGCAAAATTTTATAGGTGCTTTATAAAGAACTTCTCAAAAGTATATGAACCACCGTGCAAATTATTGCTAAAAGATAAGAAATTTGAGTTCAGTCCAAAATGCAATGAGGCTTTTGACACGCTCAAGTAGAAGTTGGTCTCTACTCCTATAGTACAAGCACCAAATTGGAACTATCCCCTTAAAATCATGTGCGATGCAAGTGAACGAAGTGTAAGGGTCGTGTTGGGGAAAAAGATAGATAAAGAGTCCCATGTCATTTGTTATGCCTCAAAAACCCTAGACACTGCACAATGTAACTACACTACCACAGAAAAAGAACTTTTGGCTATTGTATTTGCTTTGGATAAATTTTAGTCTTATCTATTGGAATCTAAAGTGATTATTTTTTTTGACCATGCAGCTCTTAGGTATTTGATCGTGAAGAAGGAAGCGAAACTGAGGCTCATAAGATGGATTTTACTACTCTAAGAATTCAACATCGAGATTTGAGACAAGAAGGGATGTGAAAACTTGGTGGCTGACCAGCTGAGTAGGTTAAAAACACCTTGTGAAGACACTCCTATAAAGGATGAGTTTCCTGATGAGGGCCTATTTTCAACCCAAGCGTATTTCCTATGGTATGCGAATATGGTAAACTTCTTTGCTACAGGTTCATTACCCACTGGGTTATCTCATCCCATGAAGGACAAGCTGAAAAGATAAGCTCGATTTTATATTTGGGATGACCCATACCTATGGAAACATTGCTCGGATCAAGTAATATGACGATGTGTTCTAGAAACCAAGGTAGCTTCTATACTTACTTTTTTTCATACCCAAGCTTGTCAAGGTCATTTTGGCCCTAAACAGACTGTTAATAAGGTACTGTAGAGTGGGCTATATTGGCCCATAATTTTTCAAGATGCATATGATTTCTGTAAACCTTGTGATAGATGCCAACATACAGGTAACATAACTAAGCAAAATCAAATGCTCCTATCCCCAATTCATGTATGTGAGGTTTTTGATGTGCGGGGCATCGACTTCATAGGTCTATTTATTTCTGCATTTAGAAATGTGTCTATAATTCTTACGGTAGACTATGTTTCTAAATGGAATGATAATGGTAAAACCATCGTGGAATTTCTAAAACAAACTATTTTTTCTAGGTTTGGCACACCTCAAGCCTTGATCAGCGATCGCGAAACCCATTTTGGCAATAGAGATATGCAGGCACTTATGAAAAAATATGGAGTTCACCAACGTGTAGCTACAACCTATCACCCCAAAACGAACGGCCAAGCGGAAGCCTCGAACCAAGAAATCAAGATCATTTTGGAGAAAATGGTTCGGCCTAATCGAAAGGATTGAAGTTGTCGGCTAAATGACACACTTTGGGCCTATTGGACGACATATAAGGGACCAATTGGTATGACCCCATATCGGCTTTTTTTTGTCCAGGCTTGCCACCTTCCGGTAGAATTAGAACATAAGGCCTACTGGGCTATACGACAATGTAACATGGAATTGGAACCTGCAGAAAGAGAATGCTCATATCTATAAGGACAAAACAAAATTGTTCCATGACAAGAAAATATCTTGGAAGCATTTCTTAATAGGATAAAAGGTGTTACTTTACAATTCTATGCTAAAATTGTTCCCCGATAAGCTTCAGTCTCGATGGTAAGGACCCTTTATTATAACCACATTATTCACATATGGTGCAGTTGAAATAGAAAGTGAAGAGTCGGGAAAATGGTTCACAGTAAATGGTTAATTGTTGAAGCCATTTTATGAGAATTTTCAAGCTCATGCGGTTAAAAAAATTCAGCTGGAACATTGATAATACTGATCGGGACGTCAAGCGAACGACGTTAAACAAGCGCTTGATGGGAGGCAACCCAAATTTTTTATTTTTTTATTTTATTATTTATTTATATTATTTACTATTTACTATTTATTTTTCTTTCTTTTTCATGTTAATAAATTTCTCTTCTTATGTTTAGGAGAACCGATGAAAAAAATTAAAATTGGAATGACATCTTTAAGGAATTGGCATAACTTAGCAAAACCCTATATTCTACCCAAATCCGGGTAGGAATAACACATCCCTGCTTTAAGCTCACCCAAACCTACACCCAAACACCCACCCTACAGCCAAACACCCTTCCGTTTACATTTTCACCTCTCTAAACCCTAATTTTTCACCCTTATTCACACAAAACTCCCTCAAGCTGTCATTACCCCTTCCACTCTACCCCCACTGTCGATTTTCAAACCACCATGGCTAGGACTAGGAGTCGCGCTACCGCTGAACCCTCTTTCATCATTGACAACTATCGACGTCGGTTCTTGGCACCCCAACACGTTGACCTTGACGATACCACACCCCTCTCGCAGGTCGCGATACATTTTTGTTCCTCCAAGATGCAGAGCAAAAGGACTATCATGAGTTTCACGAAGTACCAACTCTTTTAATTTTGCAACATTTGGAACACAGATTCAATTTTGAAATCTCAAACAATCACAATCATCAATACTGAAACTTTCTAGTGCGCCATTTTAAGCCAAGTCTCTTTTCTTCGCTAACTTGACATCATTTAACTGTGCTACTTTAATCTAATCAAACAATACCGGCTTGACCTTCAACTCAGCCAACAAGCTCACATCATCATTGATACTAAGTTGAGCAAACATCTCTCACAACTCAATGGTTGTTTTCCTACTCAATGCATCAGCTACGACGTTAGCTTTACCAGGATGATAATCAATAACACAATCGTAATCTTTTAGAAGCTTGACCCAAAGTCGTTGTCTCAAATTCAACTCATTTTGTGATAGGAGGTATTTAAAACTCTTGTGATCGGTATAGATATAACACTTTTCACCGTGTAGATAGTGTCTCTAGATCTTTAGAACAAGGACCACAGGAGCTAACTCTAGGCCATACGTCAGATGGTTACATTCATGCATTTTTTGTTGACGAGATACATACACAATCACTTTTCTGTCTTGTATCAAGACACAACTGAGGCCACTCAATACAAAAACATTGTTGATCACAAAATCTTTCCCGATTCAGGTAAAGTTAAAATCAACGCCTCCATCAACATTTGTTTCAATTTTTCAAAACTTTCTTGACATTGGTCATCCCAAACGAATTGAACATTCTTATGTAATAGCTTTGTCATCGGTAAAGCTATATTTGAAAATCCATTTACAAATCTTTGGTAATAACGAACTAGCCCCAGAAAATTGTGATTCTCTAACACATTTCTCTGTGCTTTTTACTAAACAATGACCTTGATCTTTTTAGAATCAACTCTAATTCCATCTGCCAAGATAACATGACCCAAAAATAAAACTTTTGATAACCAGGATTCACATTTGCTAAGCTTTCCATATAATCGTTTCTCTTGTAACACTTGCAAAATAATTCTGAGATGTTGCTCTTGCTTTGATTAGGATTTCAAATAGATCAAGATGTCATAAACGAAAACTACTACAAATTGATCCAAGTACGGTTGGAAAATTCAGTTATGAAATCCATGAATGCCACTGGAGCATTAGTCAGCCCAAAAGGCATCACAAAAAATTTATAGTGGCCATAACATGTATGAAACATCGTCTTAGGTACGTCACTATCTTTTACCTTCAACTGATAGTAACCCGATCTCAAATCGATCTTAGAAAAGACAGAAGCTCCTTTTAGTTGATCAAACAAGTAATCGATACGAGGTAGGGGGTATCGATTCTTAGTTGTCAACTTATTCAATTGTCGATAGCCTATACAGAGTCACATCTAGCCATCTTTCTTTTTAACGAATAACACTGGAGCTCCTTGGGGCAATATACCAGGACGTATAAAGCCGCAATCCAATAAATCTTACAATTGCACCTTTAGTTCTTTTAGCTCTATGGGTTCCATACAATAAGGAGACATGGACACCGGAACTGTACCCAGGAAACTACAATTGCAAATTCAACCTCTTGATCCAGTGGTAATCCCGGTAACTCCTTGAGAAACACACTAAAGAATTCACAAATGGTATGAATCTTATTGCTGCTAGAATTCGAATTGATAACATAGGCTAGAAAAGCTTCACATCCTTGATTGAGAAGCTTATTAGCTTGAATTGTCAAAATGATACGAGTTGACTCACCAGTTTGAACACCATTCACTTCAATTATGCTATCGTCTCCATTCTGAACCACAATTTTTTTTTTTACGAAAGTCAAGAATCACTCAATGCTCAGTAAGCCAATCCATTCCCAAAATTAAATCAAAGTCACCAAATGGAATTATCAATAAATCAATAGGGAAGGTTATATTCTATACTTCTAACGGAAATCACCTACACACCTGATCTACTATTACGAATTGTCCCAAAGAACTTGACACAACTATCGATACTTTAGACTTCTCAACTTTTAAACATTCTGATTTATCTATGTCAGCATTAACATATGAGTGTGAAGATCTCGAGTCTACCAAAGCATAAATAGCTACTGAATGCAATAAAAAGATACCTGCCACAACGTCAGTAGCATCACCGTCCTCACGTGTCTATACAACATAAGCTCGTGCTAGTGTTTTGGCCTCTGCCCGATGAGTAACAATATCGCTTCCTTTTCTAGCACCATCTTTAGCAAAAGAACCGCCATGACTTGTTCTGCAGCCCCTAAATACAAGTACAGACCTTTGAGAAGAAACAAGAGTAGCATTCTCATTCGTCGAACATTCTCGAGCAAAATGCTCCATAGATCCACCGAAAACAAGCTCGAGTTAATGCCCAACATTCACCATAGTGCTTTTTCCTACAATGTTCACAATTCGAATTACCAGTATCTCCGGTCGGACCTTGCACACTACCTGTGGACACAGTCGGTTGTCGATCACAGTTTCTATCAAACCTGTCAAACTTAAAAGTTGATTTCCAACCACCGCAAAATTCCTTGGTTTATTTTGATTGTGGATGTGAGCTAGCAGCTCCAAACCGCTTCCCAGTAGTGCGAGCAACCTCAGCCTTTTTATCAAGTACCAAGGCTTGTTCTACCATCTTTGCTCATTCAACTAGATCAGAAAATTTTGTAATTCAATACGATACAAGCTGTAGCCACAATTCATCTCGTAACCCACGTAAAAATCGCTTACAACTTTCAACTTCAGATGGTATAAATTCATTAGCATACTTACTAAGTCATACGAAGTCCTGTTCATAATCGGCCAATGACATCCCACTTTACTTTAATAGTAGAAGCTCTTGCCTTCTATCTTCTATGTACAACTCTCCGACATTTTTCTTTTGAAAGAATTCCCAATAAGTCTACTCAATAGGCACGTGACGTGTTACTGACTGCAACCATGTATACGCTTCTCCTTGCAGTAGAGAAATAGTACAAATCAAACTTTCATGCGAGTTGCATTCAAGTTGTTACAAAACACATTTAGTAGATTCAATCCATACTTTTTCTATTGAAGGATCGACCCCTTTCAACCCCAAAATCTCAGTCGCACCATATCTTCGCAGTTCTTTTATCGGAGCCCATCGAACGATAGGTGCTGGCATTGTAGTAGATGTAGTTCATGGAACATGCTGAAGTGCATCAGCTATAGCTCTAAGTAACTGTGAATCACCTGCTCCATCATATCATCTCACTCAATATTAGGTCGTTGAGCACCGGTTAGGTTAACATTTGGAGTTACCAACTTCATTGCCTCACAATCATCACTATGGACATCACAAAGTAGAACTCTTGTTCCACTCCATTATCTGATTCATTTACCATCTTTTAACTATAAAACAAAAACAATTATAACCAACATCCAAATCCCAACTCAACTCGACTTAACTTTGGCATATACCTCTAGACTCAATTCTGGGCTCGATTTAGTGTGAGAATCAGCTAAACTTGTAGCTTTGATACCACTAAATGTAACACCCCCTAACCTCTCTCCGTCATCAGATTAGGGTTACGGGCATTGCTAACACGTCATACAAGACTATTCCAATTATTAGCATCAGAGTATTGGTCCATACTTCGTCTACGATTACCTTTTTAATTTATCTTCGATGATTTTAGTATAATGAACTTAATTTAGGTTTGCTAATCCACCCTAATACAGAGTAAAAATTACTCTTACAGCCCCTATTTCGAGTCTACGAGATCTTAAAAGTAGTTTAAAAATAAGCAGAGACTAATTTGAAACAATTCTAAAATTTTAGGAAATAACTAAAAAAATTTTGATTACAAGGGTCACACATCCGTGTGGCCAGGCCGTGTACCTCACACAATCGAGACACACGCCCGTGTGGCTAGGCTGTGTAACTCTTCGACTTGGATCACACGCCCATGTGCATTGCCCGTATGTTACACATACCTCTGTGTGTTGACCGTGTGTGACACACGCCCATGTGGTCAGGCCATGTGCACGTAAAAGTACCTTAAAACTCAAGTTTACCATTTCCTACTTACGTAGGCAATATGCGACTCAATTTTCAACCATTTAACCTCTTCAAAACACGATT
Source organism: Gossypium hirsutum (assembly GCF_007990345.1). Taxonomy (NCBI): domain Eukaryota; kingdom Viridiplantae; phylum Streptophyta; class Magnoliopsida; order Malvales; family Malvaceae; genus Gossypium; species Gossypium hirsutum. The sequence continues at coordinate 48,906,183 of NC_053424.1, forward strand.
AAACATGCCTAAAATACATCAAATTCATCACCAAATATGCCTAACCAATGTATCCTCATTGGTACCACATTTTATATGTTCAAATACATCAACAACACATCCAACATTCAAGACTTTCAGTTATATCACATTTACCATAATTGGACTGTCACTTATTTATTTAAGCAATTAAACTTTAATCTAACACATACCAAATATAAACTAGGCTAACATACAAACATAGCCTCAACTACAACCATATATACATTTAAGCATCATTTCACTAGCAACAAAGATAACCACACCCTATAGACAATATCAACAAAAAACACCCTAGGTACATGTCATTACAAAATGAAATATCACCACAGTTGAGCTTGGGATTTGTGATTTGATACTGAGTCAGCAACAATTTGATCAGTACCTAGACCGCGCACATAAAACAAAATCGCACGCTGAGTAAAACTCGGTGATATTTCTATAATCGAATAATATAAACTTGATATAATTATTTAACATGCAATATGCAACAATTAATCTATGTTCATGTATTTCAATTCAATAGTATAATTTTTGCTCATTCCTTATTCACATCGGCTAAGATTTTCACATGTTCAAATATATAAGTATATATCAATGACATTTAATTTAACATTTGAATACATCATCTCATGCAATTGCATGATTCATATATTTGATCAATACTTGAATTCATTCAAGTTTCACATCTCAATTCATCATTTCTTATCTCATTTCTCATTTCGTAATCATATCTCATATTTTCCATTTCAATATTTTCTCATCTCATCTTTTCCATTTCAATATCAATCACATAAATTATTATTTTACTTTCCCCTATTAACATGACATGGACTCAGACAGATACACGAATGCAAACCAACACACCAGTTTGGCACCCAGTGCCTCATCAGATAAATCCGAAGTAATAGCTGTAAATTGACACTCAGTGTCTCTTCGGTTAACCAAAGCAAATTGGCACTCAGTGCCTCCTCGACTTGATGTCGAAGTAATCCCTGAACTCTTCTTATCCTATGGCATGCCATCTATATCCGACTTAGTCCGATACAATTAATAGAGATTCATTTCACTTTTCAATACAACCAATGTCTCAATTTCATAAATGTATATCATCTAATATAAGCATATAATTAATTTGATAATAATAACATTTTTCTCAATACACATATATTCATAATCAATATATTTCGTAATATACAAAATCAATCCATTTCATTTCAATTATGAATTTAATTCATCCCAAAGTACCAAACTGCTCACCTCAATTGCTTACCATATGTAAACAATTACATATGCAATAATCTACTATTTAATTCGGATTATAGAAACACAAACTGTGAATTCTGAGCTATTTGTCTTCGATTTTATCCTTCCCTCCCTTTTTATTCGAAGATTTCAGTACAACGTTATCTACGGAATAAAACAATTAAATGACATTAATATTATACATTTCAATTTCACATTAAATTTTAATTTTCACACTATATTTTGCTTATTATTCAATTGAGTCCCTAAATCGAGACTAATTTTAATCTTCACAATTAACTTTATATTTATATACTAATTTCACTCTAAACCATATTTAGCTTCCTATTTTCCAATTTGACCCCTTAATTTCGAATTTTTCACACGTTATGTTTGGTTTGCCTGAACCATTCCAGTCATATTCAATTTTCAACATAATCTCAGACGTTTGGTTGATTGAATGTGATTCCGCAAAATTGCCTAACATGGGACTAAACAACAAAGTCCTGTAATAGCTATTTAGTACACTCATGTCTGAACGGCTATTCTGCAAATACTCCGAATGAGGGAAATTTTTTTTACCATATTACCCATGAAAAAACAAATCATCTAAAACTCACAATTTAAAGAAAAAAACTCAATCAAAACTCCCCAAAAGATTAGTCAACTTAAAAACACCTAAAAATAGAGAAAATTTAAGGATTCTCTAAAAATGAAGGATTCTCTATCTCCTTAGGTCTTAGGTGAGATTTCATATTCCAGATGAAAAGAAGAGGGAGACTGGGAGAGGATGAATATTGATGTATAGTGATGACGGCAACAGATGAAGCATGGCTTTGGATTTTTTATTTTCCGGGCTTTTGCATATGGGTGAGATAGAAAGAGGAGTGAATGGGTGAGGCTAAGCAAGAGAAAAGAAGAATCATTATCAATTCATGCTATCAATGGACAAAGATGAAGGCAAGTCCACGGACGAAGGCTGATTTTGGATTTTTTATTTTCTAGGCTTTTGCACATGGGTAAAATTGAAAAAGAATGAATGGAGTAAGAGAAGAGAAATTATTATGAATCTAAAAATGAAAAGAAATGTTTTAGTAGTAAATTAGTATGGATAATATTTTTATAAAAATAAAAATATAATTATATTAAAAATGTTATTAAATATTTTTTATTTTTATTTTTATGAAATCATATTTAATAATAATCCTATTAAAATTTAATAACAATAACAATAATCATCTACTTAACAAAATTCTGCTAAGGGTGTTCTGTTCATTTTAGCTTTTTTGGTATGTTATTACAATCTCTATTTCATTCAACCAAACAGAAGAATACTCTTACAGTTCTATTCCATTCTACTCAACCAAACTATTGAATTACTGATTATAACTCTATTTCATTACAACTCTATTACATTACAACCCTATTTCATTACAACCCTATTCCATTCCACTGAACCAAACGTGGTGTTAGTCCCTATTGTTCAAAATCAACAATTAATTCCACTATTTAGCCATTTTCCATTTCTAACTTAAAAATCTATCTATTTAATTCCTAATACTTAAGCTATTCAACAATGTCAACATCTAAAATCTTGAACAATACTAAAAATTACAACATGGGTCGAGTAGCCCTAGGTACCGAGATTCTAAAAACGTAAAAATTACAAGTATAAAAGACTAAATTGACTAACCAATTAAAATTTGGAAGTTGGAAACCCATAGAGCCGTCGGCCTCTTTTGTTTTCTTTAATTTGCATGCATTCCTCTTTCTATTTCTTTATTCTTTCTTTCTATTATTATAACTATTATTATATAATATAATTTACATATATTTTATATCATTTATTATAACATACATATATATAAAGTAATATATATACATCATACATTATTAGTGCCGTCCACCACACTAAGTAATTGCTTAATTGCTATTTTAGTCTTTTTAGTTTATTTTAATTTATAAATTAACTTTTACCCTTTACGCGATTTAGTCATTGAACTTTCGTAATTCCTAATTTCACAAAATTCATTAATCTAAAAATTAATTAGCTACTAAACTAACCCCGTAATATTTAATAAAAATATTTACGGGTCTAGTTTACTAAAATGGAGTTCTAAAAATACACTTTCCGACACTCTTGACTATTGGATCGTTACATATTCTTTAATTGTCATATTACCTTTTTTAATCGAACATAACTCATGTTTAATGCGAGACAATTTGGCTCCAATCACGGCGATGAACAATCAATTTGCGTTACTCCAGACATCGCACAAAGTCTTTGCATATGTAAAACAAGAAAGTAGAGTACCACTTATTGTGGACAACAACTAGGACACAAGCAACTTATCTTGTTGATGAAAGAACGATGCCTCTGGAGTCGGAACCAGAGGACCTTCCGGAGATGGAACAAACTGTGGTGGAGCAAGTAAGGTTCCTTCAATAAAACCTGTTAACTCATACCCTTCAACAATCAATTTTATGTGTTGTTTCCACTGAATAAAGTTGCCTTCATCTAATTTGATAGTGTCATGTCGAGGGAAACATTGAACTAACTGAGAACTTGATAGAACATTGGACGGATTACCATTGTTTGCAGAAACGGACTCAGTTGAGTTAGCCATGAAAGCGCAGCACAAGCAAGTCTCCAAGACTTAGGCGAAACCATGTAAGTGTATACAAGGAAATCAATAGAAAATGAAATGACTGAAATGAATTGAAAAATGATTTATTATTACCTACCTTAATATAGTTTTAACTAGTGTATTTATAAACAATTTTAGAGAGATAACTACTACTAACAACTTGTGAACAGCTTATTAACCATACTAACAACCTGTTATGGAATATAATAAGCATTAATTGTAAAAGTTAGTTAAGATAGTTAGTTGGGTTCAGCTGTTAAATGGTTAGTTAGTTAGCAGTTAGTTAATGACTTTATGTATTAAATACTCAGCTTATTCTTCTTTTGAAAGGAAAAAATGAAGTCAGCTTACTTTTCAACTGAGTACGGTCCTTTCAAGTAGGTCATGTATTTGAACAGGATCAGATTGCTGATATCTTGACCAAGCCCTTATCAGTAGGGTTGTTCAACAAATTTAGAAGAAGGCTTAGAGTTGTTTCCATAGGAGGTGATGACATGAAGAAGCAGGAGAAGTCGATAAGCATGGGGCATGTTATGGAATATAATAAGCATTAATTGTAAAAGTTAGTTAAGATAGTTAGTTGGGTTCAGCTGTTAAATGTTTAGTTAGTTAGCAGTTAGTTAATGACTTTCTATATTAAATACTTGGATTATTCTTCTTTTGAAAGGGAAAAAGTGAAGTCAGTTTACTTCTCAACTGAGTACGTTAAGACAACCTAATAGATTCTTTACTAATGACGTATTCTAACAGAGACTTTAGAAAAGCTTTGTAAATATTCTGGTTAATCAATAAAATACACTCTCTCTTTGCTTTCTCATTCTCTTTATTCTTTACTTTTCTATCATTTTATTTTATAACATAAAAGTATTATTAAGTCAAATTCTACCTTACAATGAGAGAGGGTGGTTCCTTATTTATAGGAAAAAGGCTCTTTTGATCCAATAGATATAATTAATATAAGTGTACAATAAAATGAAGTCTTTTTTAATCCAATAAATACAATTAAGATAATGTTTTTACAATCTTAAAAGACTCTAGAGCTTTAGAAGGTTTGTATTCAAATCTATAAGATTTTTAATCCCTTCCATAAACTTGTGAACTTATTTAAAGCTTTTAAGCTCATTCGACACATTTTAGAATCATTTATGAGGATCTAGTAATTTAAACTGTCTTGTTACAGAATTGTTGCACCTAGAAAATTGATATTGTGCACAATTAACATATTTGTAGTACCAAGTAGGTTTTAGATAATTTCCATTGTTTTGTGCGGGAAGTGGTTGTAGAAGGCACCACCATACTGCCAAAATTATTTTGCAGTCTTATTATTTATTTCTTGGTTGCATATAATTCTTTTAATGACTAACTAAATCTCCTATCTAATTTTATAATTAATTTGGGATAAAATCATAAGATGTTGGTTAATATTTAGATTTGTCTGGTTGGCGTTACAATTAGGAGAAGAGAAAGCTTTACCTTTAATTGCTCCCGCTGTAACACCTTGAATTTGGGCCTAGAAGTTTTGGGCCTTGAGCATGGGAGCGGTTGAAGGCAGCTTATAATATTCTGTTGTGCGTGAAAATTTCGTTAATGAAGGCTTGTTCTAGTGGTTAAGTGTGCTGAGAAGTGTTGGAGAAGTCCTGGGTTCAAACCTGGACTCTAGCAAAAATTTTGGTTTAAGGTGAATCAAACCCTGGGTGTAGTAGGTAGGCCTTAAGAATATTGTTGGAGAAATTGTGACACAAAAAGCCTTGTGGCTTAGTGGCAAGTAGAGTGTGGAGCATTTAAGGGGAGGCATGGGTTCGAATCCCATGGCAAGCAAAGAGCATTTATTTTGCTAACAGGGGGTGGCAAGAGTTGGTGTTGAATTTAAACTCTAATGTTGGAGGGATCCCACATCGGGAAGCTAACATAAGAGTGGATGCGAAGCTGGCTTTAAATAAAGAGAACCATGAGGAGAGTAAGGTACCTTTCTTGGCTGATCCCTTTCGCTTTATGGCGTGCTCGTTTGGGTTGGGCGTCGGCTAAGAGTGCTCGGAGCGTGGATTAACTCCAGTCTCCTATCAAGTGTGTATTTCTCACTACTCTAGCTATAGGATGGCTACTTCGGGTCGCGATGGGCCAGAAAGGGTCATGTGGGCCTAATGGGCCTACGGGCCCAATTGGATAAGTTGTTTGATTGTGTAGTAAATATTGGACTGGGCTAGGTGAATCTCATATCTGTGGCTAAATTTGGGCTAAAAGGGCCACACGAGCGTGTGGGCCCATTTGGGCCGAGAATAGGCTTTAGGCCCATTCGTATTGTTATCCCTGTTTAGAATACTTTAGTTTACCAAATTACTGAAATACCCTCGACTTGTAAAATTACCAAAGTACCCCCGATTTATAAAATTACCCAAATATCCTCGATTTGTAAAATCACTAAAATAAGATAGAATTACCATTTTACCCTCGATTTACAGAATTATCGTTTTACCCTCGATTTATAGAATTACTATTTTACCCTCGATTTACAGAATTACCATTTTACCCTCAATTTACAGAATTACCATTTTACCCTCGATTTACAGAATTACCGTTTTACCCTCGATTTATAGAATTACTATTTTACCCTTGATTTATAGAATTACCGTTTTACCCTCGATTTATAGAATTACCATTTTACCCTCGATTTATAGAATTACCGTTTTACCCTCGATTTACAGAATTACTGTTTTATCCTCGATTTACAAAATTATTGAAATACCCTTAGTTTACAAAATTACCAAAATACCCTCGATCAATAAAATTACCAAAATACCCCTGGTTTGTAAAATTACAAAAATAACCTTGGTTTGTAAAATTACTAAAATACCCTTGACTTGTAAAATTACCAAAATACCCCTGATTTGTGAAATTATCAAAATACTCTCGATTTGTATAATATCGAAATACCCCTGTAGGATAGAATTACCGAAATACCCCTGTAGGGTAGAATTACTGAAATACCCCTGTAGGGTAGAATTACCGAAATACCCCTGTAGAGTAGAATTATCGAAATACCCCTATAGGGTAGAATTATCGCAATACCCTGTAGGGTAGAATTACCGAAATACCCCTGTAGGGTAGAATTACTAAAATACCCTTGTAGGGTGGAATTACCGAGATACCTTGTGGGGTAAAATTACCATTTTGCCCCTAAGGTGTTAAATGACTGTTTTGCCCTTATGGCGAAGTGACTAACTTGGACTGTGTGGTTGACGAATTTGATTGTGAATATATGTTGGTATATGAATGACTTGACTGTGATTGTTTGATTCAAATATGGGCATGACATTCTGCATACATGACATGTTGCATGGGTTGGGATTTTGTACGGAGGAAGATCTGATCTGTTAGGATTGCATGGTTGCTTGACGACTGTGGATCCACCGAAGGCTTAAGAGCTGTATATTTGTACTGATTTGATAAGGTCGCACAGGTCGCCCAAGACGACTGTGGACTGATCAATGGCTGAGTGCCGATCATATTTACCCGAGGCTGTGTGCCGACTATATTATTGTCGCTGATGGCTATGTGCCTAACATGATACAGCTACCGATGGCTTAAAGCCTTCTAATTATGGCTTTGTGTCAACCTACATATGGCTCTGTGCCAACCTGATTATGGCTGTGTGCCAAACGTATTTGCCTAAGGCTATGTGCCAATATATGGTTATTGACGACTCTGTTTCGATCACATTTACCTAAGGCTGTGTGCCGGTTATGTTACTCTAGTTGATGGCTATGTGCCTAACATAATGCAGTTATCGATGGCTTTGTGCCACGTATTCTGTTAAGTGGCTTTGCCACATTATCTATTTCTGGTGGCTATGCCACTAATATCTGTTCTGGTGGCTCTGCCACAATATCTGTATCTGGTGACTCTGCCACAATATCTGATAACTGAGCAGCAATGATGCAACTGTGGAGTGTAGGGCTGGGTGGGTTGAGCTATTCCCCACATGGAGTGTAGGGCTGGTACGGGTGGAGTGTAGCGGTTGGTTATATGCTAGATTGGGTTGGGATTGCATTCACATTCTGATATTTTATTCTGTTACCTGATACTGATTATGATTTTGATTCTGTTACCTGATACTGATTCTGATTCTGATTCTGATTCTCATTCTAGTTCTGATAATGTTTCTTATTCTGTAATGGGTTAAAGCCCATCTGGTACTGTCTGTTATAGTGGGCTAAGGCCCAATTGATATTGAAACTGTAAGTAAGGCTGGGGCCAGACTTTTAATTTTTTTATATGACTGACTGTTCCTTTTTATAGTAGGGGGATTTCACACTGAGTTTTCGTAAACTCACCCTGTTTATTAACCTTTCAGGTAATTTCCAGCCTTAGACGGATCGGAGTTGCGAGGGGCTCAGAGGAAGCCACACACACTGTTTATGTTATAGTTTTGATTATTGCTTTTAAATGTTTTTATGTGGGTTGTAGTAAAGCCGTTGTAATTTTCTGGATTTCAAATTTGAAATTTTATTTATTGTTCTTATAATTGCTAGTATTAGAACACGGTTTTCCAAAGCAACTACTGTTGTTCAAAACATCACGTATCCGCAATTGTTTTTAAATCAAGCTTCCGCAACTGCCAATATTTTCACAAAGTTGTTAAGAATGTTATTCAGCTGAGGTTTCTAACAAGGTTTAAAAAGGGTATAAGTTTTTAATTATTAAGAAAGGTTTTTAATGGAAACATGGTTTTCGAAAAACACTTCAATGTGACATGTCAGATTCGAGCCAAACTTTTAGGCCGGGTTTGGGGTGTTACACCCGCCCCAATAATGATTAATTTAGATATAATTGAGTGATTATTACACTAGGTTAAGACGTTATTTATTTAATATTAAATTATGTTATATTTGAGCTAGGTAAAATCTTGATGTAAAAGACAATATTAAAGTTATTATAAGTGAAAGAAAGATTTATGTAAAAATATTTATTAATGCATGCAGGATTTATTTAAAGGTATATAATAATAATAATAATAATAATAATAAAGTCCTAAAAATATTATTGTTCCCACCAAGTCATTCAGCACCAAGAAATAGAAAAATCAAATTCCAAAATCAACAATTACGTATAAAGAACATTCCAATTTACTCAATCAAATTACAATGTTTTTTCCTGCTTATGAAATCTGACTTTTTCTTTTCTTCCACTTTCCAAGATCTTTCTCTTTTCAATTCTCTTACATCTTTCCCACCCCAAAAAGCAATCAACAATTCCCTTCATATACCTCACTTTTCCGCCATTTTTTCCTTCATTTCTCAATATTTTGAGTTGATAAACCGGCGATGAACGATCTGTTTTCAGGCTCTTTCTCTCGATCCCGAAGCTCAGAATTTTCCCCTGATCACCACGTAATCCAGATGACTCCTCAACCCTCCTCCACCGCCGGCGACGGCGTTGACCACCTCCACAAGTTCTTCAAGGACGTCGACTCCATCGACGGTGAGCTCAAAGAACTCGAGAAGCTCAACGGCGACCTCTCCTCCTCCCACGAGCAAAGCAAGACGTTGCACAACGCGAAAGCCGTGAAGGAATTGAGAGCAAAGATGGATTCCGACTTAAACATGGCGTTGCAGAAGGCCAAGCTTATTAAGGCCAGGCTCGAAGCACTTGATCGGTCCAGCGACACAATCCGGAACATGCCCGGGTGTGGACCGGGGTCATCTTCGGACCGGACGAGGACGTCGGTAGTCAACGGGTTGAGGAAGAAGTTGAAGGATTCGATGGAAAGCTTTAATAGTTTGAGAGAAAAGATATCGTCTGAGTATAGAGAAACTGTTGAGAGAAGGTATTTTACGGTCACCGGCGAAAACCCAGATGTGCAGACTCTTGATCTTTTGATTTCAACAGGTCAGTTGAATCCATTCAACTATCTTACTATAAGACCCATTTTTATGGGTCATGTTTTAAAAAATTTGAAAGTAAAAAATATTTATAATTATTTGATTAAAATTTGGATGGACAGATTTATACCATACGATAAATAACGAATTAATCCTTTTTTTATTATTATTATAAAACTAAGTCCTTTGCATTTAAATTTTAAAGTAGAAATGTAAGTTTTAAATCTCGACAATTTTGAACATTATAAAAATGTTGATTTATTGTGTTTTAAAATAATATTTTTTAAAGGCTTATTTTTGTACGTTATTCAAATACGATAATTAATTATTTTTCAACATTCAACTTTGAAAACCTTGTCTTTTATTATTATTATTTTATAAAGGGGAAAGTGAGACATTTATGCAAAAAGCGATTCAAGAACAAGGGAGGGGAAGAGTTTTGGATACAATAAACGAGATTCAAGAAAGGCACGATGCTGTTAAGGACTTGGAGAAGAATCTCAAAGAACTTCACCAAGTTTTCATGGATATGGCGGTGCTGGTTCAAAGCCAAGGTGAAGAACTGGACGACATCGAGAGGCAAGTGAACCGAGCTAATTCGTACGTGAGAGACGGAGCTACCCGACTTCAAACCGCTAGAAATTATCAGAAAAATACCCGCAAATGGACTTGTTATGCTATCATACTCCTACTCGTCATCATCTTGATTATCGTGTTAGTCATCGTGAGACCTTGGTAAAAACAATGGCGGTGGCCGTCTACAGCTTTTCAGTGTTGTTGGCGAGACATCATTTTGATTATCGATTCTTTTGTGTAAACTAAAGTATTTTTGGTTTCAATTCGCTTTCTTGTTTTCACGGGGTTGCTACAAATAGTGTGTATATAAAATTATGATGTTAGATATAAACTGTTTCATTGGTTTATGCTGGATAGTTTATAAATAAATTTTATAATTTGGTTTATCTTATAAAATAAAGAGAGATGAGGAGAACAAAGAATAAATAAAATATGAAAATAACAGAGAATGTACTTTATTGATCAAAAGGGGTGATTACAATGCTTCATTAGAGTTTTTATTTATAGGCATAAGTTGTATAAAAGAAGTAGAAATCTAATTCTAATAACTATTAGAATTTAAAGTACATTAAAACTTTATCTTGATCATGATGGATATTCACTTAATAAGATATTCATAACACTCCCCTTTGAATGTCTATTGATAGATAATATGCATCGTTAAAACCTTATTAGAAAAAACCTTGTGGGATAAAACCCTAATTAAGGAAAAAGAATACACAATCTATAATACGCATAATACGCCGCCTTATTAAAAACCTTACTAGGAAAATCCAATGGAACAAAACCTCGATTAAGGAAAAAATAGTGCAACGCGTATTTACTCCCCCTCATGAAAACATCACATATTTTCTCATATTCTACGTATTCAATCTTGAATACTAGTTTTTCAAATGATTATTTGAATGTATTTGATAAGCATTTATATTACCATTCTTTTAAAAGTCACGAGTGAGGGAAATTGGGAAAATATATTTTGATCTCTTCAGGAGATTCAACAATAATCATAATAAACTTTAATCATGATTCTTATATAAAAACACAAATAGGTATCTTGGATCATTTTATAATCCTCCTTCAACTACTCAAATTTACCATATATGTTCAAATTATTTCAATTCATATAAATGAATAATTTCCCAAGAATTTCAATATGCTTCTAGCATTCTAAATCTTTCAAGGATTTTAATATAAACTTTACTATATAGTGATTTATAAATGTTGTAACAACAACCATTAGATGCAAGTTAAATCTTTTATGAATTGTCAATTTAATAATATATCTAAAGGTTATTGCATCCACCACAAAAGAATATTATATCTTTTCATAATCAATACCAATACTTCGCGAAAAACTTTATATTTTTGTTCCACTTTTGCAAAACTATTTCATTTGCACCCTCATTGGCTTTATACCTTTAGATTCCAAAAACTCCTCGAATTTAATTGTACTTGAGTTGCGTCTTTCTATTTTGATCAATTTATTTCATATCTATATTTCTCAATAGATTTATTCAAGATCCTCCTTTTATTTCATTATTTCAATAATATTATTGCATGCAAAATCATTATCGACCACTTTTATTATTCGATTCCACATTTTCTCTAATTGACATAACTTATCGAGATCTTTTATTTTCATTATTTTAAAATCCAGTTTCAGGTGCCTGAATATCTTCTGAAGTTTTACTTATTAGTTATGTCTTGGGTCTCTTCTGGAGCACCCGCCTCCACTATATGACCATCTAAAAGAATTTTTCATCTTTGGAACCGATCAATCTATATAACACTTGGTTATTTTTATTAAGTTCGTAAATACATCTAATAGTTAACTTGTAATGAGTTATCCTTATTGAACTTCTAGTTCAAATTACTCTCCCCCAACTCATAATAAGTTATTATTTCTCTCTCCTTAATGTTGGGAAAACTGACAACTCATGTCATAATTAAATCTCGAATTAATAGCTCAAAAATATTATAAGGAAACTCATATAAATATACATTCCCTATCTCTTATTATGAACCATCTTTGTGCGTTGTGATGAAGCAGTTGGAACATATACCGCACATTCAAAAATTTTAAGATAGGAAACATTTGGCTCTTGACCAAAAATAAAATAAAATGGGGAGTATTTATAATTTATTGGATTGATGCGTACAACATGTAAATCAATACAAGCATGAATCTCATGCTGAAATAGAAAGTTTTGTTCCCATAAGTAATGGTTTAGCTATTAGTTGGAGGCATTTGATAAACAATTCAGCTAAATCATTTTGTGTGTGAACATGAGTTATAGGATGTTTAACTTTTATCCCAATTGACATGCAATAATCATTGAAAACTTGAGATGTAAACTCACCAACATTAGCAAGATGAATTATTTCAATTGCATAATCTAAAATTAACCATTTAAACGAGCAATCTTGCAAATGACCGATTGCAAATTGATAACATATATGTGATTATTTTGTAGATGCATCTACCAAAATCATATAATATCAAAACCATCCACATAGTGGATGAATAGGTCCATATTCATTTCAGAAATGCAAGATATTAAATCTCAACTTTAGCTAATGAGTTTCTAAGAATCAATTTTCATTGAGAACAAACAACAAATGAGAATTCTTTAAATTAAAGAATCTTCTAGTTTTTTTAACGAATGTCCATATGAATTCTCAATTAATTTTTGCATCATATATGATCCAAGATGGTTTAACTGGTCACCCCAAGTAGTAAATACATTTGTATCAGTAAACTTCTGATTTACTTTAACATGCATTTCAATTGTACTAACAATGTCAATATAAATTGTGACAAATTGATACTTTTACTATTATTCTTTTTTCTTTGTATCCACATATAAGTAATATTGTGACATTTACTACTACAAATGTCCAAATCAATGTGAAGTCTATAATGCCACTAAGTCAATAAATATAATTTCCAAATAATTATATACAGTATTCGCTTCAGTGAATATGCCAAAATCTTGAAATGCCCAAAAATCTATTAATATCAAACTTTGAGAGTGGATCTTATTTTCTAGGTGTACACAGGTACATAACCAGTGACTTTTCATACATAAGTTTCTCTTGCAAGTTCTCATCAGTAATATTTTTCCATGTAATTTTAATTGAGAACTTATTCTAAATACTCTAGAGTATATACTCAATTTTTTTAAAAATTTGCAACTTCAAGTGCATCCAACCATAATGAACTTTAGGTAGAATTATCATATTCTATAACTCATAAATAGATCTTTCACAATCGAATATTTTGCTTTCAACTCCTTTAATAAAGATGATGACAAAAGAATATCACAAAAATTATAAATTAATAACCCAATCCATTTTTTTAATCATATGAAATATAATATTTTCCTAATTTACAATCTTCATATGAGATCCATTATGAAAATCTTTTAAAACCAATGGATTAACCATCACAAGGTATTAATATATTAGCTCTTCTAGAGCTTTCAACTAATTTTGTACTACCAAATATTGGAATAATATTGGTTTGTTTCAGTACCAAATAAGATAAATATTTTCTATTTGTAATAATAAAATTCATTACTACATTTTCATATAATTCGTCAAAGAATATTAACAGAAACAAAATATTTGGGCTACGCCACATATGTGGCCAATAATATTTCATATCACATATTGATAAGTTATTTTTACCCTTTAAAGAGTTATCTTGAGAACTCATTGTTCTCTTATTTATTGCTATGTTCCCAATTTTAGTGGTTCACTAGTATATCTTTTATTTTCTTTATGTTTACATTCGCTTCGGGAAATGCAACAAACCTAGTAGGACAGACTTTTAAATATCCCAATATATTCTTTATTTCATAATTACCATCACAAACATGCGTCAGATTTCAAATCAAAATCTATTTATGCATGTTGTCATGATTAGTCTCCAATTATAATAAACAATTAATAAAACATAGTAAAATATACTTGAAGATCTTTAAAATCATCGTCATCATTAGAAGGTATGAGAGAGTTCTAAAATATTCTTGATTTCATATGGATAATGATATCAAATCTTTCACCATCCTTAAGAACAAAAAGTAAAATAAGTTAATCAAAACAATGATAACATATAATGAAAGAAGAATGAAAAATAATAATCAGATATGAAACATTAAATAAAAGAAACTTTCTGTAAAAGCTTTGCATCTTGTCATCAAAGAAATTGAAAATCATGGAGGATAAATTTGATCGTCGATAAAAGGAACTATCACTTTGAGCAAGATCGTGCTGATAACGTGTTATAAAATAAAGAGAGATAGGGAGAATAAAGAACAAAGAAAATATGAAAGCAACAGAGAATGTACTTTATTGATCAAAATGGGTGATTACAATGCTTCATCTGAGTCTCTATTTATAGGCATAAAAAGTAGAAAAGAAGTAAAAATCTAATTCTAATAACTATTAGAATTTAAAGTATATTAAAACTTTATCTTGATAACGATGGGCATCCACTTAATAAAATATTCATAACAGTTTATGATTTTTTACAAATAGACATGCAAATGCACACAAATATCCATTTTTGAAATCATAGCTATTGGTGGGGTTAAGATGTGGAGTTATATCTTGTATTTTTTTACTTTTCTTCTCCCAGTTAAACTTTAACTCTGGTTAGTAGTATAGGTTATTTTAATATTATTTAACCTACAAATTTAGCCTATAAATAGACCCTTTTTTTTTCATCCTAGAAAAATAAATTAGCTTTTACAAGCTTTTAGAGAATCTTATGTTTACATTTTGAAGGTTCTTATTTTGGGTTTCAGCGTTTAGTTTTATTTTCATCCTTTTGTACTCTTGGTTTTTTTTCATTTTAGTGAAATTATCTTTACCTGTGGTTTTTTATCCTCTTTAGAGAGGTTTTTCGCGTAAAATTTTTTATTCGATCTTTTCAATTTCTTTGTTATTTAACTTGTTTGTTGTTTAACTGGTTTATCCCTAACAAATTGGTATTAGAGCTAGTTCGATTTTTGAAATCAATCCATTTAGAGATGACATCAACAAGGTTTGATATTGATAAGTTCGATGGCATCAAAAATTTCAATCTGTGGCAAGTTCGGATGACGAAAATTCTAATTTAGGACAATTTTGAAAAGACACTTATAGAGAAGAAGCCTGCAAACATGGATAAATTAGAATGAGATAGGTTATATAAAAAAGCTCTATCCATGATTCAATTATATTTAACAAATAATCTGTTGTAGGAGGTTTTGATGGAGAAAACGACATTCACATTATAGAAAAGGTTAGAAACCCTCTATGCGGCTAAATCTCCAACTAACTGATTAGTGCTGAAACAATGGTTGTACACGTTCCACATGAACGAAGGTGAGCACATTAGAGATCACATAAGTCAATTTATTACTCTTCTAAATGATTTAAAGAATGTTGAGGTTCATATTGACAATGAAGATCAAACTATGTTATTCTTGTAACACCCCAAACCCAGCCCAGACGTTATGACTGGATCCGACATGCCACATCGAAGCGTTCAAAACATTTTATATTGTTGATCCAGAAAAAACTTACTTAGTGTTTTAAAGGATAATTTCATTATAGGTTAAAGTGAATGGAAGCTGTGCACCAGGTAGGAAACCGGAAAAGAGGTGGTGAGTCCATCGGACTGCTTAAGTACCAAGCTCCCTTCGGATCCAATCCTAGACATGCACACCGCCATTGCCACACCTTAACGTCATGGATATTTCTAGGAAACCGATTTTGATTAAGTCATTTTTAGGAAAAGTGATTAATTTTGGAAAATACTTTCATTGCGGAAGCTTTGCTTGTTGTCGTATTATTTTGAAATCAATTGTTGTTTTTGAAAACGCGCCCTAAAGCTATCCAATTTCAACAGTTAAAATAAGTAATACCTATCTTAGTAACACATATTAAAACCATCAAAAATAATTAAGCGGCCTTATTACATATAAAAACCCAAACCTCAACGTAAATAATAGGATGTCCAGTTCACCAGAAGAAAACCAAACTTTCAGAACGGGTGGCCACTCCGAATTCCCTCACAGCTCCAAACCCACTATGGTTGGGGATTTCCTGCGTGGATGAAAATAAAAGGGGTGAGTTTGAGGAAACTCAGTGTGTAAGGAAAACCCATTCAAAGCCCAAGTCAGCTCAAGCCCATTGGGCCTAAGCCCATTCAGGTAACAATGATACTGGGCCAGAGCCCTTTTCAGATTACAATAAACTGGGCCTTAGCCCCTTATTCAGATAACAGTATGGCCCATAGGCCCATTTCAAAATACATGCAACATCAGTAAACATATGCAAGCCCATTTGGGGAGACTACTCAACCCACCAACCACTACACTCCACCCGTACCAGCCATACACTCCATGTGGGGAATAGCTCAACCCACCCAGCCCAACACTCCACAGTTGCAGCCTTGCTGCTCAGTTAACAGTAAATTGAGGCAAAACCTCCAGTACGTGGACAAGCCACTTTCAGTACTTCCTCATTCAATATCCCAGTCCCATGCATCAGATAATAACAACATGGCATGCAGTAAATAACAACAGTCAAACATGCATTTAGGTCAATTTAACCCTAGGGGTATTTCAGTAATTTATCTCCTAGGGGTAAAACTGTAAATTTTCCACTTTTAAAGGTATTTCAGTAATTTATCTATTTTAGGGTTTTTCATGCATATTCCTACCTTTCACGTACTAACAGAATCACTACCAAGGGTTCTTACCGAATTGGGCCCGTTGGCCCATCATTCCAGTTTTGGCCCATTAAGCCCAAAAATATCAAGGGCACAGAAATCATGCACTTTGCAGTCCAAACATTGTAGCTTACCAAAAACATTAATCGATTTACCTCACGAGCATTCGCACACTCGCAAATCTACAAAATATCGGTTTTTGGCATTTCGGCTTTTCGACTTTTGCCGATCTAGACTAAGAAAGAGGGTGTTAGTTACACACCTGTTTGCAACGATATGCTGACGAGATCCACACACGAACTGCCTACAATTGGATTACAATATTCGGCCAACCACACCTACAGATCATAGTAAGCTTATAAGAAATCAATAAGCAACTCATTAACAAATTTTTGTCAATGTTTACCACATAATCATAATTTTACTGCAAGCTGTCTTCCTGAGCAACAATTACTAAATCATTTATAACTGGAGCTACAAAACTCCAAATCAAGTGCCGTTAACTTTCCCTGAAAATAGACTCATATATATTATATCCATAAAATTTTAAGAATTTTTGGTTTGGCCAATCAATACCAGAGTTTTCTTAAAGTTTCCCATGTTTCACTGTTTGACTAATCTGACCACTCTTCATTACGAATCAAATTTCTCGCTGTACAGAATTCAAAATATGTTCTCGTTTATTTCATTTGAAACTAGACTCATTAAACTTTAATTATTATTCACCTTCTAACTCATCTCTCACAATTTATGGTGATTTTTCGAAGTCAAGTTGCTGCTGCTGTCCCAAGCAGATTTATTACCAAATCACTCTTTCACACCTAACTTGCATGCTTGTTATTTAAACATGTATATCACCAACCAATCATCACATATCTATGATTTTACTTAAGTATAATCTCCATTTCATCATTTTAAAGCATAACATGTTAGCCGATTTTTCCCCTTAGCATCTAAGGCACATGCATGCTCATTTCTTTGGCTCAACTTCACCTATCTTCCATTTTTCATCAAAAGAACATGAAACAACAACCATTTTCTTCATTTTAATTCATGACTAAATGCTCACAACACAACTAAAAACAAAAATATGCTTCAAGAGTTAAGGTAGAATCAAAAAGAACTCATGAACATCAAGATAGAAGCAAACTACCATGAACTTACCTTCAATTTTCTTCCCCAAGTGACCGAACATTCAAGAGCTTTCTCCTCTCCTTTCTCTTCTCTAACTTTCGGCTATGATGAACAAAGATGGACAAAACTTTGTTCTTTTCACCCCTTTTTCTTTTAATAAAATTTCATATTTCATCAATTTAATTCTTTAATACAAAAGACATGAAATGCCCATCATGGAACATTTACCTAACCCATTATCATGGAATATTTACCTAATCCGTTATCATGGAACATTTACCTAACCCATTATCAATTTGTACCATGAATTATGGATATCAAGTGCTCATATTGTCTACAACAACATGATGGCTGGCCATTTCATGTAAAATGGGAGGTTTGTCATGCAAATCCTCCTATTTTGCACTCCTATTTATTTGGCCACTTCAATTTAGCCTATAGCATTTTCAAACATTTTCACATAGGTCCTATTTCATAATTTCACCCCCTTTTTCTTATGGAACAAAAAAATTAACTAAATTTGCCAGGTTCTATCTTAAGCTTGGGCCTTCTAGAGGCCCACTAACATAATTAAACCTATGCCAACATTCACAGAATTCCCGAAAATTGGGGCGTTACAATTCTTGTGCTTTTTACCCCATTTATACAAGTCTTTCAATGAAATCCTGATTTATGGTAGAGATAATCTCTCATTCGAGGATATATAGGGTCATCTATTAAACAAATAAAAACTCGACAATGAGTTTGGTTTGGATAGCAAGTGAGATAGGCAAGACTCGGTTTTGGTAGCATTAAGGAAGCGAGATAAGAGATGTCGCTATTGTAAGAAGTTAGGTTATGTTAAGGCAAATTGTTACAAATTACGAATTAAAAAGGCTGCTAAGGGCAATGAGGAAGATTTAGTTGGTGCTAATTTGACCAATGACAAGGATGATCATTTCTTCTTGGTGTCAACAAGTGAAAGCTAGAAGCTTACATCCAAGTGGGTCCTGGATTCGAGGTGTTCTTTCCATATGTGTCTCAACAAGGACTAATTCTCCATATACAATTCAGATGAAGGTGATTTGTGCACATGGGGAATGATCACCCAATAAAATAACCAGTATTGGTACTGTTCATAGATCAGGATGCACGATGGGACAATCAGGACATTGTCAGAAGTCAAGCATATTCCTGACTTAAAGAAAAGTCTCATCTCTTTAGGAAATTTAGACTTGAAGAGCTGTAGAATTAACATTGAGTCAAGCGAAATTAAGTTATCCCGTGGGACTCTCATTTTGATGAAAGGTAAAAAGATTGATAATTTTTATGTTCAGGAAGGATCAACGGTGACCGGTGAAACAGGACATCAGGGGTCAAAATCGACTCATTTGAAGTAGAGACAACTTGGTCATAGGAGGGAAAATGATATGATCATTTCGTATAAGAGAGTTTTTCTTTTGGATGCAGGTTTTGAAAGGTAGGGCACTGCGTTCGTAAAAATCAGACCTGGGTCAGTTTTGATTTTACAGTGCACAAGTCGAAGACTAGAAGTCTTCTAGCTTCTAAGCATAACTTCGACTTAGTGAATATCCTGCATAGTTCGAGATAAGCTTATGGCGAGCTTTAACAAAGAAGGCATTGTGGAAATATGAGTGAAGGTAAAGATTTATAGAGTTATGCCTCATATTTTTTGGCTTTTCTTCTCCTAGTTAAACTCTGTCTTTGTTTTCCCACTTAAACTCTAATTAGTGTAGGTTATTTTAATATTAGTTTACCTACAAATTTAGCCTATAAAAAGGCCCTTTTTCCACCCTAGGAAAATAACCCATAACACATTTAGGTATTAGCTTTTACAAGCTTTTAGAGAATTTTGTGTTTACATTTTGAGGGTTCTTATTTCGGGTTTCAAGTTTTAGTTTTATCTCAATCTTTTTGTACTTTTAGTTTTTGCTATTTTAGTGAAATTATCTTTGCCTGTGGTTTTTTATCTTCTTCGAAGAGGTTTTTCCATGTAAAATATTTGTATTCAATCTTTTTAATTTCTTTGTTATTTTACTTGTTCATTGCTTAATCGAGTTTGTCCCCAACATAAGAAAATAAAAATAAAAATTAGGTTCAATTTTGGGTTTACAAAATTTGATTTTATTAGTGTTAGATTTACCAATCGCCTTTTATAGAATGACATACTTTTTTACTAATGGTTTTTGAATCTTTAATTGTTGAATCTTGAAGAGGATTAGCAACCCATTTGTAATGATTGAATGTGCAAGAATCAATCTAAGTAAAGGCTAAATTGAAAACTTTCAATCCAATCCAAGTTCTCTTATATAAAAGATTGGATCTTGAAAAGAGTTTAATACTAAAAAGATCACTACTATTGTGAAGATAAATAGAAGGCCATTTTGTATAGCTATTTTAGTGGAATGAGTAATTGTAATGTAACAAGACTTAATTAATGTCTATATATGCACAACTTTGTTTAGGCTAAGGATATAATTTGAGAGAGCACTTCATTTGTTCATAAAAGAATTATTTTATTAAGTGCAAATATTGTAAGTAGAATAAGTTGAATTAGTAAGTTACATCTAAGCTTTCAAGGGGAAAACTTAGTAGAGTTATTTAGTTTGAGTATAGGCATGAGGTTGCTTCTTAGAGAGTGAGTAAGACTTAAATCAGAGCTTGTACTTATTGAATAAACTTTTGGTGCTCATCTTTATTTTTCCTACAATAGATTTAGTCTAGTAGCAACTTACTGTATATCCGACATGTAATACCCATATCCTGATTCCGTTGCCAGAATAGGATACAAAATGTTACCAGTCAAGTTGGAACATTTAATAAGGTTTAGCATTCAATAATCAATTTAATTTCATGATTACAATTAATATTCAATATGAAAGAGACCATTCAATTTTGGATCTTAAATTAAGCTTTCGAAGCTTTAGAAATAAGTTACGAACATTCAGGGACCAATTCGAAACAATTCAGAACATTTAAGAAGAAATTAAAAAATTTCAAGTCAGGGGTCACACGGCCGTGTGTTTAGGCCGTGTGACAAAGCCCAACCCTTGTGGTTCCAATATGGCCGTGTGGCTATCCTACACGCCCATGTTCGACCTCACACGCCCGTGTGTTTAGGTCGTATAACTCTTTGATTTGCATCACACAGTTGTGTCGCAGGCCGTGTGTCTGCCCGTGTGGAAACTGCACCTATAATGTTTTTACACCCACTCTTGGCACACGCCCGTATGGGTTGCTCGTGTGCTTCACACGGTCGTGTAACAGGCCGTGTGAGCCCAAAAATGACCAATTTCATGCTCAATTACACCCTTTTTTGCTTAGGTACCTAAACACATTCACTTATACAATTTCGTAGGCTAAAAACCAACTCAACCAATATATCAACCATTATGTCATCATTGACACCTTAATACATTTCATCTCATTTCATTACTAATATGAAAATTCAAGCACATTATCTAGACCTACCATAATAACCATTATATTACAAGCTTTGAATTACCACATAACATAGCATTTTATACTTTTAACCAATAAGTCATATTCTAGTAACATGTAGATTCTCACAAGTCATTCAAAAATACATATAACATAGCATTTTACTCAAACTAAGTAATTGACACAAATTATACACAGGGTTCCTAATACATGTCATATACCAAAACCAAGAATCAAAGTCTGCCAAGGTTCCCGGATAGTGTGAATTCTAACGTTGACCCGATCTTTTAGCCTTCAAAATGTAATCTATAAAATGAACCAAACACAGGTAAGATTAACTAAAGCTTAGTAAGTCTATTTTATAGTTTAATAAACTTTTCCGATTGAACATAGAATTAGCCAATATTAAACATAGCGAATTCCATTATACGCAACGTAACTCCCCAAAATTTTATATTTTTTTTGTGAATTTGTGACACGACTGTGTATCTGTTTCATAGTTAAGTGTTCTGGGTGTGTGTGTGAGGTCTCAAGTTCAAGCCTGGACTTGGGCAAATTTTGGCATTTTGATGATTAAAGCCTTAACTGGATTCAATAGGCTTATTTTTTATTGTTTTTAAAATGCTAACAGAATAAGCTTACTGGTCTGGTGGTTAAGTGGGGAGCAAAGGAGCAGAAGGTCTAGATTTCAAACTCCTGCTTGTGTAAATGGGATTTATCTTTACTGCTTCTGCCGTAAGTGTTTTAGTTTGACCGAAATTCTAAGTGTTTGAGGGGTGTGAGGATGTTGGGGCCAATTTTTAGGAGGATAATGAGAGGAATTTCTATAGTTGTGGGATTGATGGAAGAAAATAAGGAGTTTGAAGTGTAGTGGGAAAATGGACGATTTGTGGTAGGATAGTAGGAGAGTTTTGAGGAGTGGATCAAGGGAAGTGATCAGTAGTTGTGCCGAAACTGGTTCCTTTCCCAAAATTCGGCTTTAGCTTTTGTTTCCTCCCAATTTTCTGTCAACTGTTCTTCTTCTTCTACCGAATATTGCTTGTGAATTTTTGCTACTTCTTTTTATTTTTTTTGGCTTTGCACACTTCCCTACCCATCTTTTTTCTTCTTCTTGTTGTCACCTCATTTATGTTCCTGTTGGTTGCTACCAAATTGTTGATTCTTAGGTCGATTCATTTTCTTTTCGTCCCTTCCCCTTCATATTATCGATTCCTGTCTCTTTCACTTTGTCATTCCATTTTTTATCGTTGATTGTTCTCGTGGTTCGGTCCTCGTCGCTATTTTGGTAAGTGAAACTTCGACACTTTGATTTGTGCCTAATTAAAATGCTAATTGGATGTTAATATTGTCTTAACAGTAAGGAATCATTTTGATTGAGGTCTCTCTTCTGTGGTGATTTAGCATATTCGTTTGGAGTGTCAAGGTAGATATCATGCGTTTGAGATGGAAGTATATTCGGTTTTGCGATGTTGTGCTTTCGTGAGTTAAGAATAACAATTAATGTGAATGATCAATTTTAGGAACTACTGAGCTCAGAAGTGTTTGCTGCAAAACCATAACAGATGTGCAAACACAACTCTAAAATCGAAAATCGACAAAAAACCAAAAAGTCAGGCTGTCGATGCCACATGTGCATGTGGCCGCCCGTATGGTAGGCGGTGTGATCGACGAGGCTGGCCGTGTGTGATACATGGGCAGCAAAGGCCATTTTTGAACCGTGTAGGTCACACGGGCAAACAACATGGGCTTGTGGGCCTATTTTCACTGTTAGATTGCTAAGGTTGCACAGGTCGCCTGAGTCTACTGTGGACCTACTATAGGGTCAGTAAGCATTACCTAGACCCCTAATTGACTGAAATGACTGTATGACTGATATGGAAAAAGTATGATGATGTCCCACTGATTTGATACTGTATGCCCTGATTACATTCATGATATTATGTTATAGCATGTCATATCTATATATATATTGCATTGCATTGGGTTGGGGGTTGATATTGTTTGAAGGAAGTGTACTAAAAGGTTCAAACCTAATTTACTGGCAGCACAGCTGCAAACTACTGCCTAGTACCGTATTAGGTGCTACTTGGAGTGTAGGGATGGGTGGGTCGATTATATCCCCACATGGAGTGTAGGATTGGACGAAGATAGTGTGTAGAGGCTGGATGGGTAGGATTTTGTGACTGCATATCTGTTACTACTATTGATA
The DNA here is from genome assembly GCF_007990345.1 of Gossypium hirsutum. Classification (NCBI taxonomy): domain Eukaryota; kingdom Viridiplantae; phylum Streptophyta; class Magnoliopsida; order Malvales; family Malvaceae; genus Gossypium; species Gossypium hirsutum. The sequence continues at coordinate 48,930,057 of NC_053424.1, forward strand.
CTGTGAGGGGCTGAAGCCCTGCGGCATGACCGTTTTTGTACTGAGATGGGCTAAGGCCCAAACTGGTCTGATACTGATACCGAAAAAGGCTTAAGCCCAGACTGAGATTATTTGGCTACTATCTATTCATTTTTATAGGGATTACACACTGAGTTTACGTAAACTCACCGCTTCTATTTAATCTGTACAGGTAATCCTCAGATATAGTCGGGTTGGTGCAGCGGAGGACTTAGTGGTGGCCGCACGACTTCTTTTACACTATTTATTACATATTCATGATTTTACTTTTATTTAGAGGTATGTTGCTATAATTATGACCTTTACGGATTTTGGTTTAAATTTGGATTTATAAGGTTTTATGACTTAAATCTGCTAGTGATAGGTAAAACTCGGTTTTTCAAATGAAATTGATGTTTTATCAAAATACTACGAACACGCAAACTGTTTAGAAGCTTCTACAATGAAAAACGTTTGGAAATTGAATACTAATTTGCAAATGGTTAATGTTTTGAAAATGAACGACATAATTTGAAATTAACATAAGATAATGAAAAAGGATTAAATAAAAAAGGGGATTTCGCAACGACATACTTTTCAAAAAGCATTACCATGAGACATCGTCAGATTTGACCATAACATTTAGGCCGGATTTAGGTTGTTACACTCAATCTATAGCAGTAATTAGTAACCAATTCAGTAGTTCAGTATACTCACTGGACATTGCTTGATTGAACTTTATATCCGTATATCCATAGATTTTTCTCATTTGAGCTTCATTCAGTATAACAGTAGAAATTGCTCGTTTGAGCTTCATTCAATATAACAGTGGAATTTGTTCGTTTGAGCTTCATTTAGTATAAAAAAAGAATTTGCTCCCTTAAGCTTCATTCAGTATAACAGTAGAACTTGTTATTGGCTCGTTTTAGTTCCATTCAGTATACGACATTATATAAATGTACGAGCTTACAAGACTGATTTGGAGAAAATTCCAAAGTACAAGGGGTACTCCGCATTTTTCTCTTTTCCACGATTATCGTGGCATTCTTAATCTAAAATAATAATTTCATTCAATTAATTAAAATAACAATACAATTTGATCTTTTTTGGAAAATTGCCTAATTACCCCTCAACTTTTCATTTTTATTCAATTCAATCTCTAGGCCCTAATCATGCAAATTACTCATTTTTCCTTAACACCCATGATAGACCAATGTTTTATAGCTTTATATCAACCCCTATTTACAATAATTTCACCTCAAGTACAAGCAATTTATCATTTAATCAATTTAGTCCCTAAACATTAAAATTCATTAAAAATCACTTTTCAAAACAATCTAATCTATCAACAAAGCTTCATTTTTCACCATAATCTTTAAGAAATAACTTCATTCATCAATGGAAACTTTTATAACATTTAACAGTTTCACAAATTGGTTCTAGATTTAGCTAGATCAAGCTAATACGAACTCAAAAACATAAAAATTACTAAAAATGAGCATAAATACACTTACCAAATCAAAGCTTCAAATAAAAAAATATGAAAACCCTAATATTTCTCTTCTATTTTCGTGGAGAAGACAATGAAATAGAATAGAATTTTCAATTTTATTTTCTTTGGTATATATACTTTGGTAATTTTGTAAAAAAATATAACTTTCTTAATTAAACCTTAATTAATCTAGATTAGGCCTAATTAAGTCATCCATCCAAGTCCATCATCATTAATTACCACTAATTTAATTCCCATTGGTAAATTACCCATTTAGCCCCTTTAATTTAATTATTCAACTTTTTCAATTTTTACGGTTCAATCCTTTTTACTCATTAAACTGTCTAAATGATTAAATTTCTCAACCAAAATTTAATAAAACTCTAAAGGCCTCGTAAATATCTTAATTAAATAATATTTACAAATTATCACATCAAAATTATGGTCTCGAAACCATTGTTTCTAACACCACTAAAAATCAGGCTGTTACACGCCAATTTAGGGCCTAGTCAGAATAGTGGTCTCAAGACCACAATTCAGAGTTGAATAAATTATTTTAGAATTTATTAGATGTTATATCATGTTTTTAGGAGTGCATGAAAAATTTGGTGAGTTAATTGTGACGTTTGGGAGCCCGATTGTGAATAAGGACTAAATCGCATAAAATGCAAAAGTCTGATTTTGATTTCTAAAAGTTCCAAATAGATAGAGAACCTACATTGAGAGTCTTTAAAGGTAAATTAGGCCCTTTAGGGGGGCATGGTCGGCGATAGGAGACAAGAATGGTCAAATTTTCAAAATTTGGTAGGTTAGGTGGCTTATTTTGACTAAAATAGAAGAAATTAAAAGAAAGATGATATCATCCTTTTTTTTCATCTTCTTTCTTCACTGAAAATCATCCATTGAAGGGGGTTTGAAAGCTTAAAAATTTCAGCAACTTTAAGCCTTCACAAGTAAGTGATTTTCCAACCATTTGTTGAATATTTTTGTACTTTTGAGACCCTTGAAGCATTAGCTTTCAAATGAGGGTACTATTTTGAAAAATGATTAAGAGTGTAGGGTTTTTCCATGAAGGGGTTTGTAATGTGTGCTAAGTTTTTATGGAAGAAAAGAAGCCTTGGGTGTATTATGATCAATTTTTGTGAAAGGTGTTAGCATGAAAACACCTAAAAGGACTATATTGCATAAGTTGTAAAATAGATGTTAAGTATTTGAAATAGTGGGAATTTCGAGTTGCTATAAGAGTAAAAAGGGTTCAGCTAGGCTTAAGATGCGAAGAAATTTGATAAAAATTGATTTTTGGGCTTAGGGGTAAAATGGTTATTTTGCAAAAGTTTAGGGGCAAAATGGTCATTTTACCCAATCATGAATTGTAGAGTGCCTAGATTGATAAAGTGACTAAATAAGTGCATTTTTTTGTTATAGATCAAGAAATACCGAATCCAAACCTAGACCGGGGAAAAGCCAAGCAAAGTGACTAAATCAACTAGTCGCCACATTTTGTAATTCGAAGTAAGTTGTATGTAAATAATACAACTGTATTGATAATATATGCATTTGAATTGCATTGAAATTATTATAGTATGAATTGTTTGATTATGGAAATAAGAGAATATGATGAGAATAGAGATAGTAGAATTCCCGAATGAACCTTAGGAAATAAATCTGATATTCATGCCATGATGTTTGGGTCAGACATGTGTGATAGCCCTAAATTGACCCTAGTCGGAAAGTGGTTTCGGGACCGCTAAACCGAGTCACCGAAGTATTTGAGTATAATATTTATTGTCTAAAATATGTGAATATGAGTGTGTGAAACTTTTGAGCTTCGATTTGGTTAATTGCATGTGAATTTAGTTAATAGGACTTATGTGTGACACTTTGAAATGTGATGGGTTAATCTATAAGGATCTATTAGTGCATGTTATGAAAATAATGGGTTTGCATGTCGAATTTCCACCTATGACAAGTAGTGGCCGGCCATGCTATGGGTTAAAATGTATTATAAACATTTTATGTTAGTGTTTTATGTTAGAAATAATAAAATAAAGAACATGGGTAATAAAATAATAGTGGTTAGTAGGGGAGAAACAAAAAAATTAGCTAGGTTGCTCCTCCATTGCCGTGAATTGAAGGAAGAAGAAGAGGGGAAGTTCGGCCAAGGTGGTTCTTTAGATTAAGGTATGTTCAATGTTGCTTTTAGAGGTTTACACATCCTTTGGAGGGTTAGCCTACTTCTATTTATCTCATGGATGAAATTGGAGTTGTTGGAGAGTTAGGATTCGGCTAAGAGGCTTCAAAATTTTAGTTGATGCCTTGATACTACTAGCATGTTAGCTATATAGATGTGTTAAGTTACTTGAAATGTTAGATAAATTTGAACTCCCTACCAAATTCTTTAGGCAACCCATGTTAGAAATTTCGGTATTGAGATGTCTAGATCTTTCGGCCATTGTAGCTATGGAGGAATAAAGTTTTTGTTTCTTGTTAAATTGGATGAATCTTGTTGTATGAGTGCTTGAACAAACTATGATTAAATGGATGCATAGATTCAAAGTGGGAAGAATTGGCTATTATATTTGATGCTAATGCCGAATATGAAGATGATGAACTTGAATAAATAATATTCAGCTAGCATGATAAGTTATGAAATATTAAGTAGATGATATAATTGATTGGTGAAGTGGCTAATAGGGATTTTTAATGAAATTATGCCAAGGCCGAATGTATCATGAAGTAAATAAAAATGCTAAATGTGCATTATGTGCTTATATGTGTATTCGGCCAGGGAAGTTTGATATGAAGCTTTGATAGGTTTGAGAGATGGATGACCGAATGAGCTATAGGTTATGTATGGATGAATTTTATGCATATGTGTGTGTGTGGCATTAGTAGTTAATGGCATTCGGCATTGTTTAATTAAAATTAGAAATGAATGCTTGAAAGTTAAATAGGTCGCTCTAATGACCAAATATGCTAAAAGCTAATATATGGACAAATGATACGAATGAATTGGTTTTTTGAAATGTATATGGTTGTCGTATGTATGTATTTGATTGAGAAGTAAATTTGTTTGATTTAGCTCAAGAGCTTAGAGGATCAAAGATGGATAAGGGCAAGGAAAAAGTGATCGAATAGCCGTTGAAATCGTTCGACAACATCCGAGGTAAGTCTTTGAGTAATGAAATTTAGCTCACAATTTAATAAGGCAATTATTTGTCTATGAGCATAATAATTAACTTGTGACTTGACGATTCTACTTGAATTACATGGTAAAATAAATAAGTAAGGTATTTACTTGTAGCCGAATGGTTATAGAAATCTTGTGGATTAACGAAAAGGGATTATGTTATTTGTGTGGGATTAATGAATCGATCGATGTATGGTTAGTAAACATGCTGTAATTGTATTCGAGTATCAGGAATGATATCCAGATGTGATATGATATATATATGCATATACGTGTGAATGCTAATCGGGGTCTGAATCCGAGCTTGGTCTCGAAGGGCTTTTGAGCCAGTGCTAATAACTGAACTTAGTTTCAAAGGGCTTTTTAGAGCCAGTGTCATAACCGGACTTAGTTCCGAAGGGCCTTCGAGCCAGTAGTCTAATCCGAGCTTGGTCTCGAAGGGCTTTTGAGCCGGTGCTAAGAGTCGGACTTTATTTCGAAGGATGTTGCACCAGCATAATATTTGAGGGTGAAAACCCGTAAGTGTTCTTACGAGAAATCATATAATACATGCTGGAATAATTTTAATCACATGCGCTACTTACTGTAAGACAACCAGGTAAGTAATTTACCCTTGTTGAGAATGTGAATATACTTCAATTATGACTTTGAAATTCGATGGGAATGCTTAGCACATTATTTAAATCATCCGAACGTTTATGATCTGATTATGATGTATGAGTTCCGAATATGAGAGTTCAATGTCATAGTTATGAATGTGTGTGCATATGCATGAAATGGACAGGGACATTTGAGATGAGAGCATTCGGTTGTGGATTGGAGTTGGCCGGATAAATTGGTTTTTGTGATATTAATGATAAAAGTGATATCTCGGTTATGTTTCTATTCGGCCAAGGGATGAACAAATAAACTTGATATTATTATGCCATTCCTTTAAATGATTTCATTGCTTAAAACTTACTAAGCATCGAAATGCTTATTCTTTGCTTTAATTCTCTGTTTTATAGATTTTGCTCTTCAGCTATCGGACTCGGGATTGTCAAAGTCGAAGTCGTCCACACTATCTAAGCCACTTTTTGGTACTCTTTTAGTTCAATTTTGAAAAACGGCATGTATAGGGCTGACCCTTGTTGTTAATTAAGTACCCTTTTGTAATGTGTATTCGTATAGCCATGCGAAAATGGCTCGTATATTTCAAAGTATAACATTATGGTCTTGTGATATGGTTATTAAGTGGTGTGGAAATGTTTGGTAATGACTAGCCATTGGAATGGCCAATCATGGTCCTATTGGTGCTACGTACGTCATGGCTAATCGGGATTACCCTTGATAATAATGTATGTCAATTTGCTAGTTGATTCATGGAAAACTATGAAATAGGTGAAATCTGCCTTAAAATAGATGCTGACAGCAGTAGTGATGTGAGTTTTAAAAATCACTAAAAATAGTAGAAATGTAATTAAATAATGAATAAATTATGTAAACGAACCTTGATGAGTCTATTTTCATATGGAAGAAGCGAAACGACCATATGAGCCGTATTTTATGAGATGTTTAAGTTTTTGTGAAACAGGGCCAAAACGACTACTGAATCCCCTGTTCTGATTTTGAAAATTTACCCTAAATTAACCAGAGACAATTAGAAGTCATGATTCATATTTATAGATTCCTTTTTGAGTCTAGTTTCATTAGAAACAAACGGCATAAGTATTGAAGCTCTGTACAGGGAGATATCTAAGTCGTAATGCATGAAGGTCAGAATAGTCGAACCCTGAAACAGGAGAGACTTTAACTAATAAACTGTACTAATTGGCTAGACCAAAAATTCTAGAAAAAAATTTGTAGATGGACATATAAGTCTAGTTTCAGGGAAAATTTACGGAATCAGTTTTCAAGTTTTGGAACTCGAGATATGATTTTTAAGGTGACAGTGACGCAGTTAACCAGCTTGTCTGGAAATTTTAAAATGCACTGTGTAAGTAAATGAATTAAGTCCGTTAGCACCTCGTGTTTGACTCCGGCAACGGTCTCGAGTACGGGGTGTTACAACATGTCTGAGACATGCATCGGCCAAATTATGAGAGCCAGTGTAAGACCATCTCTGGGATATGGCATCAGCATTGAGACGAGTGCTAGTGTAAGACCATCTCTGGGATATGGCATCAGCATTGAGACGAGTGCTAGTGTAAGACATGTCTAGCACATGCATCGGCCTCGAGATGTAAGCCAGTGTAAGACATGTCTGGGACATGCATCGGCTACGAGATGTGTCAGTGTAAGACCATTTCTGGGATATGGCATCGACACAAATATGCAAGAGCTTCTGTAAAACCATGTCTAGGACATGGCATCGGCACTTGCACCCATGTTTGAGGCTAAAAAAGTATCTGATAATGTCCCAAATGGTTCAACGGTGAAAGTATGATTTCAAGTTAACAAGGAAAGTATAATCGTATTGTGAGTGGTACAGGTACCTATATGATATGTATGAAATGTGAGCTCAATATATTCTATATGAGGTGCATTGAATATTGTTGAGTAAGTTTTGCTTATGCCACTTGTGTATTATGATGCTTATTGATGGATAATAAAGTTATGTTATATATTTATTTATGTGAAACTTACTAAGCTTTATGCTTACTCCCTCTCCTTTTTCATTTTCTTATAGTGCCACCTATCTAGCTTAAGGACCAAAGGAAGTTAGAGATATCGATCACACTATCAATTGAAGTTTTTGGTATAGTTTGATTTATATTTTTGAATATGACATGTATAGGGCTTAGACTTTACTAATTTTTGCGTAATTGAGAACTGGCCAAATGTGTTGGCTTGGGTTGGAAACCCTTTATTTTGTATTAAGCCTTGAATGATGGTTATTATTCATTTTGATTTATATACAAAGATGTTATTTTCATGGATGAGTAAAATGCAAAAATGGAATGTTATTTATTGTGGTTGATTTGGTTGTATGAGATAGCTTTATATTGGTTTTGGTTGCCATTTAGCAGGTTGTGTAAATAAGGGTGGCTAAAAGGCTTGGTAAATAGCCTTATATTGTCTACACAGGTAGACACACGGATGTGTGTCTAGGTCGTGTGACACACACGGTTTGCCTTATGGGCATGTAGTCCGGCTGTGTGTCCCCTGCACGTAACAATTTCCAGTCAGTATTTATGACAGTAAACACACGAGCAGAGACACAGCCGTGTGTCTCAGCTGTGTGAGGAGCACAGCCTAGCACATGGGTGTGTGCCTTGGCCGTGTGACATTTTGAGGATGCTGACGTCAGAAACAGAATGTCCATATTTTTACACATGGGCTAGGACACAGGCCAGGGACAAGAGCGTCTGCCAGGCCGTGTAAAAACCCCTGTAGGTGTGCATTTATAATTAATGCTACACGGGCGTGTACCCTGTTCTAAAGCCAAATTTTCTATAAATGGTTTAAGGATTCGGGTTGATCCCGAATATTTTTTAATGGTCGATTTGGGGCTCATAGGCCCATAATAAGAAGTTTAGAGTAGAAATTGAAAAGTTCTTAAGTGGACCAAGTCTTTGATGACTTGGGAACGTTTATGTACATGAGATCGAATTAGGTAATGCCTTGTATTTCACTTCGGCGTGGGTTACGAGTATGGGGTGTTACATTTAGTAGTATCAGAGCTATGGTTTAGTCTGTTCTAGGACTAACCTAGCGAGAGTACGAGTCTAGCTATACATGCCATAACTGTATATTGATAGTGTGACGATTTCTGACGATTATAAACTGTATTTTCATATAGTAAATGGATCCTGATAAAGCTAGGGCAGACGACATGGAGAGTAACGCGCCGACTCCCGCTGAAGGGACCATGCCAGTTGAGAGTGAGCCCATGGCTATGGGCCAATACGGAGGGGCTAGAAAAGCCTATCTCCAAATGATGGACGCTTGGTACACGGAGTTCGTTCGTGCGAATCTGAACACTCCACCTCCCCTATCTCCTCCGGTTCCTCAGTATGCCCCTATAGCTCCGCAAGGCGCGGACTTGATTAGAAGAGAGAAGCCATTGGTAGACAAGATTAAAAAGCAATGGGTTGAGGAATTCCGGGCTAACTTAGATGACGACCCAGAGAAAGTAGAGTTTTGGTTAGAGAATGTCATCAGGGTATTTGATGAACTGTCGTGTACGCCTGAAGAGTGCGTAAAATGACAGTATCGCTCTTACGAGATTCGGCTTACTAATGGTGGAACACTTTCGTGTCTATGGTATCAAGAGAGAGAGTAACTCGATAATTCTTCCAGGAAGAGTTTCAAAAGAAGTATATTAGCCAGAGGTTTATAGACCAGAAAAGGAAGAAATTTCTAGAGTTGAAGTAAGGTTATAATAATATGACGGAGTATGAACGTGAATTTGTAAAACTCAGCAAGTATACGCGAGAGTGCGTATCCACAAAAGCTACCATGTGCAAAAGGTTTGAAGATGGTTTAAATGAGGATATCTGAGTATTTGTTAGCATTTTAGAGCTAAGAGAATTTGTGGTGCTCGTTGAAAGAGCATGCAAGGCAAAAGAATTGGTTAAAGAGGGGAGAAAGGCAGCTATTGAGTCACAGGATTCGAGAAAAAGACAAATAGGGAAATCGCATCAGTCCTCATCTAAGAAATCTAAAGAATTCTCTACTCGATCGAATGCTTCGGTGGGGTTCACGAATAGGATCAAGAACCAGTAGAACATGGCCTCTAGAGCCTAGGCCACCTCTAACACGAGTGTCGACAGTGCTCGACCAAATAAGCCAGAATGTTCGCAATGTGGTAAACGCCACTGCGACGAGTGCCGATGTAAAGAAAAAGGGTACTTCAAATGTGGGTCACTGGACCACTTCATTCGAGACTATCCTGAAATGGAAGAAAGAAAGAGAAAACAAGAAGTGAATGCGAGTAGTACTCTATTGAAGAGTAGACCACAAAAGAACTCTTAAAGTGGGGCTACTAGCAGAGGTGCGCCAAGAGATGCGGCAGTAAGGTCTGAGGGCAGAGTCTCTGCAAGAACTTATGCTATTCATGCCTGTGAAGAGGTAAAGTCTCTTGACGTGATCACGGGTACCTTTTCTATCCATGATATATCTGTTGTTGCTTTAATTGACTCAGGGTATACTTACTCTTATATTTGTATGGAATTAGTACCTCGTATGAACATGATAATAGAGTCCATTGAGTTTGTGGTAAGAGTATCCAACCCTTTACGTAGACATATGCTAGTGGATCAAGTATGTAGGAATTCTCCTTTAACAATTAGAGATTATTGTTTTCCGGCTAACTTGATGTTATTGTTGTTTAATGAATTCGATGTAATCCTTGGGATGGATTGGTTGACTTCTCATAGTGTTGTAGTGGATTGTGGGAGAAAAGTGATTGAGTTGAAATGTGAAAACGGGAATATTCTTCGAGTTGGACCAGATGAGTCGGATAATTTGCCTGTAATAGCATCGTCTTTGACTGCTGAGAAATATTTGAAGAAAGGATATGAGGCTTATCTCACTTTTGTGCTTAATATTCAAGTATCTGAATTGAATATAGAATCAGTACCAGTGGTTTGTGAGTTTACAGACGTGTTTCCGGAGGAATTACCTAGATTACCTTCAGTGAGGGAAGTTGAGTTTGGAATCAAGTTGGTCCCTAGTACGGCACCCATCTTGATTGCTCCGTATAAGATGGCTCCTACAGAGTTAAAAGAGTTGAAAACTCAACTACAAAAGTTAACTGACAAGGGCTTTGCGAGACCAACATTTTCTACGTAAGGTGCTCCGGTGCTCTTTGTGAAAAAGAAAGATGGGTTGATGAGGTTATGTATCGACTATAGACAGCTCAATAAGGTAACGGTGAAAAACAAGTATCCTTTGCTGAGGATTGATGACATGTTTGATGAGTTAAAGGGAGCCACAGTATTTTCCAAGATTGACCTGAGGTCAGAATACTACCAGTTAAGGGTAAAAGAGCAAGATGTATCAAAGACTGCGTTTCGGAAAATATATGGGCATTATGAGTTCCTTGTCATGCCCTTTGGTTTGACTAATGCCTCGACAGTGTTTATGGATTTGATGAATCGCATTTTTCGGCTGTATCTGGATAAGTTCATGGTAGTCTTTATCGACAATATATTGATTTACTCGCGTGATGAGAGTGAGCACGCGAAGCATTTGAGGACTGTATTACAGATTCTGAGAGACAAACAGTTGTACGCCAAGTTCAATAAGAGCAAATTCTGGCTTAAGGAGGTTGGATTTCTAAGACACATTGTGTCGGGTGATGGGATTAGAGTAGACCTAAGTAAAGTCTCGGCTATTGTTGAATGGAAACCGCCGAAGAATGTGTGACAGCCCTAATTTGGCCCTAGTCGGAAAGTGGTTTCAGGATCATAAAACCGAGTCCCAAAAATAATCAAATGTTATATTATGTGTTTATTTCATGTGAAAGTGCATGTGTGAAAATCCCATGCTTTGATTCTGCCATTTGTGAGTGAAAATTATGAAATAGGACTTATGTGAAAATTTTTGAAAATGCTATAGGCTAATATGTAGTGGCCTAATAAATAGTAGTGCAAAATAGGATGATTTGCATGTCAAACTCCCCATTTTATGTGTAGTGACCGGCCATGGTGTTAATGGTAGACAACATGTGCAAATTTTTTTATTGAAGTTATGGCATAAGTATGGCAAAAATAATATATGTTATTTTGTGTCATAAAATGTTTAGTAATAGAATAACAAAAAGGAAGAAAAGGAAGGTTTTTGTTCATTCTTGTTCATGAAAGCTGAAAATAGAAGAGAAAGGAGAGGAAAAGAGCTCTTGAATGTTCGGTCTCTTGGGGAAGAAAAATCTAAGGTAAGTTCATGGTAGTTTGCTTCTATCTTGATGTTCATGAGTTCTTCTTGATTTTACCCTAACTCATGAAGCATATTCTGATTTTTGGTTGTGTTGTGAGCATTCGGTCATGAATTAAAATGAAGGAAATGGTTGTTGTTTCATGTCCTTTTGATGAAAAATGGAAGATAGGTCCAAGCAAATGAGCATGCATGTGCCTTAGATGCTAAGGGAAAAATCGGCTAACATTTTGTGCTTTAAAATGATGAAATGAAGATTATGCTTAAGTAAAATTATAGATATGTGATGATTGATTGGTGATATGCATGTTTAAATAACATGCATGCAAGGTATGTGTGAAAGAGTGATTTGGTAATAAATCTGTTTGGGACAGCAACAGTAATGTGATTTTGGAAAATCACCATAAATTGTGGGAGATGAGTTAGAATCTGAATAAATTATGTAATTAAAGCTTAATGAGTCTAGTTTCTTATAAAAGAAACCGTGTAAGCAAAAGAATTTTCGATAATAAGATATTTGAAGTGATGTGGGACAGGGTCAGAATGACTTCTAGATCCTCTGTTCTATTTTTATAAAATCATTATAAATTGTACAAAAATTTTCATAAGATGAAATTTATATTCTTAAACTCCTTAATGAGTCTAGTTTCAAATGAAATAAACGAGAACATATTTTTAGTTCTGTACAATGAGAAATTTGATTCGTAGTGAGGAGTGGTCAGATTAGTCAAACAGTGAAACAGGGGAAACTTTAAGAAAAATCTGGTATTGATTGGCCAAACCTAAAATTATGAAAATTTTATGGATGAAATATATATGAGTCTATCTTCAGGTAAAATTAACGACACTTTATTTGGAGTTTCGTAGCTCCAGTTATAAATGATTTAGTGACTATTGCTCAGGAAGAGAGCTTGCAGTGAAATTATGATTATGTGGTAAACATTGACAAAAATTTGTTAATGAGTTGCTTATTGATTTCTTATAAGCTTACTATGATCAGTAGGTGTGAAAGTCAAATATATATATGAATATATTATATTTTGAAAGTAATGCTCGAATAGTCGAATAATGACTAGTTTAAAATCTTTGAATTTAAGCTCAAGAGCATAGAGGGGCAAAATTCGGATAAGGGAAAAGAGAAAGTAATCGAATAGCCGTTGTAATCGTTTGGAAACATTCAAGGTAAGTTCTTAAGTGTTTAAGCTTGATTCCTTTTTATATGCTCAAGAGTTAAATTAATATGGAAAAGGGAATGCAAATTTTATTTAGTTAATGTGCCGAATATGTAATGATTTAAGGCTATAAGCCGATTATGGCTATTATGCTTAAGTTGAATTGGATTTGGAAATTTGATGCACTAAATGAGTGTTACAATGAATAAACTGTGCCGTTTATGTGCTGGTGGAGATATCACAATTTGTGATTATTAAATGCCTAAAGGAAACCATGATGTGTATAAAATTATTATTATTAGTCCTTTGTGTTAGCCGAATATGGCTTGGCACTAAAGTGATTAAATGTGAACTTTGATGAGGTAAACTATTAAAAGTGTGGTGCTATAAGACTATGGGCTAATACGATATGTGGATTCGTTTCGTAAAGTAAATTATTAAGGTATGTGATATCTACTTATGCATGTTAAATCGATTGGAATTGAATCATGAATGTGAATTGCGAAGCATAGGTAAAATGCCTATGACATATATGTGAGTAAGGGTAAAACCATCGTAAATTATCGATAAGGATGGGCTATGTGCGGAACCATCTTATAATTGCTAATTTGAAAGGTTGTGTGTAAATCAGTGAGCAATATGTATATATTAGATGAATCGTGATCTTTTGGTTCTACTTGAATTAAGTTGTGCGATAAATAATTTATGTATATGACTTATAGTCGAATGGTCACTATGGGTTAAGTTTGAATGGTGAAATGGATATGTGATATTTATGAATGACTTTTGAACCTAAATGTAAACGATGGTGTTCATATGGAGCTTATACCCGAATGTTGCAAATGACTACGAATGTGATATGTTGAATGAGATGTATTAATATATGATTAAATATGCATGATATTTGATGTGTATTCGGGTTAAATCCCGCAGGCTTCGTGCTGGTATTATATCTGGGATAAATCCCACAAGCCTAGTGCTGGTATTATATTCGAGCCTTCGTGCCTAGCAGGCTTAGTGCCGGTGATGTGTATTCGGGCCTTCGTGCCTAGCAGGCTTAGTGCCGGTGATGTGTATTCAGGCCTTCGTGCCTAGTAGGCTTCGTGCCGGTGATGTGTATTCTGGCCTTCGTGCCTAGCAGGCGTAATGCCGGTGAAATGATATGTTATGTGAATTCGGTGTTCCTTGTAAGATAAGGGTTTAGCCGAATGTTAAAGATGAAATGATAGTGTATTGTATCATGCTTATATGGCCTAATGGCAAGTATAACATGTTGGTAAAAATGCAATATGCTTTTATAATCGAATGATAAGTTTGAAATGAACGAGAGTGAAGTGTTATGCATAAGCTATCAAATGCTAAGTGCGAAAATGAGATGAAAGAAAAGTGTTTGAGATGTATAATTATATACGTTTGAATGATGTTAGTACTTAATTGATATGAATATGTTATATGGAACTTGTTGACTTGATTATTCGGGCCTTTGAGCTTAGCAAACTATAATGCCGGTGAGATACTATTCGGGCCTTCGAGCCTAGCAGGCTATAATACCGGTGAACTGATATCGGGCCTCGAGCCTAACAGGCGAAATACCGGTGATTTGAGAAAAGTCCATGACTAAGGTACCTCGTGTTAGGTTGACAAATGAATACATTCAGTACGTTAAGTGGGCCAGGTACGCATTATGTACTCATATGTGAGTTTGATCTGCAATGAATCATAAGCGTGCATTGTGATACATACGTGAATAAATGTTATAACTATATCTATGATCATGATACACTGGGTCAGGGTGTGAAAGTATGTGAAAGTATTCGATTTAATTATGTTATACGAATTCAGATTAAGTGTGATAAGAATGCTGAACGTGCATTTTATGTTTGTGTGTATTCGGCCAGATGGCAATATACCTAGAATATGGCCACTTAAGAAATTGAATAATCGAAGTATAATTGCATTTATTTGTTTGCATTGCTTAAGACTTACTAAGCTTATGAAAGCTTACTCCGTTGTTACATTCCTCTGTTTTATAGATTGTTGACTTCGGTTACCTGCTCAGGTTGGAGTTCGCCGGAGATATTATCACACTGTCGAGCTCATGCTATTGGTGTAAGTAAATCCTAGTATTTTGAGTCTATGGCATGTATAGGGTTTTAATATTGAGTATGTGATATTATAATTTAGCCAAAGGTGTTGGCTAGTGATGTTTTGGGCCTCGTAAGCCCATATATGGGACAGATTGCACGTGAAAAGAAAAGTTTTAAATTGATTGAAATTTTTCGGCACTGTTTTTGTGTGATTGACTGAGTTTAAGTCGGGCAACACCTCGAACCCTGTTCTGGTGAGGGATACGGGCGAGGGGTGTTACAAAATGTGACTAAGGTCCGAAGCTTTTTGGGTTTGGTCGGATAATATAGGCGGTTTGTAAATGGATTTTCTATGATAGCTACTTCGATGACGAGACTGCTGCAAAAAGATGTCAAGTTCGAATGGACAGAAAAGTACCAACCGAGTTTCGAGTAATTAAAGGCTTTGTTGACCAAAGCCGCAGTGTAAGTACAACTGGAGTCGGGTAAGGAATTTGTGATATATAGTGACGCCTCCTTGAATTTTTTGGGGTGCATGCTTATGCAATAAGGCAAGGTTATCGCCTATGCCTCAGGACAGCTGAAACAACATAAGAAAAATTACCTGACACATAATTTAGAGTTGGCCGCCATCGTGTTCGCATTGAAGATTTGGAGGCACCATTTGTATGGCGAGATATGCCAAGTATTCATTGATCACAAAAGTCTCAAGTATTTAATGACGTAGAATGAATTGAATCTACAACAACGAAGGTGGCTAGAGCTAATAAAGGATTATGAGCTGATAATTGACTATCACTCGGGAAAGGCGAATGTAGTCACTGACGCTTTGAGTAGAAATTCATTGTTTGCCTTAAGAGCCATAAATCCTAAGTTGACGGTATCTAATGATGGTTTAATTCTAGCAGAGTTGGGAGCTAGACCGATATTTCTCCAAGAGGTCCGTGAAGCTCAGAAAGGAGTTGCAAGTGAAGATGGCTCAATGCGAGACGGGAAAAGAATTTTAATTTCGTATTAGTACCGAGGGGTGTATAATGTTCAGAGATAGAGTTTGTGTACCCAAGAACAATGAACTTATTCAAGAGATTTAGAGTTTGTGTACCCAAGAACAATAAACTTATTCAAGAGATTCTGCGAGAGGCAAGTAGTAGTTGTTTGTCAGTCTACCCGGGCAGTGTAAAAATGTACCACAACCTAAAGAAAATGTACTGGTAGTCAAGGATGAAAAGATATATTTCAGAGTTTGTTTCCAAGTGTCTTGTATGTCAGGAAGTGAAGGCTGAACACCAAGTACCTTCGGGTCTACTTCAGCCTATACTGGTCCATGAGTGGAAGTGGAATCGGATCACTATGGATTTTATGATGGGTTTGCCGATAACCCCGAAGAAAAATGATGTTGTTTGGGTTGTTGTGGATAGGTTAACAAAGTCAACCCATTTTATACCAGTGCGTACCGACTACTCTCTTGAGAGATTGGCTGAATTGTACGTTTCCGAGATTGTGAGACTACACAGGGTGCCCTTGTCGATTGTTTCAGATAGGGATCATAGATTTACCTCGAAATTTTGGAAAAAGTTACAAGAGGCTTTAAAAACAAAGTTGAGTTTTAGCACAACATTTCACCCATAAACAAACGGCCAGTTGAAAATAGTGATTCACATTTTAGAAGACATGTTACGGTGTTGTGTTCTTAAGTTTCAAGGCAGTTGGGAAAGGTACTTGCCGTTGGTTGAATTCGCCTACAACAATAGTTATCAGACAAGTCTAAAAATGGTGCCTTATGAAGCTTTGTATGGGCGAAAATGTCAAACGCCCTTATTTTGGACTGAGCTCAAAGAGAGTCAAATTCATGGGGTTGATTTAATCAAAGAGACTGAAGAAAAAGTTAAAGTGATTCGTGACTGTTTAAAGGTCGAATAGACAGAAATCCTACGTGGATTTGAAACGAAAGGAAATTGAGTTTCAAGTCGGCGATAAGGTGTTTTTGAAAGTATCTCCGTGGAGGAAAGTCCTCAGATTTGGTAGAAGAGGCAAGTTGAGTCCTCGTTTCATAGGACCTTATGAGGTTATCAAGAGAGTATGACCTGTTGCCTATCGATTAGCTTTGCCACCAGAATTGGAAAAGATTTACAACGTATTTCATGTGTCCATGCTACACTGATATAGATCAGACCCTTCACACATGATTGCACTGACAAAGGTTGAGATTTATCCAGACATGACTTATGGCGAAGAACCAGTCAAGATATTGGCTCGGGAAGTCAAACAGTTAAGAAATAAGAGTATTGCACTCGTGAAAGTTTTGTGGCATAGACATGGAGTCGAGGAAGCCACATTGGAACCCGAGGAGACTATGAGAGATTAGTATTCAAACTTATTCACTAGTAAGATTTTCGGGGACGAAAATCCCTAAAGGGGGAGAAATGTAATAGTCTGATTTAGGACCTAGTCAGAATAGTGGTCTCGGGACCACAAATCTAGAGTTGAATAAATTATTTTATAATTTCTTAGATGTTATAGCATGTTTTTAGGAGTGCATGAAAAATTTCGTGAGTTAATTGTGATGTTTGTAAGCCCGATTGTGAAGGACTAAATAACATCAAATGCAAAAGTCTTATTTTGATTTCTAAAAGTGACAAATAGCTAGAGAACCTAAATTGGGGGTCTTTAAAGGGCAATTAGGCCCTTTAGGGAGGCATGGCTGGCCATAGGAGACAAGGGTAGTCAAATTTTCAAAATTTGGTAGGTTAGGTGGCTTATTTTGACTAAAATAGGAGAAATTAAAAGAGAGACGATATCATCCTTTTTTTCATCTTCTTTTTCTACCGAAAATTAGCCATTGAAGGTGGTTTGACAGCTTAAAAATTTCAGCAACTTTAAGCCTTCACAAGTAAGTGATTTTCCAACCCTTTATTGAATATTTTTGTACTTTTGATACCCTTAAAGCATGAG
Source organism: Gossypium hirsutum (assembly GCF_007990345.1). Classification (NCBI taxonomy): domain Eukaryota; kingdom Viridiplantae; phylum Streptophyta; class Magnoliopsida; order Malvales; family Malvaceae; genus Gossypium; species Gossypium hirsutum. Next base: position 48,947,805 of record NC_053424.1, read on the forward strand.
CTTTCAAATGAGGGTACTATTTTGCAAAATTATTAAGAGTGTAGGGTTTTGTCATAAAGGGGTTTGTAATGCTTGCTAAGTTTTTATGGAAGAAAATAAGTCTTAGGTGTATTATGAACAATTTTTGTGAAAGGTGTCAATATAAAAACACCTAAAAGGACTATATTGCATAAGTTGTAAAATAGATGTTAAGTATATGAAATAGTGGGAATTTGGAGTTGCTATAGAAGTAAAAAGGATTCGAATAGGCTTAAGATGCGAAGAAATTCGATAAAAATCGATTTTTAGGCTTAAGGGTAAAATGGTAATTTTGTAAAAGTTTAGGGGTGAATTGGTCATTTTACCCAATTATGAATTGTAGAGTGCCTAGATTGATAAAATGACTAAATAAGTGCATTTTGTTATTATAGATCAATAAATACCGAATCCAAACCTAGACCGGAGGAAAGCCAAGCAAAGCGACTAAATCGACTAGTCACTACATTTTGTAATCCGAAGTAAGTTGTATGTAAATAATACAACTGCATTGATAATATATGCGTTTGAATTGCATTGAAATTATTATAGTATGAATTGCTTGATTTTGGAAATAAGAGAATATGATGAGAATAGAGATAGTAGAATTCCCGAATGAACCTTAGGAAATAAATCGGATATTCATGCCATGACGTTTGGGTCACTTGCGTGAGATAGTGTAAGACATGTTTGGGACATACATCGGCCACATTATGAGAGCCAGTGTAAGACCATGTCTGGGATATGGCATTGGCATTGAAACGAGTGCTAGTGTAAGACATGCCTGGGACATGCACCGGCTACGAGATGTGTCAGTGTAAGACCATGTCTGGGACATGGCATCGGTACAGATATGCTAGAGCTTGTGTAAGACCATGTTTGGGACATGGCATTGACACCTGCACCCATGTTTAAGGCTAAATGAGTATCCAATAATGTCCAAAATGGTTCAACGGTGAAAGTATGATTTCAAGTTAATAAGGAAAGTATAACCGAGTTGTGAATGGTACAAGTACCTATATGATATGTATGAAATGTGAGATCAATATATGCTATATGAGGTGTATTGAATATTGATGAGTAAGTTTTGCTTATGCCACTTCTGTATTATGATGCTTGTTGATGGTTAAAAAAGTTATGTTGTATATTTATTTAGGTGCAACTTACTAAGCTTTATACTTACTCCCTCTCTTCTTTCATTTTCTTATAGTACTGCCTATCTAGTTCAAGGACCAAAGGAAGTCAGAGATATCGATTACACTATCAATCGAAGTTTTCGGTATAGTTTGATTTATATTTTTGAATATGGCATGTATAGGGCTTAGACTTTACTAATTTTTGTGTCATTAAGAACTAGCCAAATGTGTTGGCTTGGGTTGGAAACCCTTCATTTTGTATTAAACCTTGAATGATAGTTATTATTCATTTTGATTTATATGCAAATATGTTATTTTCATGGATGAGTAAAATGCACAAATGGAATGTTATTTATTGTGGCTGATTTGGTTGTATGAGATAACCTTATATTGATTTTGGTTGCCATTAAGCAGGTTGTGTAAATAAGGGTGGCTAAAAGGCTTGGTAAATAGCATTATATTGTCCACACGGGTGTGTGTCTAGGCCGTGTGTGACACGCGGTCTGCCTTATGGACTTGTGGTTCGGCCGTGTGTCCCTTGCACATAAAAATTTCAAGTCAGTATGCATGATAGTAAGCACACGGATAGAGACACGACCGTGTAGGGAACACGGCCTAGCACATGGGCGTATGCCTTGGCCGTGTGACATTTTGGGGATGCTGACATCAGAAATAGAATGTCCATGTTTTTGCACACCGGCTAGGACATGGGCGTGTCATGGCCGTGTGAAGGACACGGGCCAGGGACACAGGCGTGTGCCAGGCCATGTGAAAACCTCTATAGGTGTGCATTTAGAATTAATGGCTACACGGGCATGTGCCTTGTTCCAGAGCCAAATTTTCTATAGATGGTTTAAGGACCCGGGTTGATCCCGAATAGTTTTCAATGGTTGATTTGGGGCTCGTAGGCCCATAATAAGAAGTTTAAAGTAGAAATTGAAAAGTTCTTAAGTAGACCAATTCTTGACGACTTGGGGAATGTTTATGTACATGAGATCGAATTAGGTAATGCCTCGTATTCTGCTCCGACATGGGTTAAGTAGACAATACACACGTTAGCAAACATATAACTAATTATAAATAAACACATGAAATAAAATATAAAAAGAACTATTTATAATTAATTTATCAAATACGAAAATTAAATAAAACCATAACAAAAGAAGAAATTGAAATAAACAAGAATCGAGATTTTACAAAACATTGAGGCCTATGAAAGACAATTTCCTTAAAACAGATTCGGTCGCTCCTCCGGTACTTGAAGAAACGTTGGTTGAATGTTTCTCAGGATACAACAACAACAGTGATCAAAGTAGTAGCACCTCTACAACAATCAACGAACGAACTTTGCTTTTTTCTATCACTGGAACGTTTGAAAAAAATACGGAGAGGAAAAGGAAGAGTTTTGAGAGTAAAAGAGTCTCAGTGTGAGAGAGTATGAATGTGTAAAATTGTACAGAGTACACAGCCTTTTATAGGCATTTAAGATGGTGGAAAATTTGGAAATAACCAAAAAAATCTGCCATTAAAGAGCCAAAAGATCAATTTGATTTAAAAATTAAATCAAATCAGATAATGCCCATATATAAGCAGATTATGTCTGCTGAGGAAAATAAATTCGAGTTGGGCTTAAAATATCTGTAGGTTGATTTGGGCTCAATTAGTCCAAACATTTCGTGTCACCCACGTCATGCAAATGCGCCTCAACCTCGTCAGGTTTGGGCCTACACCCACTTGAGCGCGAAGCAAGGTTATAAGCTTAGTCATTCAATTATTTTTTAAGAGGGTTTACATATATAAACCTGTCTCACACTTTGGTATTTAACCAATGTGGGATCTAAGCCTTCATTTTTTCTCAACAATATTTTCAAGTAGCTTACTTTGAGCATCAATTTCTCATTCATCACTTAACCATTTTGAGCATATGATATACCATAGTAAAGGTTTCATGGATTAGAATAAGAAACCATAATTTTATGATTCTACTCTCTATCTTTACCTATTGAGAATATGCCTCAAATTTTCCATAAAAATGTAATTTTTCCAACAACCTTGTTTGCTCAAAAGATCCACTAATGTGCATTGAGAGCATTCCCCTAATGTGGGCTATTCCCTTACCATAAAGGTTTTGGTTTAGATTGCAAATGATTTATAGATCAATGAAAAGGGCATATGTAAGTCGATAATGATGAATAGTGAATCAATGAGGTGAGGACTTTTTCAATGATAGGGCTATGTATGAAATGAGATTAGTTAAGGTTTGGTAGTAAGAGAATGGTGAAGATAATAAAGTTGTGGGATATATGGAGTTTTGGAATAATTCATTGTTAGCATACATTTCTTTTCACTTTTCTTATGGTAAATAAAAAATACGAAGTAGAGAAGAAGGAGATTAAGTTGGACAAGACGAATTAGGTGGCGCTTATGTAGCAAATTTAACATTCCACATCACCTTTCCATTAAAGGTGTAATACTTGTTAACGAATAAGTGACCATGTATAACCTAATAATGCTAGTGACCAAAGCATAACATTTCATAATTAAGTGGCAAAAAAAAAACTCTAATGATTGAGTGACCTAACCTAAAATATTTGACAAAAAAAAGCTACAATAAATATCTAAATTTATAGGTTTATATCAAGATTTAATCTCTAAATTATACTTGTTTCCTACTTTTGTACCTAAAGTTTTTTTTTTTTGTCCCTTTTTGGTATTTAAACAACTATTTTCTAACAGTTTTGTGTTAAAAAAGTTAAAGGTGTTTAAAAAAGGTGATACATCTAATAAACGAGACCATGCCATGTGTTTAACTTTTTCCTATATAATTAATGACATGGCCATTACCTGATGTTGTGGTTGTTGGTCATTAACTGATTGTTTACCAATGTTGATTGGCATTGATCGACATTGATCGCTTACCGATTTAATATGTTTCTTAAAAATGGAATTTTTAGAATTTTTACATTTTTTTTCTTTTTGAATTATTTTTATTTTATATAATTTATATTATAAAAATATTTTTAAATTTCAATAAATTTTTAATTTAATATTTTTATATTTTATATAAAATTTTTAGGATTATATATTATAAATAATTTTGAATATAATAAATTTTTTATAATTTTATATATTTTTTAAAGTTTCACTATCACAAATATAGCATAAGTTATATGTCGAGCTATTACAAAGAAAAATCAAACCACTATTGAATTAAAAAAAAAGATTTAAACTATTACAAAGCATAACAAACGAAGAATAGGAAAAAAAAAAGACAAAAACTCATCCATAGCATACACATACATACATGTTGCGAGTAAATAGCACACATGGTAATTACAAATGGTAGCACGTGTGCCTAGATACTCAAAGACATCTTCTTAATCAAAAACACCAAAACTTGACTGTTAATTTTATATATTTTTTAGATATTATATATTTTAAAATCTTTTAATAGATGCTATGTCATCAATTACCATATGGCATATTCTAATTAGTTAGGTGTATTACCTATTTTTTATAATAATATTAAGTTTTTGAATGAAAAACTTCAAGGAAATAATAATTTAAATACTAAAATGAAAAAAAAAAGGTTTTGATACCATAATTAAAAATATATATATAATTCAAAGGCTAAAGGCCGAATTTATATAATTAACTGCAAATCCATTTGACCACTTCTAGAAGCCATTTACTTATTCTAGAAATTCACATATAAATCGTGCTAACTATAATATTTTTTATTATTAATGTTTGTTTTTCCTTTTACATAAACTTTCCTGGAAAGCAAATATAATAACGCAAATAAATAAATATATTTCTAAGTGACGCGATATTACATTATACAACACCAATCATACATATTTTATATAATCAACAAATGATGACATTGAATTTTTAAAACAAAATTTAAATTTAAATTTTGCAGACCATATTATTAAGAAATACAATTACAAACCTTAAGTAAGTATCGTAAAACGGACATTAAAAATATAAAATAAATACAACAACATATATGAAAATTTTGAATTTTGGAATAATTCTTTAAATTTCAAAATATTTTATTTTTTTAATTATATTTTTTAATTAAGTTTTAACTATGATTTCATTGCAATTAATATAATAAAATTTTAAACAAAAAATTTAAAATTAAGATTTTTACACAAATCATAAAATAATATAATTGCAGGCAATAATGAAATATAATAATATTTTTTAATTATTATATAAACATCGTTTAAATATAAAGATTTATATATATAAACCTTTAAAAATCTAATCATTAAGTTTAAAATTTTATGGATATATTATATTCAAAATATTACAAAACATACTATATTTCAAAATAATTTATATAAATAGTAAACATGTGCTTGGTATGGGTAAAGAAAATCCTTAAAAAATATATAAAACAATAAAAATATTATATTATATTATATTGTATTAATTTATGTAAATGTTTTTTGGGGTATCAAATTTATAGAAATGTTAAGGTTTGAGAAAGGCAATTTGGCTTGCGTGTTTCTTCTTTAATATATAATCTAAAATTTTGGGTTGAACTTTCGTACAGACGAGTTTTTTGACATCGAATTGAAAGCAACGTGGAGCTTTTATTATTATTAGTTTTTAATGGTACGTAACTTTACTACTTTAATCTTTTGTAAATTAATATATATATAACATATTTAATGTAACTAATATTTAAAATAAATAATATTTAGAAATAAAAAATTAAAAATAATATAAAATTAAGTATGAAAGATATTTACATTAAATTAATAAACACATTTAATAATAGTGATTAAAATTAATTACCAATATCTTATATGGTAATTCTTTTTACTTTTTAAAAAATCTCTTTCATCCGTTTACGATGTCAAGTATAATAATAATAAGGTAATTTCTTTTTTTAAAAAAAGTACTTGCTTTGCATGGAATATGCAACTTATAAAAAAATAAATTAAAATGATTTTACATACATGTGTTATTGTCGTTCGAAATTTTTTATTTTTAAGATACTTATGCTACTAATGAATGCTATTTATAGATTTAAATTTTAAGGGATAAATCCCGAAATTATATATAAACTATAATTTAATGTGCAATCGTATAATGAATTTTGATTTTCTGTAATTTTATACATTAAATTTTGATTTGATCCAATTCTTGTAAATTATTAATAAAAATTATTGATATAACATCATTTTATGTTTATATATTGCATACATAAATAATTATATTTACCTAATATAAAAATAAATTGATGTATTTATTTCTTGAAATGTGTATATTAAATCAAAATTATTTCAAGTATACATTTGAACCACAATTAGAGTTTCACATGTATAATTGCACAAAATTAAGGTTCATGTATACAATTGCATATTAAATCAATGTTCATGTATAATTCTGAGATTTATCCCAAATTTTAATTTTAATTGATATACTCCAACACTAATTAAGTGATAATTAAAAGATAAAATCAATCTCTATTTATATACTTAGACTTCTATTCAAGTTATAATTTTATGTTATAACAAAGGGGCTTTTTCTTACAATTTTTTAAATAAAATGAAATTCAAAATGAAATTAAAGAAAGATAAGTTTTTGGCCCGCCTATAATCTATAATATAGAAAAAATTCGCTAAATTTATCGTACAAACTTTTCATTGATCTATTTTTTTTCATTGGGACTCAATCCAAATCACGATGTCATTTTCTTGTTCCTAAATGGGTTTCATCAATTTTTTACTCAATTCTTCTAGGTTTATGCTCTACTCCGAGTAAAGATCCGCTCGATTTTGGTTTGCGCATATAGGACAAATGACCCAATACCACATATTTAACTATGATTTCGTTTCTTTTTTTTATTTTAATTTAATTCCTTTTTAAACTTATTTTTAAATAGAGTTATAACTAATAATTCTAAATTAAATTATAAGTATTTTAAATGTGAATTTAGTAATACGATAAAAAATAAAGAATATTCTTGTTAGTTCAAAAGTTTTTTCAAACTCATACTTTTATACATGTTATAGATATGATGTTTGATAGTTTTATTATCATTTGATTTATGCTTATTTGTATAAGTTTTAATTTTTTTTAACCACTAACTTCTAATGCCACGTGTGTTGCACATGATTTTAAATATTTTTTAGTTCATTAAATAATATATTTTTATAATATCAAATATATATTTGAGCTAAGTAAATGAGGATTAATTTAATTTATACTAAATGCCAAATAGTTTTGAAAAATAAGTGAGAAAATAAATTAATGTTTTAAAATTTATGAAAAAAAAATTGAATTAACATATAAAACTATTAAAACAAAATACAAATCATATATACTATAGCAATACAAGGTTAAAAAAAATAATGTTCACATTACTGTTTTTTTGACACATGACACATGACACTCTATATTTGATGCACTTATTTGCAATTTAGGTAAATTACTCTTTTACTCCTTACATTTTAACTTTTATTTCATGGCTTTTGTTTAATTTTTTTAATATTTTATTTAATTGAATTAAAATTAATGTTATAATATTAAAATTAATGAATAATAAATTGTTAAGCTTAAAATATAGTTAAAAAAAAGACATACATATTAATAACATTTATCAAATTAAATTTATATTTTTCAAATATAATAAGAGCTATTATTTTAATTGATTAAATTAGAGTAAAGATAAATATAAATTTTTAAAAACATAATATTAAAAATTTTAATATTAAAATAAATATATAAAATAAATAATTTGTAAGAAATTAATTATAATGCTATTTAAATTATATTATATTAATATTAGTATTCCATGATTATTTTTTGTATTATTTTAATATTAAATATTTTTAAAATTAAATAACGTTAACATAATCTATTCTAAATTAGTTAAATAGTTTTTAAAAATATTTTATAATTACATTAAATTTCAGTTTATTGATTTTTTTAAGAAGTTCATTAAAAATTATAAAAAAACTAATATTATAAAAATATTATAAATTTAATATACACAACTAACCAATACAAATTAGTTGAAAAAGTAAATACAAAAAATATTTATACTAAATTAATGATCACATTTAATAATATATATTTTTAAAATTTGACTTTATTTTCAAAACAAATCCAAAAAGACTTTTCACTTGCACCAAATAAAAAATTGATAAATAAAAAACACATTTAAGATTATTTGTTTTGCACATTATAAACAACTTACATTTGAACTTACCAGGTAAAATTAGTGACAATTGAAGTGTCAAGGACTAATCGGCAGTTTTCTCCTTTCTTTGATTATCTATCTTGATTTATACCGTAATTCATTTCAAATTATCAACCTCAATTACTTGATAACAACCCATTCTTTGCATATGACAATTTAATTTCATTTTTATAATTTCACTAAAGTTTTACATTTTATTTAATTTAGTTCCTAAAACTAAAATAACAATAACTTTTACATTTGAGCTTCGTTTTACAAACCTATTTCAATTTCATCCTTCTAAGACTCTCTACAGTCCATAATTATAGAAATTTCATATCAATTTTGTAATATTTTCATTTTAGTCTCTATACTCATAACTAACAAATTTCACTTTGAAATTTAGTCATTAATCATATCTAAGCTTACAATCAAATCATTTAATATCAAAAGCTTCAAGAACCATAATATTTCAAAAACTTTAGCAATTTTACGATTCAATACCTAAATTAACTAAATCAAATTTTCAAAACCTCAAAAACATAAAATTTACCAAAAACGTAACTCAAAATTACTTACATGCATAAGTCGAATGCTTGGAATATTTGAAGCTTTTTCCTCCCTCTTCAATGGTGATGAAACGGTGGAAGAAGATAAGAAGGAAGAAAATTCTCTTTCTTTCCACTTTTGTTTCTTTTGTTTATTATTATTAATTCTTAATTTTTAACCAATTTTCATAACAAAATAAGGCCAAAATTTATGTCTTAATCGCCCATGCCATAACATTAGGGTCTATTTGCCACATAAACCCTTGAACAATTTCTTTTTAAGCCATTTAATTACAAAATTTCAGTAATGATTAATTTTTATAATTTTTACGATTTAATCTTTATAACCTAATTAATTATTCAACCAATAAAATTTTCAGACTGAAAATCAATATAACATTATAATAAGCTCGTGAATATAAAATAATAATATTTATTGACTTGATCATCAAAAAACAGGATTCTAAAATTGTCATTTCTGGTATCATTAAAAATGAATTGGTACATTAAGAGCACAATTTATCTCTATAGAATGTAATTTCTTTGTCTTCATTCAGAGCTTTTTCTTGGAAAGCCACCACTTCTACCTTGAAACCATTCTGTAGTATAAGATTTCGGAAGTAGCGAATAAGTCATTTAGTGAATAGGTATATTATTTTTATTCCACCTAACGTCAAGAATTTTTTGAATTACGTTAAAAACCTTTGAGTGTCCAGTTATCAAGTCTTGATCTTCATGATAAAAAATTGTTTCTTTATTATTATTATTATTATTATTATTTTATCATTGAGTCTTAATTATCAAGTCTTACTTCCCTGAAAAATTCAATCATATACACTGTGTGAACTTTAACAGAAAATTAATTTTGTCCTATCATGTTTCACTAACTAATAAATCCATGAGTTTTCTTGCTTTCAGTTTAATGGGGTCTTTTTTTCCATTAACCCTAAACCCTTTCCAATCTAGGTCCAACATCGTTTTTCCAAAGCTTCTTTTGCTTTCAACCACAAAAATGTTAGAAGCAAATCTAGTTTCGGCTACCTTCAATAACATCACATTTGAATATCTATTGAAAATAGATTGTGACAAGTTATGGTCTAGGATAAAGTAGTTCACTTCACGCACCTCATCCGCCAAATCATTCACCCATCTGCATTCCGAATAGTGAGATGATTGATCAAAATACTCACAGATAGTTTTTAATGTCAAGTTCAAGCAATCAACAACTCAAGGAGTCCAAAAAATATGAGGAAATTTTTATTCAATTAACGTTCCTGTACTTTTGAAATCGGATAGATTTGCACGACATTTTGTGGTGTGATTTTTTCGATGCCCTGGATGAACAAGCTTGCTATATATTCCGCCATCTTTAATTTTGTCACTTGAATCAACAGCCATGATAAACATTGCACCACCCAAAGAAGCCGCCATTATGTTAATTAGAGGCCTTTGTTGAAGATCAGACCGGCCATTAGAACATATAGAAGTTCTTTTGCTCCATGTGTCTCGTATAGGTTCAAGAAGCCTATCAACAGATGCCCTCTCTTGAGTTCATAACGGCATCCGAAGTCGATCAAATGTAAGAGGTACATAGTTGGCTAAATTAGAATTTGCTAACTTTTGAGCCCAACTTCGAAATCAATGATATTTTACAAAATTGAAAGGTATGGGACTGGTGTAAAATGCTTGACCCCAATCCTTATCTGCTACATTGAAAACCAACTCCAAAGCTCCTTTCCTTTTCTTAGGCGGAACTAGATTAGACCGTTGGGGAAGTGACATGTAATATGTTTTCTATTTTGATGTTACGATTATATTTGCTTTCTTCCGTTCAGCACTTTCATGTTCTCTTCTAAGCTCTCGAAGTATTTCATTATTAACACCATTTTTTAACCCTAGTCATAGCTGTTGGCAATTGGCCCACTGTTATTTTGTCAAATAAATGGGCTGGATCTGCATTTAAAAAAAAAAAAAAAAACTCCCTCATTGACAAGAAAAACCCTAGGAACTAAAAGTAAACTCACGAGAAGATCTTCTTATCTCTTACTGCCGATTACCGTTGGGGGCTTTCCCCATCAGTTTTTCTTTTCTTTTCCTCCAGCAACTACTTTATCAGAGGTTGTAGACGATCGCCGACGCCGCTGCCACCGCCGTGTATCTTCTTCCTTTCTTTTTCCTTTCGATTTCGCCGGATCTGATCCGTGTCCAGTGTCGGATCGTGTCGAACTGTATAGTCCGGGTGCCGGAGGTGACGAGGATGGAAGGTATTGGAAATGGAATACCAACCGGGGACAAAATCATATTGAGGGGCTTGAAATTTCATGGTTTCCATGGAGTAAAGCCTGAAGAGAAAAAACTGGGTCAGAAGTTCTTGGTGGATGTAGATGCTTGGATGGATCTTCGGAAAGCCGGTGAATCTGACAACTTATCGGACACCCTTAGTTACACCGATATTTACCGGTGAGTAACCGAAAAGACATTGAATTGAATCTTTTAGCTTATGTTTTGGTTTTAATTAGAATTTTGGCGACTTTTATGTAATAGGATAGTGAAGGAAGTTGTGGAAGGGCCATCTCATGATCTTTTGGAATCAGTGGCTCAAATGATTGCATCAAAAACCTTCACAAATCACTCTCAAATATCTGCAGTTCGAGTAAAGGTTGGGAAGCCTCATGTTGCTGTTCATGGCTGTCTCGACTACCTTGGAGTTGAGATTATCAGATATAGAACCATCGATGCGCCTAACTGACCTGAATATATATCATCCTTTGAGCAGTCCGTCACGTGGATGTGGTAACAGATCATCTTTCATCCATGCTTGGTACCTCAGGTTTCTCATTCACTTAAATTAATGTATTTGTGTTTTTTCTTCTTCATGTTTGTTTATAGTGTAATGGAATGTGTCCGAGTTGTGACCGTATTGAAGTTCGATGCCTATGGTCGTATTTAATATCGTATTACTTTTTTTTTTTTAATTTATGAAATACTCCTTTTACATAAAAGAAAAGACTGTATATGAGTTATTTTTTTTTAGATATTACGGTGATTTTTATATGAATATATTGACAATATAGATTGTTAAAATATCAATTTTTTTTTCAATTATCTCTATCTATAATGGGAATATGAAATTGGTATCAACAATATGATATCTCCATGATCTATTTAAGACTTGAATTTTATTGTTACTAGAATATGCCCTCACTTCGCTTCGGGTAAATGAAGTAAAATTTAGATTAATTTGTAATATATGTAACAAATTATATGGAACACAAAACAATTTAAAACATGAAAAAAGTATATAAAATAATTAAAACACGGGGTATCATGAAAAGTTCATGACACAAATATTAAGCTTATTAAAATCTATGTAAGGTGAAATAAGGAATATATGGAAACACTCACGTATGATAATATTTGGGTGCAAATCTTAAGATATGTTTCAAATTTAAAAGGAGTATGTATCCTGAGTTATATGTATAGCTATTAACTACTTAGGGAACTATACCTTATAAATAAACTTATAAATAAAAAAGAACCGTTTCCAAATGAGAGAAGTAGAAATAAACCGCAACCGTCAGCATTGTTTAAACTAATTTTAATTCATAAAATATATTTTATATTTATCATTTGAATTCATTTACTTAATAAAAATAAATTTGATTTCTATAATAAATTTCAAACTCAATTCATTGTCTAAATTTGAATTAAGAATTTTCAAATTAAATCTTAATTAGGCCTAAGAAATCTCAAGACGGAAGCATGAAGTATGTCTTTATTGGTGGGACCCTTCTTCGCAGTTGTCCTAAGAACCCACCCAACATCACGTATTTTGCGGTTCAAGAAGAAGAGATATCAAAGAGATGTAATTTCGATTTTATTGCTGAGTGGGGTTCATTTATTTTGCTTTTGGGGGATCTCAAATCAAGTGGCTTTTTGCATTTTTATCAAGATCAAGATAGAGAGAGCCATTGGAGGTTGAGGAAGTGAAGTTTACGTTTCATTGAGATCTGCAGCATTTTCGTTTTGGGTTGCTGGGTTTTTACTTTTCTGATTCTGGCTTCTTCCCAGAATTCTGATTGGACAACAAAGTTTTGGTTTCATTCTCATTCAGCTTCATGTAAGTTGACCTTCTTTGATTTCAGGCTTATTTGTCTTTGGCTCAAATTCTGCACATTGTCCCTTACAGCTGCATATGCATATGCATTTGCATTTTCATTTGTTTAACATCGTAAAAATCGTGAAGTTCTTAATCGAATTGGTTTTTATTCGCAAGGTTAGTTTCTCCTCCAAGTGCTTAAGAGGGAGCTGAATACTGTTTATTTACAGAGGTAAATATGGAAAAGAAAAATGCAATCTCTCGATACAGAGAGAGGCTGGACAAGACATTGTCTTGTACTGAACTGACTGATCCCGAAATGCTTAAAACCCTAGTCAAGAATCAGATTTTATGATATGCACAGGATGAGAAAGAAGGTTAATAGCATTTAAACTGCAATTGATATGGGTCCTTTAGTCCCTCTATGCACATTTTCTTTTAATTTTTCTTTGGCCGACAGATTTTAGTGAAGATTTACTGGGCAATAGGGCTCGGGCTTGGGAAGTATCGAATCTTCTAGACATGTTAAGGAGTACTTGTATTGATGATCGTAACGTTTCAAAATCCAGTGAAACATCACATGGTGAATGGAAAGTATGGTCTATTAGATGGACACTCTGTGGTTCTCTTGTATAAATTTCTCTGAAAATGCCTTATCAACTTGTTTTGACAGTTGAAGCACGATAATGAAGAGTTCCGTGTTATGTACCGTGAAGGACCTCATGGCACTCCGTTTCATACATTACTTGTTGAAGGCTATGTCGATGGGCCTTTGGATGTCTGTAAGTTCAGCTCATACTTTAATTACTTTATCAATTTAATCCAAAATTATGAGAACAAAGATTATGCAATTAATTTAAGACTTTTCAATACCGGTCATAAATGTATAAAACAACTTTTAAACCAGCTGTTTGCTTCGTTGTAGGTTTATGTATCTCTTGGGAGTCAGCTCTCTACAAGAAATGGTAAGAATTGTTATTTTCCACTTAATTCGAGTGCAGAATCGACATTTTCTTTCTTTATATCCTTGGTTTAACTAATATGATCTATCATGTTTCCAAATTATGTACACTTTTATCAATTTTACTTTCGGATCCGATCCTAAACCATGACGCACGCGTGGTATTCTTTTTACTTTTTCCCAGGTGGCCTCAGTCTAGTTTTCCACCTTTCAAAGTAAATAGTTCTACTTGTTTACAAAAGGTCCGAATTGGTGAACAGATATCTCTAGTAAGGTTTGTTGAGCCTAAAACCCAAAATTTTTATTTAATTTGTTTCCCTTTTTTTTTCTTAATACTGTGTTGAGGCCTGAAATTGTAAAATGCTTGCTTGTTTTTGTATTTTCGGGAGAAGGATGAAGGTTGCATGGCCACTGTCAGCTAGGGAGGCTCTAGTACACTTTTTCTTCTTCGAGTACTTTCAAGAATATCTGATTGTCGTTCTCGTCAACACCGTAGTGACTTCAAATACTTGGATATACTTTCATCGACTTTGCAATTGGCTTTCTTCCCGTACATCAGGAAATATAGCTAAAATATGTCTATGTTTTTGCTTGTAGATCTCAGATGTGAGCAGCATTAATAAAGCATCACATGGATTTACTAATAACGGAATTCCTGAAGCGAAGGATGTTGTAAGGATTGACATGGTTGGAGGCTTCGCTTTGCAGAAGGTGAACAATGAAAGAAGCAATTTTAGGTGAGTTGTTGTAATACTTTTTAAGTTGTCATACGAAGATAGGAAAGTAGATTATTCTGTATCATTTCAGAAAGGGCTTAGGTCTTTGTTAGTACAAGCACTGCAGGAGTTTTGACTGCAAAGATAGTGGACTTGAAACCCGAACAGGTCATGTGCTTGAGGAGTTTGCTTTTTGAACATCCTGAAACATTTGGTGTTGGCATTAGCTAAATCCTGGTCTTCTGATGGTTCATTTTGGTTTCGAGATATGATTAGGAGAGAGCCTGAAATTGGGATGACAAGATTTATCTGGTTCAGTATTTATATGATTCGAAAAGTCCTGTCACAAGGAATTTTTATATTCCTCTCGTATACTTCAGTTGTTTTCCTCTAAATGTTGAAGTTTTGTTAATTTTGTAGGACAATTGCAAACATGGATATGAAGCTGGATTTTGTCCTTCCATCCCTTATAAACTTCATCTCAAGGCAGCTTGTTGGAAATGGCTTCAGACTCTATCAAAAGGTCATACATTCTCCTAATACGACATCTTAATTTCCCCCGAACACCCAGTTTAATTTTTTTTTCTCTTCTTAAATTCTAAAATAACTTATGTTACTTGGACTAGAAAGTGATTGTCAAATATGCTTATGCTTTACTTTTTCAAAGTTTTTCCATATATTTGAAGAATTATATCCTGATACCCATGTTCAAATACCTGTTTGATACTCTTGCCGGACATGGGTACTTTAGGGAAAATGAAGACTTTGAGCAATGAAATCCTGAGTATAGATGGATAGAACTGATTATTCATCATAAAAGGTTTCATTGCTGAGGGCATTCGGAACTTTTTTCACAATGCAGATTATTACTAGGAATGAATAAATCTCTCAGATTTTTGGGTTTGCAATGCTTATAGACTGTGGCTTCTGTGTCGAACCGTGACAAAGATTACAGCAAGGCCTTGGGAGACCCTTTATTTGCACTAATACGTGAAGCACTTTACGCCAGTAACAAAGCGGGTGAAGTTCTTGAAGTACACGAGCCTAAAAGTGAAGCCCTCCTTTTGCGGAATGAGAGTTTAATTGAACGCATACAAGATGACACGCATGATATCGGGAAGGTTTGTGCTAATGACCATGCCGTTGAAATTCCACCCCAGAAAGAACAAGACACAGTGATAAAATCTTTTGGTGAAATTGAGGAAGAAGAAACTGAAGGGAGTACACAACCAGAGGAGGGCGATAACATTACATTGGTCCTGAGGTGCAAGATGCTCTAAGAACACTAGATAAGGTAATTTTATTAGTACAGCAACATGGATTTAATTCCCGAACCAGTTTCTCTGATGAAGAAACTGCAAATTTGGAAGAGGGTGCTGTTTATTTAAAAGCTGAGGACAATGTTAAAGCCACCTCCGAACAGTCTGTGGAAAATCTGGAGATGACTTTGGATAAGTCCCAGAATAGCAGTGACATTAGCGATACGAGGTAACCCTGTTAATATATTTTGACATATTTTCATATCCTTTTGCCATTACCATTGGTCTCCAATTTTCTTGTCAACTAAATCACAATTGCAAATGATCGGCATTGTCTTTGGGTTTACCGGTTTCCATCTGTGGATGTAATGCAGGGATGAAGATTCAAATTCTTTTGCTAGGGAAGCTAACCATAACAAAGAAGTAACGGTTTCACCATTGCCAAATGTATTGAAACCCTTTGAGACTAACCAGGTTGCTTTGAGTTCCTACAGGAATGGAACTGTGGAGGTAAATGGGTTCCATGAAAATGGTCTAACTGAAGTTAAAAAGTTGAGTAACCGGAGAAAGCATAGGTTAGGTTGCTTCGGCTTCAATTCCGGGTAATGTATGGTCTGATGCCTCAACCGAGATGGCTAGGACTAGATAACTTCATCAGCAAGCACCACTTTTTGAACCGCAGAGAAAAGGGAAGACTTGAGAGTGGATTTTCTAACATCGTATATTGAATCATCCCCATGAATAATATAATTTAATATAATGTATACCATAAGCTTTTTATTTTCTTCTCTTATCTATAATGTAATATAATGTACAATAAGTGCGAAAATGTTGTAAATCCATTGATGTTTATAACTCCATTAAATTTATCTTATTGTAACTCCTAATCAATAAATGTTCATAACTCTTAAATTTATTATCTTATAATCCTTAAATTATTTATAGGGTACGTTAATGTTGGTCTTGAATGCTTTGTAATTTATTGCACTTGAAAGTCTTATAAATAAAGGGCGTGTATAATTTTATTATATCCTAAGTGAAAGCTAAATCATCCTTTTATTTTTTTTTATCCTTTTA
Source organism: Gossypium hirsutum (assembly GCF_007990345.1). Classification (NCBI taxonomy): domain Eukaryota; kingdom Viridiplantae; phylum Streptophyta; class Magnoliopsida; order Malvales; family Malvaceae; genus Gossypium; species Gossypium hirsutum. The sequence continues at coordinate 48,964,820 of NC_053424.1, forward strand.
TTTTGTTCATTCTATAATTCTCTTGGTTTATAATACATCGTCAGCACGAAATTGCTCAAAAGAAAAAAAAAATCTTATGTATTGAAGATTAGACTTATCCTCTATGATTTTCCATTTGAAGCTTTATACACAAGATGCAACAATTTGCAAGTAGTTTTTTTTTCATATTAGATTTTTATTTTTCTTAATTATTGATTAACTATGATGATTTTATTTAATTTGTTCTATTTATACATTTTAAGGATTGTGTCATATTTTATGGACTGTTTGCAGTTGCTATTGAAACTTTTGCAGAAGATAAGAAACTAAGGTAAATTTATGTTAGAATAGTGGCTTGAATCCTTATTTAAATAAAATACAGTGGTAAAATAAAATAAAAGTAAAATCTATATAGAACTACACTTCTTTTATTTTATTTTAGAAAAATGTTTTTTAAACCTTATTAAACTTCATCTATTTGATATTGATTAGAATAAGGTATTTCAATCTTACTACACTCCTATTAGAATATGATTTTATAAGCCTATAAATAGACATAGTCTACTCCTCTTGTAATCATTCGAATTCGACATAGTGAATTTTCTTCTCTTCTGCTCGTGGTTTTTTCCCGAAAGGTTTTCCACGTAAAAATCTGTATGTTCTTTATTTTTATTTCTCTTTTCTTTGCGGTATATTGTCATTACCGATATTTTATTTTTAAAAATTGGTATCAGAGCTTCCGGGTTGTTCATCTCAATCACGGTAATGACGTTTTTGAAGTATGAAATTCCGCTGTTAGATCGCAACACCATATTCGCGTTGTGGCAAATAAAGATGCAAACAGTTCTTGCACAGATGGACTTAAAGGAAGCCCTGCTAGGGGTAAATAAGATGCCTTCGACATTGACGGAGGAAGAGAAGAAGTGCAAAGATTAAAAGATGTTAACACAGTTACATCTGCATTTGTCTAACGAAATTTTGTAGGATGTGATGAAGGAGAAGACCACCGTTGGATTATGAAAGAGACTGGAACAAATATGTATGTCGAAAACTATAACAGTAAGCTGCATATGAAGCAACGTCTTTATGCTCATCATTTGAAGGAAGATGCATCTGTGCACGAACACTTAACAGTGTTAAAAGAAATTCTCTCAAACTTGGAGGCCATGGAGGTTTAGTATGAGAAGGAAGATTAGGGTTGATTCTACTTTGTTCGTTGCCCCCGTCTTATTCAACCTTTAGAGACACAATTTTATATAGCTGCGAGTCTCTCACAGTTGATGAGGTTTATGATTCTTTGACCTTATATGATAATATGAAACATCTTGTTTAAAATTGACTCTTAGGGAGAGAGTCTCATTATTCGTGGGAGATAAGATCGGAATGCTGATGATGATCGTGGAAGGACATAAGAACGGAATCATTGCGGTAAATCTAAAGGTAGGTTAAAGTCGTCAAATAGAGGTAAAACTTGTAACTTCTGCAAAAAGAAAGGGCACATTAAATCTGAGTGCTATAAGTTTCGGTGAAGTTGATGTTATAGAAGACTACAATGATTGTGAACTTCTAGTCGCTTCTATCAACAATTTTAAAGTGAGTGACGAGTGGATCCTTGATTCGAGCTGCACCTTCCACATGAGTCCCAATTGGGATTGGCTTACAACTTACAAAACAATTTCTGAAGGTGTTGTTTTGATGAGAAATAATGTTTTGTGTAAAATCGCAGGTGTTGGAACAATTAAAGTTAAGATGTTTGATGGAGTTGCCAAAACACTTAGTGACGTACGACATGTTGCGAAATTGAAGAGAAATTTAATTTCGTTGAGTACTCTTGATTCAAAAGGTACAAATACACAGCTGAAATTAGGGTTTTGAAGATTTCCAAAGGTTCCCTTATTGTGATGAAAGTGCAGAGAAAGCCTGTCAACTTATATGTTCTGCGAGGTTCTACCGTTACTGGTGATGCAGCTGTCACTTCCTCTTCCTTGTCAGATGATAATATTACTAAACTTTGGCATATGTGCCTAGGGCACATGAGTGAGAGTGACATGGCAGAATTGAGCAAAATAGGACTTCTTGATGGGCAAGGAATTTACAAACTGAAGTTCTGTGAGCATTGCATTTTTGGGAAGCAAAAGAGAATCCATAGCACAAAGGGAACGTTGAAGTATATTCATTATGGTCTGTGGGGGCTATCCAAAGTGCCTTCGAGAGGTGGAGCTAATTATATGCTAACTTTTATTGATGATTTTTCCAGAAAAGTTTGAGCGTTCTTTTTTAAGCAGAAAAGCGATATGTTTTCCACATTTAAGTCTTGGAAAACTATGATTGAAAAACAGACGAGAAAACAAATAAAATACCTCCGCACAGACAATGGCTTAGAGTTCTATTCTGATGAGTTAATAAACTATGCAAGTCAGAAGGGATCGTGAAACACTTGATAGTTCGTCATACTTCACAGAAAAACGAGGTTGCAGAACGAATGAATAGAACGATCATGGAGAAGATTCGATGTATGTTTTCAAATGCCAACTTACCAAAGTCATTTTGGGCCAAAGCAGCCTCTACTGCATGTTTTTTGATCAATCGATCTCCATCCGTTGCCATTGAGAAAAAAACTCCACAAGAGGTATGGTCTGGTAATCCTGCTGACTATTCTGATTTAAAGATCTTTGGGTGTCCTACATATGCTCATGTTGATAATGAAAAATTGGAACCAAGATCAATTAAATGTGTTTTTCTTAGTTATAAAGTTGGTATAAAAGGGTGTAAGTTATGGTGTCTTGAAAATAGAAAAGTTGTGATAGTAGAGATGTTGTTTTTGATGAAACTGTTATGCTACCTAACTTATCTCTCAAAGACTCTTCCAATAAAGAAAATCAAAAGTAGGTGGAGTAGTAGATTAATCTAGATCTACAACAGAGCCGATTCCTCAAGCTAGTACAAAAATTCATAATAGAGTTGCTTCTTCACCACAATACTCTATCGCCAAAAACAGAATTAGAAGAGAGATTAAACCTCCAAAGAAGTATGTTGAGGCTGATTTAGTTGTTTATGCTTTAAATGTGGCTGAAAATATATATGTAAACCAAGAGCCATTTAATTATTCTGAGACGGTTAGCTGTGAAGACTCAGAAAAGTGGATGTTTGCTATGCAAGAGGAGATGGAATCACTCCACAAAAATAGAACATGGGATCTTGTGAAACTTCCTAAAGGTAAAAAGGTTGTTCTTTGTAAATGGGTGTTTAAAAAAAAAAGAAGAGACTCCAGGAGTTGAAGAACCCAAATATAAAGCAAAGCTTGTTGCAAAGGGTTATAGTCAAATTCCAGGAGTGGACTTCACAGATGTGTTCTCTCCAGTTGTGAAGCATAGTTCGATTTGAGCTTTGCTTGGTATTATGACCATGCATGATTTGGAGTTTGAGCAATTAGATATAAAAACTGTATTTTTGCATGGAGAACTTGAGAAGGATATTTACATGCAACAACCAGAGGGTTTTACAGTCTCAGAAAAAGAGGACTATGTTTACTTGCTAAAAAAAATCCCTTTACGATTTGAAACAGTCACTAAGACAATGGCACAAGAGGTCTAATTCCTTTATGACTTCTCATGATTTCAAAAGAAGTAGCTTTGACAGTTGTGTTTACTTTAAGAAAAACAGTGATGGTTCTTTTGTGTATCTACTCATTTATGTTAATGACATGTTGATAGTATCAAAAGATAAATGAGAGATAAGAAAGGTCAAAACCCAACTAAGTGAAGAATTTGAGATGAAAGATTTGGGACCAGCAAAGAAGATACTTGGTATGAAGATTCTTAGAGATAGAAAATCAAGTAAATTGTACCTAAGTCAGAAGAGGTACATTGAGAAAGTTCTTTGCAGGTTCAAAATGCAGAGTGCAAAGCCTGTTAGTACTCCTTTAGTAGCCCATTTCAGACTTTCATCAGCTTTTATCCACAATTAGATGATGAGATTGAGTACATGTCACATGTTTCATACTCTAGTACAGTGGGATCTCTCATGTATGCTATGGTTGTTCACGTCCAGATTTGTCATATGTAGTCAGTACAGTTAGCAGATACATGGCGAATCCCGGTAAAGAACACTGGAAAACAATTCAGTTGGTTTTAAGATACTTACGAGATATTACTAATGTTTGCTTACAGTTTGGAAGAATTAGAGATGGAGTCATTAGGTATGTTGATGCTGATTTTGCTAGAGACCTTGATAGAAGAAAATCTCTTACAGGTTATATCTTTACAATCAGAGGTTGTGCAATCAGTTGGAAAGCCACTTTGCAAACCATAGTCACTTTGTCTACCACTGAAGTTGAGTACATGGCGATTATTGAGGCTTGTAAAGAAGTCATTTGGTTGAAAGGACTCTTTAGTGAACTCAATGAAGACCTTCAAATCAGTACAATATTTTATGACAGTCAAAGTGCCACCTTTTTTACAAAAGATTAAATGTTTCATGAGAGAACAAAACACATTAATGTTTGATATGATTTTGTTCATGATATTATTGCTCGTGGTGATATTGTTGTGAGAAAAATTAGTACTCATGAAAATCCTGTAGATATGATGACTAAGTCACTTCATATAACCAAGTTTAAGTATTGCTTAGACTTTGTTGGTGTTCATTGTTGAAGTTAAACCCTTAAGGGGTTTTATGGAAGAGATGAAGAACTTGTTCGTTAAGAGTTCGCGATGAAGAACTTGTTCATTAAGAATTTGTGTCAAGGTAGAGATTGTTAGAATTGAGTTACTCGAATCATTATTTAAATAAAATAAAGTAGTAAAATAAAATAAAAGTAAAATCCATATAGAACTATACTTCTTTTATTTTATTTTAGAATAAAGTTTTTTAAACCTTATTAAACTTCATCTATTTGATTTTGATTAAAATAAGGTGTTTCAATCTTACTACACCCTATTAGAATATGATTTTACAAGCCTATAAATAGACATAACCTATTAGAATATGATTTTACAAGCCTATAAATAGACATAGTTTACCCCTCTTGTAATCATTCAAATTCGACATATTGAATTTTCTTTTCCTCTACCCATGGTTTTTCCCGAAAGGGTTTCTACATAAAAATTTGTGTGTTCTTTATTTTTATTTCTCTTTTCTTTACAATATATTGTCATTACCGACATTCTATTTTTATAATTTACTTATCATATCACGTGCCTATATTTTATCTAGATTTTTGTTCATAAAAAAATGTTTTTTAATATATATTGTTTGATAATTGCTTAATGATTATGTATGAATGATGATAAATTAATTTTAATTTTATAAATTGATAAATTTGTAAATCACAATCCATAATATTATCGATCACCTTTATTAATCTAAGGCCTAAGGTTCATCATAATTTGTGACCTTGCATCGATTCTTAGTCATCATTAAAATAGTTGTTTTATGTGTTTATTTGATGGTTTCAATTTGAATATACATATATATTCTTAATTTTAGACATTATATATTTTTGGACTTTAATATTTTTAAAAATTCTTTTAATCAACAATGATTAAAATTATTACATATATTAATAAAATCAAAATTATTTTACATCAAGCATGATGGTTTTAAGTCCATTTAAGGACAAACTTTGAGGAATGTCTTAATTGATTTTTGGGCTAATTCTATTGTAGAATTTCAAGTTTAATTACAACCAAATCTTTAATTCTTGAATGATCTTAGTTGACAATATTTACTATTGCAAAGTGCATTTTATGCATTTTATATTATTCATTTAGCAATTGATTAGTGAGATGGCTTGAGCAATTGTAAGTGGAAAAGTTTTAGTAAACATGATATGTAGGGTTTTGAAGTTAATTTCATGCATGTTTGCGATGATTTATGAAATTTTTGTTAACACTAGCGTTATATTGGGTTTGATATTTTAGATGTTAGTTTTATCTATGCATTTGATTTACAATAAAATCCATGTATGTCTTGGCTATTTCTTTCTAGTTAATTAATGATATAAAACTCTTGAGAAAATGATTTTAAAAGTATTTTGAATTTTTCACATGCTATTTTATGGTTAAATAACAAAATATTTATCCCTCTAGTTTTGCTTCATTCCTTGAAGTGAATGTAGCAATACATAACAATTACGATAATGGAATCTATTGTATTGATATGGATGATTCACAATGTTGATAAATGTTCATTCTTAGAATAGAATTATCAATGACATATACTAATTAATCATTACTTGAAGCGGATGATTATGATCTTATTGGTAAATAATATGATATATGCTTATATTATTGTCTAAATTATTTTTTGCACATCCCTTGAAGTGAATATTTGTAATAAATATAATAAATTTTGTAATCACTTTTGATCATTAAAGTCAATTTGGACATTTGAAGATTTTGGCATATTTTTTAAAGCGAATATTGCATATAATCATTTGCAAATTATATTTCTTTTATTGAGTTGTTGACATTATGGACTTCACATTGATTTAGACATTTCTAAAATTAAATGTCATAGTCTGTTTATATAATGATACAAAGTAAAATGAATAACAATAAAATTATCAATTGTCACAATTTATATTAACATTATTAGTACAATTGAAAAACATATTAAAGTAAACCAAAAGTTTATCGATACAAATACATTTACTACTTGTTGTGACTAGCTGTATCATCCTGGATCATATATAATGTGAAAATTAATTGAGAATTCAAATGAACATTCATTAAAGAACTAGAAGATTCTTTAATTTAAAAAAATTCTCATGTGTTGCTTGTTCTCAATGAAAATTGATTATTAAAAACTCAATAGCTAAAGTTGAGATTTAATGTCTTGCATTTCTGAAATGAATGTGGACTCATTTATCCATATATGGATGTTTTTGATATTATATGATTTTGGTAGATGCATATACAAAATAGTCACATATGTGTTATCAACTCGTAACTTGTTGTTTGCGAGATTGCTTGTTTAAATGAATTGTTTTAATTAAATGATTAGTTTTAGATTATTGAATTAAAACAATTCATTTTGCTAATGTTGATGAGTTTATATCTTAGACTTTTATTGATTGTTTTATATGACTTTGAAATTTTTTTGTAAAGTCTATTATTATATGTATAATGGTTTAAAGAAATTATTGATTTAACGTCTCTAGTTAATATTTAAACCATTAGCTATGAGAATAAAGCTTCCTATTTCAACATAAAATTATGTTGATATATGTGCTACAACACTTATATGCATCAAGCCAATAAGTTATAAATACTCCCCGTTACAATTGACTTTTGGTCATGAGTTAAATATTTCTCATCCTAAAATTTTTGTATGTGTGTGTTTCAATTGCTCCACCAAAATGTACAAAAATGGGTCTTTATAGGAGGTTCAGAATGTACAATGATATGAGTCTCCTTATATTATTAAATATTGTTTAGCTATTAATTGGAGATTTAGTTATGACATGAGTTGTCGATTATTATGAGATAGATTTCCCAATATTACGGGGAGAGAATAAAAAGTTGGTTGAATAAAATACTTGGAATGAATTGTCATTATAAAAAATTCTCATGCAAAGCAATGTGAAACAAAAGTTTAACAAATAATTCATTTTACAAATAAACTACCAGATACATTTACTGACCTAATTAGAATAACCTAATTAGAATAACCAAATGTTATACATTGGCTAATGTTTTAATTTGAATTGAAGTCCCAATAGGACAATTTATTAAAGTAAACGAAAGTAATGCATGCCTAAATCATAATAATTATTGGTTCCAAAGATAAAAATTTTCGTAAAAAGAGAAGAGAAAACATTTAAGATGGTCATATAGTGGAGACGAGGGTGTTCCTGAAGAGACCTATAACACAACTAATTATAAAAATCAAGAAGAGATTCAAGTACTTAAAAGTTAAAATGAAAATAATGAAAATAAAGAGATCTTAATAAGTTATGTCAATAGGGAAAATATGGAACCAAAATATAAAACTAGTAGTTGACAACATTTTTTGTAACAGCCCGATTTTGGGCCTAGTCGGAATAGTGATCTCGGGACCACCAATCCGAAGTTATAGAAATTATTTTATTATTATTTTGATATTATAGCATGTTTTTAAGAGTGCATGAAAAATTTGATAAAGTAATTTTAGCGTTTGTAAGCTTAATTGCGTAAAAGGACTAAATCGCATAAAGTGAAAAAGTCCTAATTTGATAGCTAAAGGTGTCAAATAACTAGAGAATAAAATTTGGGGGTCTTTAAAGGGCAATTAGACCCTTTTAAAAGAGCTTGGCCGGCCATGAGGCAAAGAAGAGTAAATGGTCAAAATGTTAGGTAAGTGATGACATATTATGTGATAAAATAATACCTTACTTGCCTAGCCTTCATCTTTTTCACCTATTCTTTCTTCTTAACCGAAAATATCATCCAAGGGAAGAGTTTTGAAGCTTGAAATTTTCAGCAACTTATCATCTCTAGAAGTAAGTGATTTCCATACCCTTTGTTGATGATTTTTGCATTTTTGAGACCCTTAAAGCATAAGCTTTCAAATGAGGGTACTATTTTGCAAAATGATTAATAGTTTAGGGTTTTTCCATGAAAGGATTTGTAATTTTTTCTGAGTTTTTGTGGAAGAAAATGAGTCTTGGGTGTCTTATAAACAACTTTTGTGAAAGGTGTTAGCATGAAAACACCTAAAAGGACTATTTTGCATAAGTTGTAAAATAGATGATAAGTGTGTGCAATAGTGGGAATTTGGAGTTACTATAAGAGTAGAAAGGGTTCGGCTATGCTTAAGATGTGAAGAAATTCGATAAAAATTGATTTTTGGGTTTAGGGGTAAAATGGTCATTTTACAAAAGTCTAGGGGCAAATTAGTCATTTTGTCCAACTATAAATTGTAGAGTGCCTATGTTGATAAAGTGATTAAATAAGTACATTTTGTTATTATAGATAAAGAAATACCGAATTCGAACCTAGACCGGGGGAAAGCTAAGCAAATCGACTAGTCGCCACATTTTGTAATTCGAGGTAAGTTGTATGTAAATAATACAACTACATTGATAATATATGTGTTTGAATTGTATTGAATTTTTTATAGCATAAATTGCTTGATTGTGAAAATGAGAAAATGTGATGAGAATATAGATAGTAGAATTCCCGAATGAACATTAAGAAATAAATCGGGATTCATGCCATGATGTTTGGGGTCACTTGTGTGAGCTAGTGTAAGACATGTCTGGTACATGCATCGGCCACATTATGAGAGCCAGTATAAGACCATATCTGGGACATGGTATCGACATTGAGACGAGCGCTAGTGTAAGACATGTCTGAGACATGCATCGGCCTCAAGATGTAAGCCAGTGTAAGACATGTCTGGGACATGCATCGGCCATGAAATGTGTCAGTGTAAGACCATGTCTGGGACATGGCATCGGCACCTTACCCCATGTTTGAGGCTTATAGAATATCCGATAGTGTTCCAAATGGTTCAACGGTGAAAGTTATGATTTCTAGTTAATGAGGAAAGTATAACCATGTTGTGAGTGATACAGGTACCTATTTGGTATGTATAAACTGTGAACCCAATATGTACTACTTGATGTGTATTGGATATTGATGAGTAAGTTTTGCTTATGCCCACTTGTAAGTTATGAGCTTGTTGATGAATGGTAAAGTTGTGTTGTATATTTATTTATGTGCAACTTACTAAGCTTTAAGCTTACTCCTTCTCATTTTCTATTTTCTTATAGTGCCGCCTATCTAGCTCAAGGACCAACGAAAGTCAGAGATATCGATCACACTATCAATCGAAGTATTCGGTATAGTTTGATTTATATTTTTTAATATGGCAAGTATAGGGAATTAGACTTGTGTTTTGTGTTATTATTAATTTGGCCAAATGTGTTGGCTTGGGATAAATCCCTCATTTTGTATTAAGCCTTAAATGATGGCTAATATTTATTTTGATTTATATACAAAGATGTTATTTTCATGGTTGAGTAAAATGCACAAATGGAATGTTGTTTATTGTGGCTGATTTGGTAGCATAAGATAACCTTATATTGGTTTTGGTTGGCATTGTGCAGGTTGTGTAAATAAGGGTGGCTAAGAGGCTTGGTAAATAGCCTTATATTGTCCACACGGGTAGACACACGGGCGTGTGTCTAGGCCGTGTGTGACACATGGTCTGCCTTATGGGCATGTGGTCCGACCGTGTGTCCCTTGCACGTAAAATTTTCAAGTTAGTATGCATGGTAGTAAATACACGGGCAGAGATACAGTCGTGTGTCTCAGCCGTGTGAAGGATACAGCCTAGCACACGGACGTGTGCCTTGGCCGTGTAACATTTTGGGCTTGCTGACTTCAGAAACAGAATGTCTAGGTTTTTGCACAAGGGCTAGGACATGAGCGTGTCATGGCCGTGTGAAAGACACGGGCCAAGGACACGGACGTGTGCTAGGCTGTGTAAAAACCCCTGTAGGTGTGCATTTAGAATTAATTCCATACGGGTGGAGGACACGGGCATGTCATCGTATTGTTTAGGTCGTGTGAGATACACGGGCCATCAGCATGACCATGTCGAATTGTCCACACGGTCGTGTGCCCTGTTTCTAAGACAAATTTTCTATAGATGGCCTAAGGCCGGGGTTAATCCCGAATAGTTTCCAATGGTTGATTTGGGGCTCGTAGGCCCATAATAAGAAGTTTAAAGTAGAAATTGAAAAAGTTCTAAATTGAACCATGTCTTGGTGACTTGGGGAACGTTTTTGTGCATAAGATCGAGTTAGGTAATGCCTCGTATTCCACTCCAACGTTGGTTATAGGTATGAGGTGTTACATTTTTTCTTATAATGTTGCTATTGAAATAACAAATGAAATGAAGATCTTAAGCCCAAATCTGTTGAGGAACGTAGAAATAGAAAAGATTGGTCAGATTGGAAAGACGTAATTCAAGCAAAATTAAATTCACTTGTTAAACATGATGTTTTTGGACTTATAGACCAAACACCTAAAGATGTAAAGCTGGTAAGATATAAATGGGTATTTGTGCAAAGACAAAATTAGAAAAATGAACTTGTAATATATAAAGCACGACCTATAGCACAATGATTTTCGCAAAGGCCGGACATTGATTGCGAAAAGACATATTTTTCTATAGTGGATGCAATCACGTTTAGATATCTTATTATTCTGGCAATACGTGAAAATTTTGGCGTGCGTCTAATGGATGTTATTACAGCCTATTTGGTACACTTTATAGTGAAATTTATATGAAACTTTCTGAAGGATTTAAAATCTCAGAAGGATAGTTTCTAAGGAAAGTTGCTCGATTAGATTAAAAAAATCTAGACGTATGTGGTACAATCGTCTTAGTGAATATTTGTTAAAAAATATTCTAAAAATGATCCAATTTTTCAGTGTGTCTTTCTAAAAAGGTCCGGATCGAATTTTGTGATAATTGTTATATTTGATGATCTAAATATTGTTAGAAATCTTGAAGAGCTTCAAAATGTAGTTTATTATTTAAAAAAGAATTTAAGATGAAAGATATTGGAAAAACAAAGTTTTATCTTGGCCTGTAGATCAAGCATTTAAAAGATCGAATTCATGTCCATCAAACAACTTATACGGAAAAAATCTTAAAGAAATTTTACATGGATAAAGCACATCCATTGAGTACCCTGATGGTTGTACGATTGTTAGATGTGAATAAAGATAAATTTCGTCATTGCGAGAATAATGAAGATTTTATTGGTCCTGAAGTATCATATCTAAGTTTCATAGGGGTATTGACGTATCTTACAAGCAACATAAGACCTAATATAGCTTTTACTGTAAACTTGCTAGCAATATTTAGTTTTTCTCCACCACATAGACATTGGAATGTAATTAAAAATGTATTTAGATATCTCAAATGGACTATTGACATGAGGTTATTTTATTCAAATGATTCAAAATCCCTATTAGTCAGCCATGTTAATGCTAGATATTTATTGAATCCACATAAAGGTCGATCTCAAAAAGAATATTTATTTACATATGGAGGTACTGTCATATTATGGCATTCAAAGTAGACATTACCTACCACCTCTTCAAATCATGCAGAAATAATTGCAATACATGAGACAAGCTAAAAGTGTGTTTGACTAAGGTTATGAATCCAACATATCCAAAAGATATGTAATTTGGCTTTATAGGAAAAGATGTCAACTATCTTATATAAAGATAATGCAACATGTATAGCTCAATTGAAGGGTGGTTACATTAAATGTGATACAACGAAACATATTTCATCAAAATTATTCTTCACCTATGATCTTAAGAAGAAATGTGATATAGAAGTTCAACAAATTCGTTCTAGTGATACTTTAGCAGATCTTTTTACTAAGGTATTGCCACCTTAAATGTTTGAAAGACTACTACACAAGATTGGAATACGTTGACTTAAATATGTAATGTGATGTTGCCGTTAGGGGAGTCAAAAACACGTTGTACTCTTTTCCTTTAACCAGGGTTTTGTCCACTGAGTTTTCCTGGTAAAGGTTTTTAACGAGACAGCTTGTAATAATAGATTATGTACTCTTTTCCTTCATTAGGTTTTTATCCCATAGGGTTTTTCCTAATAAAGTTTTTTATGAGACATTTTCATTGATGAACATCCAAGGGTGAGTGTTATAAATCCATGATAAATGGATGTCCATAACCCCCTCAAATTTATCCTATTGTAATCCCTAAAGAATGAATGTCCATAACCCCTAAATTCATTATATTGTAACCCCTAAGTCATTTATAGGGTATCTTAATGTTGGTCCTTAATGCTTTGTAATTCATGGTACTTGAAGCCTTATAAATAAAGGGCATGTACAAGCTTATTGTATCCCAAGTAAAAGTTGATTTTGGTTCATATGTATATATGAAAATTTGATTTTGATTTAACTATACACATTTAAAGAAATAAATAAATGTATTTTTTTCATATTGGATTCATATAATTATTTGTGTATACAATATATTAACGTAAAGTAATACTAACGGGATAATATTGTTAGTGATTTGTGATAATTTAATCAAATTAAAATTTTATGTATAAAATCACACAAAATTAAAATTTATGTATGACATTACAAATTATATCAAAGTGGTAAAAAGACCTCTCCAGTCCTCAATTTAGAAATTGAGCAAATTAGTCTCTCTTAAAAAAATCAGAGTAATTTAATCCTTGTCAATTTTGAATATGAGCAATTAAGGACAATTAATCATGGAGTTAAGGTCTTTCGTCAATTGTGCATAATTGTGATTGGTATATTAACAAAATTAGCTCTCGATGTTTATATATTTTGTTAATTTGGTCTTGATTCTAAGAAAATCAACAAATTTAACTTCAATATTTACACATTTACAAAAATATTGCAAGTTAAATTTATTGAATTATGATCAAATTGGTAGAATGTGTAAATCATGATATCTAAATTTGTTATTATACCAATTAAATTTATGTAAAATTGACGAAAATTATTGTCGCCATGATTAATTGTACTTAATTGCTCACTTTTAAAATTGACATGGATTGAATTACTTCAATTTTTTAAAACAGAAATCAATTTATTGAATATTAAAATTGAGACAGACTAAAGAAAATTGTTTAGGTATCAAATAAAATGACAATATTCTATATAGAATTCAATGCATGGACAACACTATTAGAATCATTAAAATCTTGATACAAAACTTAATAAATCATAAACTAGGATCTGTCATGTCAAATCATCAATAATAAATCAAGAACAAAACTAGATGCAGAAGAGCACCTGAATCATCGATTTCTTGAAATCTACAGGTCTTGCGGTTTTGATATTCCAAATTAGCACACAAGCAATTTTAAGAAGGCAAATCACTCTTTTCTAAAGATGGGATATTAGATTAGCTATGTATACTTTGGGGACCATAGCCCTAATATATAACTTTTTCACATTAACCCTAATTTCTAACCTAATTTCTAATCAGTCCATCATCAATTAGAAATTAGTTACCAAAGTATTTACACATATTTGACTCATACTTTATTTAATAACTAAATCACAATAAACCTTAACCAAATCAGATCAGTTTTAATTTGAGCTAACCTTTTATGATAGTAAATAATAACATGTAATTAATTATATTATATATGTGATGCCCATATTTTCCAACAATCTCCCACTTGGACCATATATATACAATGATTACCTTATAATTACATGTCATTATATAACTTTACTAGCACAAAACCTTACTACCATATCCAAAATGTATTCCAAACAATCTCGTCCATTAATTATGTTAACATAGAACCAAGGCGACTTTCGTTTCATATATCATAAATAAATGTATCATTGATCACGTGTATTAACACAACCAAATGACATAGATCAAGTATGGATCTGTAGCATGAAAATTACATGCAATATGATCCAAACATGTCTATTTTCAACTGGTCCTCTTTAACCTCTGTGAGATCAAACTTTACCAAAATTAGACTGTGAAGAAACCAAATAAACTTTATTTCTGCAAAAAATAGACTTAATATCCATAAACTAAAATAACTGAAAATGTGTCTATAACATAAAAGCAATTAAAAGTACAAACTCCCACTAAAACCAAATATTATTAACTGACATTACACCCATATGAGCAGTGTGCTCATGAAAAACCTTGGTTGGTAGTCCCTTAGTAAGCAGGTCCGCAATCATGGAGTTTGTCCCAATATGCTTTATAGGCACCTAACTACTTTAACAACCATGAACTTAAAGTCTATGTACTTTGACTTTGATGTGCTCTTGTTTTTTATTGGAATAAAGGACTACCAATTATTGTCACAATTTGCACCCTAGTGACAAATTTTTTTTATCAATATTCCATCAAAATCGAAGTCTATATACCTAATGATCTCTAACTTATCAGACCTCCGATATGTGAGCATGTAACTTTTGTTCTCTAAAGATACCTCATAACCCTTTTGGCTACTATCCAATGGTCCATGCGAAGGTTGCTTAAATATCTGTCTAACATCCCAACAATGTATTCAATGCCTGAACGTGTACGTACTTAAGCATACATTAGACTCCCCACTCTTGAGACATAAGAAATCTTATGCATTTCCTTAATCTCAAAATCATTCTTAGGGTATTAGTCGAGACTTAACTTATTATTGACAAGCAGTATGTCATTAACATATAAAACCAAATATAAAACCTTACTCCCACTGAACTTGTGGTATATACAATTATCAACCAAATTCATATCTAAACCGAATAAGATAATCATCATTTGGTAAAATTTGTAATACTATTGACGAGAAGTCTACTTAAGCCCATAGATGGAGTTTTGTAATTTGCAAATCATTAACTTTGTATTATCAAACACAAAGTTTTCTAGTTGAACCATATAAATGTATGATCAATGTTATCATTGAGAAACTTTTAACTTAACATTCATCTGATGCAACTTAAGGTCAAAATATTCCACTAAAGCTATTATAATCCTTTCTTTAGTGGATCATCTTAATGTCATTCGTTTTTGAGGTTGTTGAGATTGTTCTTCTAGAACAATTACCTCATCTTGAATAGGAAGTTGTTCAACATTGTCTTGTTGACGTTCTAGATTCACTTCTTGATCAATGATAGGTATGAGAACTTGAACATCGTTAAAAGTAATAGTAGGAATTAAGTTAAAATTCAATTCCTCCTCAAATACAATGTCTCTAACCTTATTTCTCTTTCCAAACTCAAAATCCTTAAAAAAATGTTGCAATTCCCGTATAAAAAATATTCCTAATTGTGGCTATCTTTAGAGGCACTGGCCAAATGGACACTTTCAGACTTATCATGTTTCAACATTTCTTCCTCTTGCACACAATGAGAAATGGGCTCATTTAGAGTCCATTTCTCCTTTTGACAATTGTAACTAATTTTAAATTGGTTAAACTATGTAGGAAACGATACCAAAACCATAAGAACAAACAATTCCTCAGAAAGCTTGATCTTAAGTGCCTTAAGTCTTGAAGCAACATGGAACATCTCCATAATGTACTCCCTCACATTTTTTGATCCTTGTACTTCATAAACATCAAAGAAGCCAGAAGTGATGCCATCCCAACCTTATCATTTTTAGCAAAACGTTTTTCAATTTCGTTAAGGAAACCCTTGGTCTGAGTAATCTCTTTAGATTCTGTGCCCCTAAAGGCTTCTAGAATGCTATGCTTCATGATCATTAGACTCATGCATTTTGAATAATCCCACCTCTCAAAATCCCTTTTAACATCAGGAGTGTTTTCTGTAGTGAGAGATGCAGGTTGTTCTTCTCTTAGTGCAAGGTCTATGTCCATATAGCCAAGCACTACAAGTAAGTGTGTTTTCCATTCCTTGAAATTGGTCTCATTAAGCGAGTATAGAATTGATGCTAATGAATATTATGACAGTAGAAGATGAACTAGTTGATTATAGAACAAAATAGATAAAAACAAGCTCACATAAATATTCATTTTATAAGTAAACAATAAATTCGAAATAGTGGCTCCAATCCCAATATACCAAACACTACATTAATATTAATAGTAAGCGATATTCTTGTTGTAGCAATCAAACATTGACAATAAATTATGTCAAACAATGAATCAATCTTTGGACTAACTTATTACTCACATAAAGTACATTATAATTGTCACACATTTATCACCACATATGTCCTTGAAATTCTGCCAAATTGTAACTTACTTTTGGATCAATTAATAAACACACGAATCACAAAAACATATAATCATCTTGATATTTTAAATAAACTAATCTATGTAAAAGAGGTCACTTTGGTGACATTTTGTTTCAACTAATCTATTTAAGATATTAGACATCCTTAATTAAATCCCAAAGCTAAAATTTGAAATTGTTTGCTTCAAAATATTTCAAATTTAAACCAAAATAATTTGAATAAAGGTAAACCCTATCTCAAGATATCGAATACTCCATTAATATTTCATCTTTGGACAAAATATTAACTTGTAAGTGATATCTTGTTGTAGTAATCAAACACTGACAATAATAACATGTTGAACAATAAACTTCCTTTTGGTCGATTTACTACTCACATGTAAACCGAATAATCGTCATATGTTTATTACCATAGTTGCACATATAATTTGTTAAATATTAACTTTCCTTTGGGCCGATCAATATTAACGTAGCTTAAGTTAGATACACGCAACCTTTTATATTTTAAAACAAAATAATTTCAATATCAGAGATCACTTTGGCAACTTAATATTTCAATTAAGTTATTTTAAAATATCTATAATTATATCAATATTCAAATTTAAAATTTACCCAAAAGTCAAAAGTTAAAACTAAAATTTTTAATTGCAGTACAGTTTTCAAAATAATCCAAAATAATTTTATCTTAATAGTGCAATAAAAAAATCGAAAACCTTAATGTTTGATTGTTTTTTTCAAAACCATATATGTTAAAATTAAATTCGGCCAAAGTTTATAACCGTACCGTTAAAATTAATTTCAATTCATGCAAAATAAAATCATGTGTTATTCCCTTAAATTCATTGATATGTATATGCATATAATAAGATATTTCCAACTTGGCTTTTGCATCTACATATAACTCCAAACTAAATATATGATTAAACTGGTTAGCATGAAAACACTTTATTCTTAAGCATATAAACACTTTCCTATCCATTGCTTGAATTTGGCGGAATCTGGGATGCTTCTTCCCCGCGAAACCTTTCATGTTATTATTATTATTATTATTATTATTATTATTATTATTAAGAAAACCCTAAAAATCTGGATCCATAATTAACCAATTTTCAAATTTTCAAACATAAATCTCAATCATCAACATGTATTATTCGAAATATCAAGATAATATGTTGAATCCATAAAATTTTAAGAAGAAATCAATTCATTTAAAAAATAATTTATTCTTTATAATTTGATACAACGAAATTCGGATGCCACTTGTTAGAATTGTTAAATTCTTGATATAAAACGTAATAAATCATAAACCAGAATCTATTATGTCAAATCGTCAAGAATAAGTTAAGAACAAAACTAGATGCGAAACCGTACTTAAATTCATCGATTTCTTGAAATTTACGAATCTTGTAGTTTTAATCTTCCAAATTAACACACAAGTAATTTTGAGAAAGTGGCTGACTCTTTTCTAAAAATGGGATAATAAAAAAGTTAGCTATGTGTAATTTGGGGACCATAACCAACTTTTGCACATGAACTTAATTTCTAATCAATCCATCATCAATTAGAAATTAGTTACTAGAGTGTTTACGTATATTGGACCCATACTTTATTTAATAACTAAATCTCAATAAACCTTAACCAAATCAAATCACTTTTAATTTAGGCTAACATTTTATGATAGTAGATAATAACATGTAATTAATTATATTATATATGTTATATCCATATTTTCCTACAATTTATCAAGTGACCACATATATATACTAATTACTTTATAATTATATATAATATTAAAATTATTATCGCAATGATTAATTGTTGTTAATTAAAGTAGTTGAATTTTTTTAACAGAAATCAATTTATTGCTGAAGAAATTTATTTAGGTATCAAATAAAATGACAATATTCCATACATAATTCAATGCGTGGACAACACAACCCTATTCCCTACCTGTTATAGAAAAAAAAAATCAACTAAGACATTAATGTCATATTAATCTGAGCCGTCAATACAATGTTGGTAAATGATCAAGCTATAACCACTGAAACCAGGCTGGTCGTGAGTTATACCTTATCAAACCCATTTAAACCCGTAAAAGTTTGAAACAAATCTAACAGAAAAACCTGTCTTTTTCTTTTTTCTTTCTTCCTCTTTCCTTCCATTTTCTTTCTCTTTTGAATGGGGAAAGAAAATAAAAAAATTAGCAGAAAAATCAACATTTTCCTTTTCTTTGATTATACAAATTATTGAACAAGTACATTATTTTTCATATATAATCCTTCTACTATTAAAAACACCCAAATCCATTCATCTTGCTTATTTTTCATTTGGTTTTTAATTATTTGTCAAATTCATATTTCTCCATTGTTTATGATTTTCAAATACTTGTTCCGGCACAGGATTTGTCGATTCTGATTGTTTATTTACATTGGGTTATTGGGCATTTCTTCTTTTTTATTAATGATCATTGGTTATTGTAGGGAGTTTTTTTAGTATATTAGGAAGCCCTCAAAAGGATCCCATTTTTTTTTAATGAAATTGATTTAGATTAGAGGGATAATTCTTGTCTTTGATTCATTACATTCATCATTCAATCATTGGTGTGAAGATATAAGGGTGGTTTAGATTGGCTAAAGCTCCATTATTCTTTTGGGTGTTATTTTTGTTTCAAAAAAAGTAGAGCCTTTAGGGAGATAAGAAATGGGGTTATAGTTAATGGGTGAATTTAGATATTATTGGATGGTTAAGGAAGAAGAAAGTGTGAGAAATTAAGAGGTCAAATGGGGAATAGCTGTGCCAAATCGGCCGCAACGGAGGAAGATGAAAATGAAGATAACAAACAAGATGGTAATGAAGGTGAAGCTAAAGATCCGGGTCAGTCTGAAAGTAAAGAACCGGAGGAATCCGGATCGGTTCGGAAACAACCTCCGGAAGAAATGAAGATTGTTAGAGAAGAAGACAAAACAGGGAAGGAACAAGAATCAAAATCCACTGAAAAAGCCGCTGAAATGACCCAAAGACAACAATCAAAATCTCACCCTCAAAGACTTAACTCCAAGCCCTCCCAACTTGCAGGATTTAACAAGGAAGGGTCCAAGACAGGGAATAAAACCCGAAAAGCTCATAATGTGAAGAGGCAATCATGTGCAGGGTTGCAGGTTGGCTCTGTCTTGCAAACCAAGACAGGTCATTTGAAGGAATACTATAACTTGGGGAGGAAGTTAGGTCAAGGACAGTTCGGGACGACTTTCCTTTGCATCGAGAAAGGTACCGGGAAAGAGTACGCTTGCAAGTCGATCGCGAAGAGGAAGCTCACGACGACTGAGGATGTGGATGATGTGAAGAGAGAAATTCAGATAATGCATCATTTGGCAGGGCACCCTAATGTTATATCCATCAAAGGGTCTTATGAGGATAACATGGCTGTTCATGTTGTGATGGAGTTGTGTGCAGGGGGTGAACTTTTCGACCGGATAGTAAAGAGAGGGCATTATAGTGAAAGAAAGGCAGCTGAGATAGCAAGGATTATTGTTGCTGTTGTAGAAGCTTGCCATTCCATGGGAGTAATGCATAGGGATCTTAAGCCTGAAAATTTTCTCTTTGTGAATAATGAGGAGGATTCACCTCTTAAAGCCATTGATTTCGGATTATCCATATTCTTCAAGCCTGGTATTTTCAAAACCACTCTCTTTTATTTTAGTATGAAATTTTAGCCCACTAGATGGTCTGCTTCATTTATAGGAATTAAGAGTTTAGTCTTTAGACTTCCCCACTATGTTGTGTTTCTTAAAGGTCTTAAAACTTTTTAGGGGATATCTTAAACGATGTTGTTGGAAGCCCGTATTATGTCGCACCTGAGGTTTTACGAAAGCATTATGGTCCAGAAGCGGATGTGTGGAGTGCTGGGGTGATCACTTACATTCTCTTAAGTGGGGTGCCTCCATTTTGGGGTGGTAAGTATTCATCAGATGTAATATTCTTATTACCATTTGAACTCTTCACTTTTTTTGAGCAATTTTATTTTGAATATTTGTTCTATTTCGGGGTTTTTTGTTTTGGATATAGAAACTGAACAAGAAATATTTAATGAGGTTTTGAATGGAGAGCTTGACTTCTCATCTGATCCCTGGCCTAATATCTCCGAAAGTGCTAAAGATTTAGTGACGAAAATGCTCGACAGAGATACGAAGAGGCGGATAAAGGCTCACGAAGTACTACGTAAGGATTGTTTAAACTTAAAATCTCAGTTTGTCTTCCTTTCTGATCTTGTCATGTGTGGCTATTAGCAGGTCATAATTTCATGTCACTAATCAAAATCATCCGAATTCTCGAGACTAATGGATTAAGCTTGATGATCTTTTTATGTTTTCACTATGGGATTTTGAGGTTTTTGGTAACTTGCAGGCCACCCTTGGGTTCAGGTTGATGGGGTAGCACCCGACAAGCCACTTGATTCCGTTGTCTTAAGCCGCATGAAACAATTTTCTGCAATGGATAAGCTCAAGAAAATGGCCTTGAGAGTAAGTTTCTCTCATTGACAACGGCCTCCAGAAAAGATACTGAAATGGAAACTCTTTTCAGTGCAGAAATCCCACTTGCAAATGATAACTTATTTGGTTCGAATCTCCATTATTTCATTGTTTTTTTTAGGTCATCGCCCAAAGGCTTTCTGAAGAAGAAATTGCCGGGTTGAAAGAAATGTTCAAGATGATAGACACTGATAATAGTGGCCAAATCACCTATGATGAACTTAAAGAAGGATTGAAAAGATTTGGTGCTAATCTTGCTGAATCCGAATTCCGTGCTCTAATGCAGGCTGTAAGTTACTCTTGACTTTTTTCATAAAGAATCCATGTCACACTCGAGTCCAAACATAGATGCTAACAGCTTGAAGTAAATCGAGACCATTATCTTACCAATTTGAAATGATTTTGTTTTTTGGGAATCACAGGCAGATATTAATAACAGTGGTACAATTGATTACGAAGAGTTCGTAACTGCAACATTGCATCTAAACAAGATTGAGAGGGAAGACAATCTGTTGGCAGCCTTCTCGTATTTCGACAGAGACAGCAGCGGCTACATCACTCTGGATGAGCTTCAAAAAGCTTGTCAAGAGTTTGGTATTCAAGACATCCACCTCGACGAAATAATGCGAGAAGTCGATCAAGACAACGTAAACATCTCTCTAATACTTCTCCTACATTCATATGTGAACTTGTGTGTTTTCGAACGATTCAATCTGCAAAAGTAATCGAATTCCTAGTGAACAGGTTTCCATGTTTGACTCATTTTATGTTAGGGTTTTTTTTTTTTTTTCAGGATGGTCGGATTGATTACAACGAATTTGTAGCCATGATGCAGGAAGGCAATCCTAAACTTGGTAAAAAAGGTAAATAATAGATATTTTGACAAAGATAATGTATTTTTCTTAGGGCATTTCATTTAGTGTTTCATTTTTTTTTTCAAACTTTTTAGAGTTTAGCTCAAAGTTTGAGGATCATCACAAGAAAAATTGAGTTTCCTTATTTGTGATTGTGACTAAAATTGTTGTATACACAATTTTGCTTCCCATCTATTGTTTCATGTTGTTGTTTTCAACTTTTATTTTATTTTTTATAGTAACACTTTAAAACTCTCATCTTTTGTTCTCCTCATTTTGGTTGACTCATTCAAAATTTGGTTTTTTTTTTTAAAATTTTAGTGCATTGTCTTAAAATAAATCTCTACTCATAATGGAGATAATCTCCACATGATTAGGGATTATAATTGATTTGTATATATATATTATTTTTGGATGACAAATTAACAAATAGAATTTATTTTTAAAATAACATTAATAAAACGTAAAACGAACAAAAAATATTTATTTTTAAAAAATTAAAATCAATTCAATATTTTATTTTTTATCAAAAAAATTCTTTAATTGAATTAAACTCCTTACTCGTTAATTGAATAAAATTTATTAATATATCCCTTTAATGAAAATGTTTTGAAGAAATTAAACATTTTACTTATAACTTAGATCAATTTTATAAATAATAAAAGGGAAAAATATCAAAATTGTACATAAACTTTGATTTTATGTAATTCTATATATAAATTTTTGATTTGGTTCAATTTTCTCAAATCACAAAAATATTACCGAATTAACACTATTTTACATTGATATATTGCATACACAAAAATTTATATTAATCAAATATAAAAATAAATAAATGTATGTATTTTTTATTTAAATGTGTATACTTAAATTAAAATCAAAGTTCTATGCGTATAATTGCAGAAAAACAAATCCATGTATCAAATTATACATTAGACCAAAGTTAATGTATAAATTTAATATTTATCTCATACTAAAAATATTTAAATTTTCAATTTTTAATAAAAAAAATTAACAATGATACTTTTATTAACGCCATAAATGAATTGAGTTTGAATGAATGGGCCTTGTTAATATTTATTGTTTATTTTAAATATACTCATGTTTGTTAAGAATTTCAAATTTTGTATTAATGTTCATTTATTTTAAATACATGTCCATATTTATTTATTAAATTAAACAAATATATTTATGAACATTAAACGAACATGTTCAACTATTAAACGGATATGTTCATGAATATATATACATGTTTAGAAACAATTAAAACTCTATTAATGAGTTATAAACAAACAAACCATAAATAAACATGTTTCTTTTTAAATATAAGATAATTAAAAATAGATATTAATAACTATATTACTAATAAATAGAATAAAATAAAAAATAATTATATAATATTTAATTTATTAAAAGAAGATGTTTATGAATTCATGTTTATTTAATTTGATCAATGAAGAAAAATCAAACACTTTGTTTATTTATCACTTTTATCATTCATATTTGTATAAATTTATATTAGGGTAGATTATATTTCAAATTTTAGTTTAGTTACTTAAATATCAAAATATATTTATTTACAAATATTTTTAATTATATTAAAATAAAAATAATAAATGGGGTTTTTAAAGACAAGTCTTTGAGACTATTACCAATCCAAAATTGGCTTTAGAGATTCCATTTTTTACTAATTCCTTTAAAAAGTTACAATTTATTGGAAAAGTTTTGGTTCAATAAATACTCTACTTTTTTTTTTTGGTAAAAAGAAAAACAAGCTAGCAATTAAACTAATTACACAAGAAAATTTTGAGCAAAAATAATTATCTCTTGCTTGAACAACAGTAGAGATAGTTAACACCTCCCTTGGAATCTCTGTAAACACCTTCAAACTATGGTTCGTATCAAAGGCCGTTTTAGCAATGCAATTAACAATTTTATTATAGTCTCTATGAATATGTTGCAACTCCCATAATCCTATATTCGCCAACATATAATAGATAAGTCTAATAAGGGCAGAGCTTGAATTCGTCAGAAAAGATTCCTAAATGGCCTTGACCACCTCCAAACTATCTGTTTCAATCATAACTCTGGCATATCTTCTATCTTGGAAAGTTTCAAACCATCAAAAATACCCCAAAACATACTCCTAGGTGCCTATTATATCCCATAATCCACTCCCTGTTTCCATTTCTCCAGACTTTTCCCACTACAGCCTTTCCAAATTCTACTTGAACTACACCATCAGTATAAAGGCTAATCCAATTCTCCAGCATCTGGTCTGTTGGTCCTGGTGACTATTGCCTAGGCAATTCCTTCATACAAAAAGAAACGAATTGTTTTGCCCAAGTGTATGAAACTCTAACTATCTCACTTGCAGTCCAATAAACCCCCTGAAAAATAAAAAGATTTCAATTTTTCCATATTCTTCATGCTAGTAAACCAAATAAGCTCCACCAAGCCACCTTACCAATGACGAAATTGGCAAAACTGTGAACATTAGACTTAACCCATTGAATAAGGTCACCTACAAAGAAACCCACTAGCTTCATCTGGAAGAACCTACCTCCAATTTTTTTAGTTGCAGGACAGTCTCTGATAACATTCAAAATAGCTTTAGAGTGGTGTCCACATAAACCACAAGAGCTATCAGACCCTGTGCCCCACTTAACCTGTTCTACGTTAGTAAGTAGATGTTGATTTAAAACAAGTCATATAAAAAATCTGACTCTATAGGGTCCTTCAAATTTCCACGGTATATTCCACTCTCTATCCCTTGGTTTCCATGACCTTCCTCATATTTTCCAATAAACACATTTACGGGAAAAAATTCCTGTTGAAGTCTAAGCCCAAATGATCCTATCAAGACCGGCAAACGGATGTGGTGGAGGGAGACCCACAATACGTTTAATAATTTCCTCCGAGAGCCAAAAACTAAATAGTTCCAAATCCCAATAACCCTCATCATTAATCATCTCACTACGCAAAGAGTCCAAATTGATATTAGCTTGGTCTGGTATTCTATAGATCAAAGGGCCCATATCCGGGATCCACGGGTCCTTCCAACATCTGACAGTGTCCCCATTACCAATGACCACAACAAATTCTCATGAAGTAAGGGCGAAGTCTTGGAAATGGCTCTCCAAATAAAAGAGCATCTCCCCTTGATATATTGTCCGGTAAAGCCTTTTTCAAACCATACTTAGATCTAAGAATACGAACCCAAAGAGCATCCATTTTGGAGACTAAATTATACCCTAATTTCATCATAAACGAAATATTCTAGTCTATCAAGTGTCTAAAACGAAGTCCTCCACAAGAACGGGGTTGACAAACAGAATCCCAACTGACTAACGTCGTATTCTGCCGGCCATCAAAAGAGCCCCAAATAAATTGTCTGACGATCCCCTCGATTTCATCACACAGTCCTTTTGGAATTATCATGAACTGTATAAAATAATTAGGAATAAATAGTAGATCTGTCTGCGTTAAAGTGGCTCTGCCAGTTATAAATAATTTCCTAGCATCCCATCTATTTAATTTATTGCGGATCTTATCTTCAACAAAATGCAATGTACTATTTGAAATCTTTTCAAAAAGGAAGGGCACACCTGGATACATACCAAGATTATGCACCCTATGAAAGCCAAGAACACTACTCAACTGCAAACCAGTGGCATCATCTACTCCTTTAGAGAAATAAATATAAGTTTTTCTAGCATTAATCCAGTGATCAGAATACTCACAGAATCTTTCTAAGAGACTTTTGAGAACCATACTTTGCTGAAGATATACCTGATTAAAAATGATAAGATTATTTGCAAAGAAAAGGTGTGATAGAAATTGGCCAGATCTTGATAAACGACAGGCCTCTAATAATTACCATCAATGGCATGAAAAATGCTATGTCCAAGCTATAATGGGCACCCTTGATGAATGCCCCTCACTGGTCTAAACTTCAATGTTGGGCTCCCATTCCAAAGTACCTACATAGTAGAACTCAGGATAGCAGAAATTATAACATTAATAAGAATTTCAAGAATACCTGTAGCTCGAAGAGTAGCCTCAATAAACTCCTAATGAACTCTGTCATAAACTTTTTCCAGATCATTTTTGACAACCATCCAATTTCTATTCATATGCTTGCTTTTCAATGAACGAATGACCTCTTGAACAATAAGGATATTATCAGTAATATTACGTCCTGCAATAAAACTTGCCTGTTCCTGACCAAAAATGTTAAGAAACATCATTTTAAATCAATTAGCAATAACCTTCATCGCCAATTTATACATCACTGAACAGAGGCTAATAGGGTGAAATTGAGAGAAATTCTCATGACCAGGAACTTTAGGTATGATGACTAACAAAGTATTATTTAATTCTGGCTCAATACATTTACCAACAAAGATCAATTTAACCCACTTACAAATACCCGGTCTAATTAAGTTCCATTGATTCTAGAAGAACATTGCCTGAAAACCATCACTCCTAGGAGCCTTCAAAGGAGTCATATCGAAAAGTACTGGTTTTATTTCATCATTTGTCACCTCCTTTCCTAGAAGTTGAATATGACAATCTTCAAGGTTAGGAAAGAAACTTGAAGGCAGATTTCTCATGAGTTCAAGTTACTCGCCGTATAACTTTTGGAAAAACTTGATAGCTTCTAGTTGAAGGGCTTTAGCATCATAAATCCATTCATCATTTTCTCCCTTTAAAGTAGTCATACGGTTCTATAAACAGTTGTATTCCACTTCTTGAGATCACTCGAAAGATGAAAGATTTGCTAAATTTTCATTAAAATCCCACTGATCTTTAACAAAGTCTAGAAACCTCGAGTGCTCCAACCAACCAACTAAAAGTCTAAAAGGTCTCTCCTTAGGAGTTTAAAGATCCAGTCTCAAAGATAAGAAAAGTGATCTATGGTCAGACTTAAGCCTTGGAAGATGAGTAACCAAACTATTAGGGAATATATTCAGCCAAGCACCATTCTTAATAATTCTATCCAACCTCTCAAAAGTCCCTATCTACACCAAGTGAAGGATGGGCCTCTAAAGCCCAAATAATATAAAGAAGTAGAGTCCATAAAACTACCAAATAGAGAGCACCTTCGCCTTCTAACCTGTCCCCCTCTCTTTTCACTGCCAAACAAGATGGCATTGAAGTCCCCAATAGTGAGCCAAAGAGCACCCCCAAAGGCATAGTAGCATTTAACCCTTCCTAGAGCAATTTCTGTTTTTGTCTGTCAAGACTGCCATAAACAAAAACAATAAAGATAGGTTGGCAAAGAGACTGACCAAGGACCCGAACCAAAATAAATTGTGGATGGCTATGAACAACCTCAACACTAACCAAGTCCTTCCAACCTACCCAAATCCCCCATGAAAATCCAATTGCTTCCACTCAGTGAGAAAAATGGAATCCCAATTTGGCAATGATGTTATAAGCTTCTGTACCACTAAATCTAGTCCCTAGTAGATTGATGATATCCAGTTTATAATCCAAATTATACTCACGAAAAATAAACAGAAATTTATACCAATGCAACCTTGACAATTCCACGAAAAAAAATTGACAAATTCATATCAAAATGATAGTAAAAAAAAAAGAAACAGGAGAAAAAAACCAAACCTTACTAAATAGAGGGAGATGGGTTTTGTGCTCCTTTCCCATTCCCTATCAGAATTCCTGAGTCACCAATACCATCAATTTGTGAATTAATAAGTTCAACCATGGATTTTATGGTATCCGAGAGTGGAACTCAGGAATTTCCAGAAGCCTTGAACCTTTCTCCACGACCCCGAAGAGTTTGGTTAAGGACCCTACCATTCTTATTCGAATAAACTTTACCTCCAGTCCCACAACCTTTACCAACACGGATACCCTTCATTGTTTCAACCAAATTATTTTTATTTACTGGCTTTTCATCTAAAGAATCTTTATTTACCTTAAAGGAAATTACCGAGTGTCTCCCTGGTCAAGCACTCCATTTTGCAAAGAAACCTCCATACCTACTGGTCTTGTAAAAATTGGGTTAGAAAATGTCATTGAATTAGGACTGGTACCTCTCGAAATAGCCTCCCCAAATGAATTGGCAGCAGCACCAAAATTTGAATGGAGTAGCTCATTAGAAGTGACGGCCTACAGTTGACTTTCTTGGGCTGCGTCTGACTTAGCCAGGCTACTACCAGCTGAATTCAATTTATAGTTACCGCGGGGGCGCTTACTAGATGCATTATCCAGAAGCTTTCTCCTCTCCAGGCTTAGGCTGGCGTTGCCCAAT
The DNA here is from genome assembly GCF_007990345.1 of Gossypium hirsutum. NCBI lineage: Eukaryota > Viridiplantae > Streptophyta > Magnoliopsida > Malvales > Malvaceae > Gossypium > Gossypium hirsutum. The sequence goes on from NC_053424.1 coordinate 48,993,212, forward strand.
TTTCTTCATTGGTCCCAAGCCCGACATGCACAATAAGCCCTGCAACCAAATTTTGTTTCTGACCAATATTAGATGGGCCGACCTTATATTTAGCCTTCCTATTTGAAACCCTCGAATCAGCCACCATAAAATTTCCTTTTAATTTTTCCTGGCCACTCAACACCAGTCTATTTTCAATCCTTAAATCCCCTTTAATTAAATATCTAGAATTCAAGGCACCAAAAAATTATTATCACTACAAGCATCCAAGGGCCATCGGCAGTCGTCTCTCCCGCATGTTGTATTTCAGTCATTGTTGAAATCGTCGTTTCCTCCGCCACATCCTTCTTATCCGGCAAGGAAACCTCTAAACCATGCCTCGAACAAACCTCTTTCATATGCCGATAACGCCCACAGGCAAAACACACCACCGGCAAGGATTCAAACTCTACTCGCTGGATTGTGTCGTTAATAGTAACTTGAGAGACCAACAATTTATCGAGATTAACATAGATCGCCATTCGCAAAAATTTCCCTCTCATTCAGCTATATGTGTTGAAGACAAGTTTAGCTACTTTACCAATCATCCCTCCAATCTCTTCAAGGATCCTTCTTTTATATAGAAATCCCGGAAGCCCTGGAAGTCTGCTCCACACCTTAACAACACTTGAATAGGTCTGCATCAGATTAAAATCCATAGTCCAGGGTTGCACCGTAAGGTACTGCCTGTAGATGATCCACGAACCTTGAGAGAGCACTTTTTCATAATCTTCTCTATTTTGAAATTTTGCTAGAAAATATCCATTTTCTATGTCCATTAACTGGAACAGAGATGAAGGTCGCCATAGAGTACTAACTCTGTTTTGCAATGTGTTATATCCAATGGAGCTCCCCAAAAGTTTTAGAACCACCGTAGTAGCCATATTTTTTATCAATAACTTACTGACCCTCTCAAAAAAGCTAATCGTGGGAATTCCGTTGACCAAAGATCTTATAATATCTCCATCCATAAATTCGATCTCATCTTTATCTTTATTCAAAGAGCCACCTTCCACACACCCTAAAAGTCTGTCTTTCCATGAAAGTGTAAACTCCGGTTCTAAATCCATAGCCATATTAGAATCTCTATCAGTATTCAAACTTTTGAAACGACTTTTTTGGTTGAACGATCCTCAGAGAAATCAGAGTTGTCACAATTCGCCATCAGAGCCTTTTATAAACAACTTTTAAAATGCTAAAGTTATTCCTTGTAAAATGAAATTTGAATAAATTAAAATTTAATAAATACTCTTTTTATTCATTCATAAAAAGCACATTTTCTTACATTGCTTCGCTATAGACAAAAACAAGACCAACAATTAATTTTATTCTCTCTATGTAATAATTGCTTATTTGCGACATTCACATAATTGATCCTTGCTGCATTAGGAGAGCTCTCTCCTTGGACCATCTTGCCATTCATTCTGTGCTAGCTATGTGAATCCATGGATGAATTCGAATGTGTAACATTATATTACGTTGTCAAAACAACTCAAAATATCTCAACTCATTTTATAATAATTATTCATGCATATAAGGATTAATTATAAGATTTTTATTATGCAAAGGAAAAATGTACTAATTCAGGGGCATAACTAAAAGTAAAATTACATTTTAACCCTCCTAAAAAAATTTCTGACTTCGCCCCTGTACTAATTCACATTCAAACAAACCCACACATAATGATTTGGGGTTATATGCGTTTATATGTGGAGTCAAGATTCGAATCCAAACCCTAAGTATCAAAATTCAACAGTGTGTTTCGAGACAGTGAAACTATGTCTCGAGACATACCAACCATGTTTTCATATTTTTTCTTCAAAGTTGACTGTCTTGAGACATTAGGGTTCATGTCCCAAATCTTGTCTCCAAACATAGTTTCTCTATTTCAAACCTTCAGCTTCGATGTTTAGATGTCTGGAGACAATGAAGCTCTTGTCTCGAGACTTAAAGCAAAGAAAATCTAGTTTAGCTTCAATGTTTTGTTGGCTCGAGACTTGAATCATGATGTTTCGAGATTTACTTGGTAAGTCTCGAGAACTGCACCTAAAAATGTACAATTTAATCATTTTTTTCATAATGTCTCAAGACATGTTTTTAATATCTCGATACCAAATGAAAACTTCACCTATAATTCACACTATATATCAATCAAATGAACTCCTAAACAACCCTAACTTAAGCCAACATGTTACCATTCATCATCCATCAAATTGACATATATAAACACATTTATAACACTTAAAATCATAAATAAGTATAATTATATATATTATAGCAATTTGAAATAATAATTATGGAATGTAATTCTGTACGACATCCTTAAATTTTTAGTGTTTGTCACTACAAATTAATTCCACGTGGAATTGCATTCAATAAGTTGAGGAATCATGATTTTTAAATTATGATATAAATAAAAGCAATCAATTAAAGAATTAAGTGTCTTTATTAGTATACCTTATCTTTACATATCCTACCTTTAAATTAATACATTTCTTTTAATTTAATAAACATTTATTTTTAAATAGTAAATAATTAATAATATTTAAAAAAAAACCTTTATGATATTGTTTAAATATTCGGTTCCCTTGTATCATAATAATATTATCAAAATAAAATAAACATTATTATTTATTTTAGAATTTTGTTTTAAGAAAATATAAATATATTCATTACTCCCTAAATTTGAAATGATTAAATTAGAAATAATAAAACATAAATATCAGTTGTTATTGTCCTCTAATACAAACATGCAAATTTATCTATTAAAAAATAAATATATTAATTTTTATTTTAAAAAATTGTTACATATTATAAATATTTTTAAAACTATTTATTAAATAGATCTAGAATCATTTCGAATTTACATACTTATTTTAAAAAATATATTAAAAAATTGGATGACATTTTTTTACATTAATTTAAACAAGATCTAAAAGAAAAAAAAATTGAATATTTTCCTCTTACCTGTATACATTAAAACAATTCAACTTAAATCTGACTAAAAACAATTAAACACATATCTGTCACTTAGTAAGTAAAATGTTAATTATTAAGAAATTAATTTAAATTATTGTTTTCTTATAATTTACTTTAAATATATTACAATTCAAATTATATTAAAAACATAATAAAATGTTAATTTCTATTATTTTTAATTATTTGTATCCAACCTTTAGTTCTATTAAATTTAAAAATAAAATTAATAAATTTTAAAAATTTATATGAAATTTAACATTTTTAAATAATGTTAAAATAATTTTAGAATAAACTTTATACAAAATTTAAAAGTTTTTAATTATTTTTAAAAAATTTAAAATATATATTTAAATATTTAAATATACTTTTAAAATATATTTTAATGTTGTTTACAAATTATTTTTATATCTCATATTTTTTAATATTTCTTACATATTTGTTGAAAATATTTTTTTTCCTAATAATTTAATGCCTTCTAAATTGTAACAATGTTAATCAATTTATGTCGAAAACAAATATATTTGTATAAAAATTCTTCAGTCATTATGTAGGGGATAGACCCGATTAAGCAACGAACAAAGTGGAGAAAATAAGAAACGAAAAGATCAACATGCAAATTTTAACGTGAAAAAACTCTTCTTTTGCATTTTAGTCCCTGAGTCTTCCATGTTTGCATTTTTGGCACCACTTCTCTCTTTCTTTACATGTTGGCCCATTATATCTTCAAATTCGTACTTTTTGCCTTTAAATTTCCTTTTGCCTCCAATTTAGTCCCTAAAAGATAAAATATCATAAAATAACCCAAATTAGTAGGATCATACTCAAAATAAACATGCAAATTTTAACATGAAAAAACTCCTCAATTGAGAATAAAAAACCAAGGGCAAAAGGATATTCCACAATAATAAATAATGAGTACAAGAGATGGAGAGAATTAAAGGAAAACTCGAAACCCACAAGAATAAACCCTTCAAAACAAAGAACAAAATTCTTTCAATTTCAATTTTTTGTTAGAGTAACTATGGTTCTTACCCCAGCTATTTTATTGATGCATCATTGAGAGCACCAAAAATATCATATTCCCTGTAAAATAGCAAAAATAACAGTAAAGGGGAAGTAGGGTCAATCCTTAGGGACCGGATTGTACGAATGCTCGTTTCTTGAAATCCTGAACAATTTCTTGGCAAAGAAAACCTGCATTCCTGAAAAATAAAAAATAGAATTAAGAATCTGCAAAAATAAAAATAGAATTTAAAGTGAATTAAAATTGCGAAATTAAATCAATTGCAGAAATTAAAATGAGGAATATAAAAAATAAATAGAGTTGGGAAAAGGGAAAGTTTCTTATGTGGCGAGATTCCAGCCTCCGGTTGTCTCGTTCCGCCTTGGGTTCAATCTTTGGCTTTTAAGTAACCATTCTCGAGCAAGATAAGCCAGTTATAGTGGAAGAGGACGCCTACGACCATCAGCTCCAAAGATTTAGACTTAAGATTTGGCGGAACCTGACTCTAGCTAATAATCGCTTTTGTGGGACTATCTTCTGCTAGATCACCACTTCCTAGTGGCGAATACCACACTATTTTGTGTCTTGGATTTGCCAACCTTTGACGCAGAAAGGCAACGAACTGACTATGTAACCTTCCTAAAACGTATTAAGCGGCAGTTCCTTGGACAAGTTGAAAAGATCACCTATTAAGGGACATGGACGGAAGCGTCAGTCCCGTAATACTGAGAAGCGATGAATACCTTGTTGAGGAGGCTAAGCGTGGATTCTAAGCCTCATTAACCTTTTTGGGGAATTTTGACAACCTTCAGCTAGATTGGTTTAGTGGCTCATGATTTTTGCGAAATAAATAAATAAAATAGATATAGGATTTTTATTGAAGAAAAGATGGAGAGAACAAAAGACAGTTTTTGAGAGAGGGAGTGATTACAGAAAAAAAAAAGAGATCCCCAATATGTGCCACTCCATCCCCTATTTATAATACTAGAAAACCTATTCCTAATTAAATACTAAATGATAAATACAAATAAAGATAATTAAAGATAAATGAAAATAAATCCTAAAATTAAATCTAAATAAAAATCCTTAATAATTATCCTAATATAATTAATATTAAAATAGAGTCTTGTGCTATAAAATCTCTTCTTTTGCATTTTAGTCCTTAAGTCATTCATGTTTGCATTTTTGGCACCACTTCTCTCTTTCTTTGCATGTTGACCCATTATATCTTCAAATTCACACTTTTTGCCTTTAAATTTTCTTTTGCCTCCAATGTAGTCCTTAAAAGATAAAATGTCATAAAATAACCCAAATTAGTAGGATCATACTTAAAATAAGCATGCAAATTTTAACGTGAAAAAAATCCTCAATTAAGAATAAAAAACCAAGGGCAAAAGGAGATTCCACAATAATAAATAATGAGTACAAAAGATGGAGAGAATTAAAGGAACTCGAAACCCACAAGAATAAACCCTTCAAAACAAAGAACAAAATTCTTTGAATTTCAAGTTTTTGTTAGAGTAACTATGGATCTTACCCCAACTATTTTATTGATGCGTCGTTGAAAGCACAAAAAATATCCTATTTCCTGTAAAATAGCAAAAATAACAGTAAAGAGGAAGTAGGGTCGAATCCTCAGGGACCGGATTGTACGAATGCTCGTTTCTTGAAATCCTGGACAATTTTTTGGCCAAGAAAACCTGCGTTCCTAAAAAATAAAAAATAGAATTAAGAATCTGCAAAAATAAAAACAGAATTTAAAGTGAATTGAAATTGCGAAATTAAATAAATTGCAGAAATTAAAATGAGGAATATAAGAAATAAATAGAGTTGGGAAAAGGGAAAGTCTCTTATGTGGCAAGATTCCAGCCTCCGGTTGTCTCGTTACACCTCGGGTTCAATCTTTGGTTTTTAAGTAACCATTCTCGAATAGGATAAGCCAGTTATAGTGGAAGAGGACGCCTACGACCACCAGCTCCAAAGATTTTGACTTAAGATTTGGCGGAACCTGACTCTAGCCAGTAATCACTTTTGTGGGACTATCTTCTGCTAGATCATCACTTCCAGCAGTGAATACCACACCGTTTTGTCTCTTGGATTTGCCAACCTCTGACGCAGAAAGCCAACGAACCGACTGTGTAACCTTCCCAAAATGTACAAAGCGATCGTTCCTTGCACAAGTTGAAAAGATCACCTATTAAGGGACATGGACGGAAGCATCAGCCCCGTAATGTGGAGAAGCGATGAATACCCTGTTGAGAAGGCTAAGTGCAGATTCTAAGCCTCATGAACCTTTTTGGGGAATTTTGACAACCTTCGGCTAGATTGGTTTAGTGGCTCATGATTTTTGCGAAATAAATAAATAAAATAGATATGGGATTTTTATTAAAGAAAAGATTGAGAGAACAAAAGACAAAGTTTTTGGGAGAGGGAGTGATTACAGAAAAAAAGAGATCCCCAATATGTGCCACTCCATCCCCTATTTATAGTACTAGAAAACCTATTCCTAATTAAATACTAAATGATAAATACAAATAAAGATAATTAAAGATAAATGAAAATAAATCCTAAAATTAAATCTAAATAAAAATCCTTAATAATTATCCTAATATAATTGAAATTAAAATAGAGTCTTGTGCTATAAAATCTCTTCTTTTGCATTTTAGTCCCTGGGTCTTCCATGTTTATATTTTTGGCACCACTTCTCTCTTTCTTTGCATGTTAGCCCATTATATCTTCAAATTCGCACTTTTTACTTTTAAATTTCGTTTTGCCTCCAATTTAGTCCCTAAAAGATAAAATATCATAAAATAACCCAAATTAGTAGGATCATACTCAAAATAAACATGCAAATTTTAACGTGAAAAAACTCCTCAATTGAGAATAAAAAACCAAGGGAAAAAGGAGATTCCACAATAATAAATAATGAGTACAAGAGATGGAGAGAATTAAAGGAAAACTCGAAACCCACAAGAATAAACCCTTCAAAACAAAGAACAAAATTCTTTCAATTTCAATTTTTTGTTAGAGTAACTATGGTTCTTACCCAAGCTATTTATTGATGCATCATTGAGAGCACCAAAAATATCCTATTCCTTGTAAAATAGCAAAAATAACAGTAAAGGGGAAGTAGGGTCAATCCTCAGGGACCGGATTGTACGAATGCTCGTTTCTTGAAATCCTGGACAATTTCTTGGCAAAGAAGACCTGAATTCCTAAAAAATAAAAAATAGAATTAAGAATATGCAAAAATAAAAACAGAATTTAAAGTAATTGAAATTGCGAAATTAAATCAATTGCAGAAATTAAAATGAGGAATATAAAAAATAAATAGAGTTGGAAAAAGGGAAAGTTTCTTATGTGGCGAGATTCCAGCCTCCGGTTGTCTCGTTCCGCCTTGGGTTCAATCTTTGGCTTTTAAGTAACCCTTCTCAAGTAGGATAAGCCAGTTATAGTGGAAGAAGACACCTATGACCACCAACTCCAAAGATTTAGACTTAAGATTTGGCGAAACCTGAATCTAGCCAATAATCGCTTTTGTGGGACTATCTTCTGTTAGATCACCACTTTCCAGCGGCGAATAACACACCATTTTGTCTCTTGGATTCGCCAACCTCTGACACAGAAAGCCAACGAACAGACTGTGTAACCTTCCCAAAACGTACAAAGCGGTCGTTCCTTACACAAGTTGAAAAGATCACCTATTAAGGGACATGGACAGAAGCGTCAGCCCAGTAATGCAGAGAAGCGATGAATACCCTGTTGAGAAGGCTAAGCGATAATTTTAAGCCTCATGAACCTTTTTGAGGAATTTTAACAACCTTCAGCTAAATTGGTTTAGTGGCTCATGATTTTTGGGAAATAAATAAATAAAATAGATATGGGATTTTTATTAAAAAAAGATGGAGAGAACAAAAGCCAGAGTTTTTGGGAGAGAGTGTAATTATAAAAAAAAAAAGATCTCCAATATGTGCCACTCCATCCCCTATTTATAGTACTAGAAAATTTATTCCTAATTAAATACTAAATGATAAATACAAATAAAGATAATTAAAGATAAATGAAAATAAATCCTAAAATTAAATCTAAATAAAAATCCTTAATAATTATCCTAATATAATTGAAATTAAAATAGAGTCTTGTGCTATAAAATCTCTTCTTTTGTATTTTAGTCCCCGAGTCTTCCATGTTTGCATTTTTGGTACCACTTCTCTCTTTCTTTGCATGTTGGCCCATTATATCTTCAAATTCGCACCTTTTGCCTTTAAATTTCCTTTTGCCTCCAATTTAGTCCTTAAAAGATAAAATATCATAAAATAACCCAAATTAGTAGTATCATACTCACATTCCCCCTACTTATCCCATGCTTGCCCTCAAGTATGGTTCCCGTCTACTGTGAAAATTAAATCATGCCTTGAAAGAAATACTACTCCAAAGTTTTATAAAAATTAGAAAAAATGCATACAAAAAATAAAGAGAACCCTTAGCTTGATTTAAGTAAAATTGAAAAAGTGTTCCAATTAACTCAAATAAAAATTAAGTTCGACTCGGATTATTTCATTAAAATTAGGTAACTTACCAAACCTATCAAGACACTTTATTTAATTCTCCCTTTAGTCTCCGAATTTTATTAATGCATCTTTCCTTTCTTTTTCTTTCTCTCTTTTTTTTTATTAATATTTCAATGTTATTTATTTACTTTCACTTAGGAATATACTGAACCTTTTGACACGAAGAGAGATGACAACACAAGCACCCCACCCCGGTTACTCAGCCCAACACATTCCTAATTTTATTATTCCTAAGAACATATCAAACCTTTTAACGCAAAGAAAGATGACAGCCAAGCAGCTCACCCCGGTTACTCAGCCCAACACATTCTTAGAAATTAATTCCGGTTAGCGGAGTTTTACCTAACACGTCACACAACCTTTTGACACGAAATAGGATGACAACCCAAGCACCCTACCCCGGTTACTCAGTTAGTCACGTCTTAAGCTTCACTCATAACCACGGAAACATTATTATTAAACGAAATTTTAATTTTGGAAGACTTAGGAAAAACAATCACGTGTCAAAAATAAGTTTCAGAAACCACATTAATAGTCATGAACATATTTTAAGCATGCAATTAGATTAAGTGTCCTTTTTGTATTTGGACTTAATCAAATTTACTAAAAGCAAAATAGGGTTGACTTTATCGATCATAATTATTCAGCCTAAAAGAAATAAAACAATGGAGATGAAATCAAACAGGCAAAATCATAACTAAATTAGTAGACAAGAAGCATGCATGTGGGTCAAACAGTGGGCAAGTTGTAGTCAAATTCTTGGGCATGAAAAGAAGCAGAATATGCTTAAAAAAAATTTATATGGGCAGCAACGACCAAAGTAGTAGCAGCAACAAAAACAACATATAAAACAACAGAAATAATAAGGAATGCCTCCCCCCACTTAAAACACATAGTTCTCGATGTGGAATAAATAAATAAATAGGTAGAAGAAAAGTTTAGAATAACTCCCCCTATAGTTACTGTCGTTCGTGCATAATGGCAATGAGTTCGGCTAGTTGCTGCCCAAAAGTGTCTAGTCGAGCCTCGATGCGTTCTAAGTGCTGCTCAATAGTCATCGAAGGAACGTGCTATTCCAAGCTGCAAGTTTTGTCTTTTCTCATTTTTTCTCCCTATTTTCGTTTCAGTTCATCTAGTTAGCAGAAGAGAATTTTTATTAATATCCAAAATAAAATAAATAATTAAGTAATAAATCATTAAGATAAAATAATAATAATTAAAATAAAATAATAAGGAAAAAATAAAATAAAAAAATAAAGAGAAATAAAAATTGGGTTGCCTCTAAATAAGTGCTTGTTTAAAGTCACTAGCTTGACGCCTAAACTAGTATTGGAGCTGTTCCAACTGAATTCCTTCATTTGTACGAGCTTGAGAATTCTCCTTTCCTGCCACATCCACCATATTTAGGTTTAATCGTCCTTTTGCCTCTTTCTTTGATTTTGTTTTTTTCTCTAAGAAATTCTTATGTGTGCCCATCAAGGGGTCAATCCCTTTTGAGTCCTATATGGTCCCATCATTTTCCAGAAATATGCATTTGAGATGCTCGGAAAGTGGTTTTAATTCCAAATCTGGTGCTAAGTTTAGTATTAATAGGAGCCAATAATTTATTAACAGAAAAATCATCAAACATCATTTTGGATTTATCTCCATAAGATGACTCAAAAGTTTATTCTACTGATAAGTCAATTATGTCGACTTGGTTTACGTCCAAGACTTCACTTAGGTGACTAATAGTGCCATAAATGTTAAACTTCATGATCTCCCCGTCAAAATCCATCGTGAGGGTTCCGCTTCGTACGTCAATCTTAGTATTTGCAGTACTAAGGAAAGGTCACTCCAACAAGATGTCTGAAGAACCAGGAGCGTTATCCTCCTCTATTTTTATCACATAGAAATCTGAAAGGAAGATAAGCCCATTGACTTTGACTAATACGTCTTCGAGGACTCCTCCAAGATGCACAATGGACCTATCTGCCAACTCAATGATAACACCTGTCTTTTTCAAAAAATCCACGTTAAGTGATTCATAAACAGAGAAAGGCATGACGTTTATGAAGGCCCCTAAATCACACGTAACCTTTTTAATTCCCAAATGGCCTATCTTACATGGTATTGCAAATATGCCTCTAGCTTTACATTTCGCTGGCATTGTCCGCTGTAATACTGCAGATACATTTTCACCAACATTTACCGTTTCATTACTAATTAATTTTCGTTTGTTGGTGTAGAGTTCTTTAAGGAACTTGACATACCGCGGAATTTTTCTGATGGCATCCAATAGTGGTAAATTGATATTGACATTTCTAAATGTTTCGAGGATCTCATTGTCTTTTTTACCTTTTTGAAACTGATTTAACCGTCCTGAAAATGGAGGTTAGATTTTCGAAAATGGAGTTTTTGCTTGGACCTGTACGTCATTTTCGGGATTTTCCTGGGCGTTTTCTTGGCCAAGATTCCTATCACGAATTGGTTCCAATATCTTTCCAATTCGCAAGGTCGCTGCATGTGCGTGTTGTCTTGGATTAGGTTCTGTTTGTGACGACAATTTCTCAATTGATATGGTAAATTCTCTTATAGATGCCTCAGTTTTCTGTTGAAAATCAAGCATATTAGCTGCTAATTTTTTTACCAAAGTTTCTAAAGAATTACCTGAATCTTATGGCTGCTGTGGAACTCGACTTTGGTATGGCTGGTTATATTGTAGATTGGCCCCATAACTCAAGTTAGGGTGGTCCCTCCATCTTGGGTTGTAGGTATTAGTGTAAGGGTCGTATCACCTTTGTGGTGGCCTAGGAAAGTTTCCCACAGCATCTAAATGAGCCATAGTATCATCATACAAACTGGGACATGCACCAGTTGGATGTTCAGGTGTAGCACATATTCCGCATACTTAAGCTGGTTTGGCTTTTTCTGCAACAAGAAAGCTCATAATATTAGTATGTCTATCAACTTTATCTTCTAAAGTTAAATTACTTAGTTGATGAACTCTCCTAGAGGACTCAGGATTGGCTCAGAATTGTTGAGTATTTGCAGCCATCGTGGAGATCAAGTCTCTTGCTTGTTGGGCAGTCATGTTAACCAACGCTCCTTCACTAGCGGTGTCTACCATATTATTTCCATGAATTTCAGGCCTTCATAAAAATATTGGACAAGAGATTATTCTATTATACCGTGTTATGGGCAATTTGCACACAACTTTTTAAATTGCTCCCAATAGTCATACAAAAACTCTGCATCTTTTTTGCCACAAAAACTCTGCATCTTTTTGCCTTATTCCCAAAATTTCTCTTCTTAACTCGGCTGCACGCGACGCTGGAAAAAACCTGTTGAGAAACAAACGAGAAAGATCAGTCAAAGTCGTTACAGATCCAAGAGGTAAATAAAATAATCATTCTCTAGCAGAATCTGCTAAGGAAAAAGGGAAAGCACGCAATTTAATTTGATCCTCAGTTACCCCTTGAGGTTTCATACTAAGGTAAACCATATGGAATTCTTTCAAAAGCTTGTGGGGATTTTCGTTTTGCAACCCCCGAAAAGTTGGCAATAGCTGGATCAAGCCTGACTTTAATTCAAAATCAATATCCATAGTAGGATATGCAATGCATAGTGGCGGTTGTTCTGTCGGAGCTTCTGCCAGTTGCCGAATTGTTTGAGCCATAGGTTGAGGTGCTAAATTAGGGTTTTCGTTAACCCTAGCGTTAAGCACTTCTTCTGGGGAATTGACTTCTACTTTTTCGCCTTCAAAAGTTTGAGTAGGGTTTTCATTAACCCTAAACTCTACTTCACCGTCGATTCTGATTTCTGGCGGTGGATTACTTTGAGTCCCAACCACCGCTGACTGTTTTTTCTTTAGCTTTGTTTCCTTGCGATTAGCTCTTGTAGTCTTTTCAATCTCCAAATCAAACGCAAGAGTTCCTGGACCAGATCTGGTCATAAGAAATAAAAAACAAGATTAGTACGTTACCGGTCCTCGGCAACGGCATCAAAATTTGAGGCGTCATTGATAACACCAAAAATATCCTATTCCCTGTAAAATAGCAAAAAAATAGTAAAGGGGAAGTAGGGTCAAATCCTCAGGGACCGGATTGTACGAATGCTCGTTTCTTGAAATCCTGTACAATTTCTTGGCCAAGAAAACCTGCATTCCTGAAAAATAAAAAATAGAATTAAGAATCAGTACAAATAAAAACAGAATTTAAAGTGAATTGAAATTGTGAAATTAAATAAATTGCAAAAATTAAAATGAAGAATATAAAAAATAAAGAGTTGGGAAAAGGGAAAGTTTCTTATGTGGCGAAATTCTAGCCTCCGGTTGTCTCGTTCCGCCTTGGGTTCAATCTTTGGCTTTTAAGTAACCCTTCTCGAGCAGGATAAGCCAGTTATACTGGAAGAGGACGCCTACGACCACCAGCTCCAAAGATTTAGACTTAAGATTTGGCAGAACCTGACTCTAGCTAATAATCGCTTTTGTGGGACTATCTTCTGCTAGATCACCACTTTCCAGCGGCGAATACCACACCGTTTTGTCTCTTAGATTCACCAACCTCTGATGCAGAAAGCCAACGAACCGACTGTGTAACCTTCCCAAAACGTACAAAGCGGCTGTTCCTTACACAAGTTGAAAAGATTACCTATTAAAGGACATGGATGGAAGCGTCAGCCCCGTAATGCGGAGAAGCGATGAATACCCTTTTGAGAAGGCTAAGCACGGATTCTAAGCCTCATGAATCCTTTTGGGGAATTTTGACAACCTTCGGCTAGATTGGTTTAGTGGCTCATGATTTTTGGGAAAGAAATAAATAAAATAGATATGAGATTTTTATTGAAGAAAAGATGGAGAGAACAAAAGACATAGTTTTTAGGAGAGGGAGTGATTACAGAAAAAAAAAGAGGTCTCCAATATGTGCCACTCCATTCCCTGTTTATAGTACTAGAAAACCTATTCCTAATTAAATACTAAATGATAAATACAAATAAAGATAATTAAAGATAAATGAAAATAAATCCTAAAATTAAATCTAAATAAAAATCATTAATAATTATCCTAATATAATTGAAATTAAAATGGAGTCTTGTGCTATAAAATCTCTTCTTTTGCATTTTAGTCCCTGAGTCTTTCATGTTTGCATTTTTGGCACCACTTCTCTCTTTCTTTGTATGTTGGCCCATTATATCTTCAAATTCGCACTTTTTGCCTTTAAATTTCCTTTTTCCTCCAATTTAGTCCCTAAAAGATAATTTATCATAAAATAAACAAAATTAGTAGGATCATACTCAAAATAAACATGCAATTTGCACATAAAATATGTCGTTCTAGAGTATTATCAAATTCCCCCTACTTATCCCATTCTTGCTCTCAAGTATGGTTCCCGTCTACTGTATAAATTAAATCCTGTCATGAAAGAAATACTACTCCAAAGTTTTATAAAAATTAGAAAAAATGCATACGAAAAATAAAGATAACCCTTTGTTTGATTTAAGTAAAATTGAAAAAGTGTTCCAATTAACTCACACAAAAATTAGGTTCGACTCGGATTATTTCATGAAAATTAGGTAACTTACCAAACCTATCAAAACTTTTTATTTATTTCTCCCTTTAGTCTCCAAATTTTATTAATGCATCTTTCCTTTCTTTTTCTTTCTCTCTTTTTTTTATTAATATTTCAATGTTATTTATTTACTTTCATTTAGGAATATACTTAACCTTTTGACGTGAAGAGAGATGACAACGCAAGCACCCCACCCCAGTTACTCAGCCCAGCACATTCCTAATTTTATTATTCCTAAGAACATATCGAACCTGTTGACGCAAAGAGAGATGACAGCCAAGCACCTCACCCCGGTTACTCAGCCCAACACATTCTTAGAAATTAATTTCGGCTAGCGGAGTTTTACCTAACACGTCACACAACCTTTCGACACGAAATAGGATGACAACCCAAGCACTCTACCCCGGTTACTCAGCTCGTCACGTCTTAAGCTACACTCATAACCACGGAAACATTATTATTATTAAACAAAATTTTAATTTTGGAAGACTTAGGAAAAACAATCAAGTGTCAAAAATAAGTTTCAATAACCACCTTAATAGTCATGAACATATTTTAAGCTTGCAACTGTATTAAGTGTCCTCTTTGTATTTAGACTTAATCAATTTTACTAAAAGTAAAATAGGGTTGACTTTATCGATCATAATTATTCAGCCTAAAAGAAATAAAACAATAGAGATGAAATCAAACAGGCAAAATCATAACTAAATTAGTAGACAAGAAGCATGCATGTGGGTCAAATTGTGGGCAAGTTGTGGTCAAATTCTTGGGCATGAAAAGAAGCAGAATATGCTTAAAAAATTTTTATATGGGCGACAACGACCAAAGCAGCAGCAGTAACAAAAATAGCATATAAAACGACAGAAATAATAAGGAATGCCTCCCCCCACTTAAAACACATAGTCCTCGATGTGGAATAAATAAATAAATAGGTAGAAGAAAAGTTTAGAAGAACTCCTCGTGTAGTTACTGTTGTTCGCGCATAATGGCAATGAGTTCGGCTAGTTGCTGTCCAAAAGTGTAGAGTCGAGCCTTGATGCGCTCTAAGTGTTGCTCAATAGTCATCGAAGGAACGTGCTATTCTAGGTTGCAAGTTTTGTCTTTTCTCATTTTTTCTTCCTATTTTCGTTTCAGTTTACCTAATTAGAAGAAGAGAATTTTTATTAATATCCAAAATAAAATAAATAATTAAGTAATAAATCATTAAGATAAAATAATAAGTAATTAAAATAAAATAATAAAGGAGAAAATAAAAAATAAAAAAAATAAAGAGAAATAAAAATTGGGTTGCCTCCCAATAAGCGCTTGTTTAACATCACTAACTTGACGCCTCAACTAGTATTGGAGCTGTTCCAACTGAATTCTTTCATTTGTATGAGCTTGGGAATTCTCCTTTCCTGCCACATCCACCATATTTAGGTTCAATCATCCTTGTGCCTCTTTCTTTGATTTTTTTTCTCCAAGAAATTCTTATATGTGCCCATCAAGGGGTCAATCCCTTTTGAGTCCTGTATGGTCCCATCATTTTCTAGAAATGTGCATTTGAGATGCTCAGAAAGTGGTTTTAATTCCAGATTTGGTGCTTGCACAACATAAGGTAGAAGTTTAGTATTCATAGGAGCCAATAATTTATTAACAGAAAAATCATCAAACATTATGTTGGATTTATCTCCATAAGATGACTCAAAAGTTTATTCTACTGATGAGTTAATTATGTCGACATGGTTTTCGTCCAAGACTTCACTTGGGTGACTAATAGTGCCATAAATGTTAAAATTCACGATCTCCCAGTCAAACTCCATCGTGAGGGTTCCACTTCGTACGTCAATCTTAGTATTTGCAGTACTAAGGAAAAATCGCCCCAACAAGATGTCTGAAGAACCAGGAGCGTTATCCTCCTCTATTTTTATCGCATAGAAATCTGCAGGGAAGATAAGCCCATTGACTTTGACTAATACGTCTTCGAGGACTCCTTTAGGATGCACAATGGACCTATCTGCCAACTCAATGATAACACCTGTCTTTGTCAAAAAACCCGCGTTAAGTGATTCATAAACGGAAAAAGGCATGACATTTATGGAGGCCCCTAAATCACACATAGCCTTCTTAATTCCCAAAAGGCCTATCTTACATGGTATTGCAAATATACCTCTATCTTTACATTTCGCTGGCATTTTTC
Organism: Gossypium hirsutum; assembly: GCF_007990345.1. NCBI lineage: Eukaryota > Viridiplantae > Streptophyta > Magnoliopsida > Malvales > Malvaceae > Gossypium > Gossypium hirsutum. The sequence continues at coordinate 49,009,511 of NC_053424.1, forward strand.
ACTGTAATACTGTTGATACATTTTCACCAACAGTTACCCTTTCATTACCTGTTAATTTTCGTTTATTGGTGCAGAGTTCTTTAAGGAACTTGGCATACTGTGGAATTTGTCTGATGGCATCCAATAGCTGTAAATTGATCTCGACATTTCTAAATATTTCGAGGATCTCCTTGTCTTCTTTACCTTTTTGACACTGATTTAATCGTCCTAAAAATGGAGGTTGGATTTTCAAAAATAGAGTTTTCGCTTGGACCTGTACGTCATTTTCGGGATTTTCCTGGGCGTTTTCTTGGCCAAGATTCCTATCAGGAATTGGTTCCAGTATCTTTCCAATTCGCAATGTCGCTGCATGTGCGTGTTGTCTTGGATTAGGTTCTGTTTGTGACGACAATTTCTCAATTGATATGGTAAATTCTCTTATAGATGCCTCGATTTTCTGTTGAAAATCAAGCATATTAGCTGCTAATTTTTTGACCAAAGTTTCTAAAGAATTACCTAAATCTTGTGGCTGCTGCGGAACCCGATTTTGGTATGGCTGGTTATCTTGTAGATTGGCCCCATAACTCAAGTTAGGGTGGTCCCTCCATCCTGGGTTGTAGGTATTAGCGTAAGGGTCGTATCGTCTTTGTGGTGGCCTAGGAAAATTTCTCATAGCATCTAAATGAGCCATAGTATCATCATACAAACTAGGACATGCATCAGTTGTATGTTCAGGTGTAGCACATATTCCACATACTCAGGCTGGTTTGGCTTTTTCTGCAACAAGAAAGCTCATAATATTAGTAAGGCTATCAACTTTATCTTTTAAAGTTAAATTACTTAGCTAATGAACCCTTCTAAAGGGCTCAAGATTGGCTCGAAATTTTTGAGTATTTGCAGCTATCGTGGAGATCAAGTCTCTTGCTTGTTGGGGAGTCATGTTAACCAACACTCCTCCACTAGCGGCGTCTACCATATTCATCTCCATGGGTTTCAGGCCTTCATAAAAATATTGGAGAAGAGATTGTTCCGTTATACCGTGTTGTGGGCAATTTGCACACAACTTTTAAAATCGCTCTCAATAGTCATACAAAAACTCTGCATCTTTTTACCTTATTCCCACGATTTCTCTTCTTAACTCGGCTGCACGTGACGCTGGAAAAAACCTATCGAGAAACAAACAAGACAGATCAGCCTAAGTCGTTACAGATTCATGAGGTAAATAAAATAAGCATTCCCTAACAGAATCTGCTAAGAAAAAAGGGAATGTACGCAATTTAATTTGATCCTCAGTTACCCCCTGAGGTTTCATACTAAGGCAAACCATATGAATTCTTTCAAATGCTTGTGGGGATTTTCGTTTTACAACCCCCGAAAAGTTGGCAGTAGCTGGATCAAGCCTGACTTTAATTTAAAATCAGTATCCATAGTAGGATACGTGATGCATAGTGGCGGTTGTTCTGTCAGAGCTTTGGCCAATTGTCAAATTATTTGAGCCATATGTTGAGGTGCTAAATTAGGGTTTTCGTTAACCCTAGCGTTAAGCACTTCTTCTAAGAAATCGACTTCTACTTTTTTGCCTTCAAAGTTTGAGTAGGGTTTTCATTAACCCTAGACTCTACTTCGTCATCGATTCTGATTTCAGGCGGTGGATTACTTTGAGTCCCAACCACCGCTGGCTGCTTTTTCTTTAGCTTTGTTTTCTTACGATTAGCTCTTGCAGTCTTTTCAATCTCCGAATCAAATGCAAGAATTCCTGGACCAGATCTGGTCATAAGAAACAAAAAACAAGATTAGTACGTTACTGGTCTTCTGCAACGACGCCAAAATTTGATGCGTTATTGAGAGCACCAAAAATATCCTACTCCCTGTAAAATAGCAAAAATAAAAGTAAAGGGGAAGTAGGGTCGAATCCTCAGGGACCGGATTGTACGAATGCTCGTTTCTTGAAATCCTGGACAATTTCTTGGCCAAGAAAACCTACATTCCTGAGAAATAAAAAATAGAATTAAGAATATGGAAAAATAAAAACAGAATTTAAAGTGAATTGAAATTGCGAAATTAAATAAATTGCAGAAATTAAAATGAGGATTATAAAAAATAAATAGATTTGGGAAAAGAGAAAGTTTCTTATGTGGCTAGATTCCAGCCTCCGGTTGTCTCATTCCGCCTTGGGTTCAATCTTTGGCTTTTAGGTAACCCTTATCGAGCAGGATAAGCCAGTTATAGTGGAAGAGGACGCCAACAACTACCAACTCCAAAGATGTAGACTTAAGATTTGGCGGAACCTGACTCTAGCCAATAATCGCTTTTGTGGGACTATCTTCTGCTAGATCACCACTTCCCAGCGACGAATACCACACCGTTTTGTCTCTTGGATTCACCAACCTCTGACGCAGAAAGCCAACGAACTGACTGTGTAACCTTCCCAAAACGTACAAAGCGGCTGTTCCTTGCACAAGTTGAAAAGATCACCTATTAAGGGACATGTATGGAAGTGTCAGCCCCGTAATGCAGAGAAGCGATGAATACCCTGTTGAGAAGGCTAAGCGCAAATTCTAAGCCTCATGAACCTTTTTGGGGAATTTTGACAACCTTCAGCTAGATTGGTTTAGTGGCTCATGATTTTTGATAAAGAAATAAATAAAATAGATATGGGATTTTTATTAAAGAAAAGATGTAGAGAACAAAAGACAGAGTTTTTTGGAGAGAGAGTGATTACAGAAAAAAAAGAGATCCCCAATATGTGCCACTCCATCCCCTATTTATAATACTAGAAAACTTATTCCTAATTAAATACTAAATGATAAATACAAATAAAGATAATTAAAGATAAATGAAAATAAATTCTAAAATTAAATCTAAATGAAAATCCTTAATAATTATCCTAATATAATTAAAATTAAAATAGAGTCTTGTGCTATAAAATCTTTTCTTTTGCATTTTAGTCCCTGAGTCTTCCATGTTTGCATTTTTGGAACCACTTCTCTCTTTCTTCGCATGTTGGCCCATTATATCTTCAAATTCGTACTTTTTGCCTTTAAATTTCCTTTTTCCTCCAATTTAGTCCCTAAAAGATAAAATATCATAAAATAACCCAAATTAGTAGGATCATACTCAAAATAAACATACAAATTTTAACGTGAAAAAACTCCTCAATTGAGAATAAAAAACCACGGGCAAAAGGAGATTCCACAATAATAAATAATGAGAACAAGAGATGGAGAGAATTAAAGGAAAACTCGAAACCCATAAGAATAAACCCTTCAAAATAAAGAACAAAATTCTTTAAATTTCAATTTTTTGTTATGTCATTAACCTAGAGTAACTATGGTTCTTACCCCAGTTATTTTATACAGAGAATTATTCCTCATTAGCACAACTCCACATTCAACAGAACTAACCGTGAAGAACCAGCTCCTATTAGGACACATGTGATAGGAGCACCCTAAATCTAGGATCCATTTGGAAGTAAGAAGAGAGCTTTCACTCGTTGACACCATTAAGAAATCAGCACCTCTATCTTCACCTACACTAGCATCAGCCATATCAGCTTTCTATTTATCTCTCTCGTCGCTTTCGGCATACCTTTTGATTTTATTTTGGAGTTTTTAACATTTTGCCTTAATGTGGCCTTTCTATTTGCAATAGCCATAGAACTTATCATAGTTTTTGAATTTGGATCTCGCTTTGGACCTTTTGTGATTTGTATTTCTAGATTGTTGTATGCCTCTTACAACTAGAATTGAGGCTTGTCTGTCTAACTTTTTGTTTGGGCCTAATTCATTGTCGAGTTTATCCTTGCTCAATAAATTTCCCTTCACGTCCTTGAATGAGAGATGACCTCTCCCAAAAATTAGAGTTTCCTTGAAAGTTTTATAAAAAGAAGGCAAAAAGCATAACAATAACACAACTTGATCTTCATCACTAATCTCTGCTTCGAGATTCTTTAAGTCATTAAGAAGGGTAACAAACTAACTAATATGAGTTTTAATAAACTCACCTTTGGCCATTCTAAATGTGCAGAGACATTGTTTTAATATTAATAAGTTGGTCAGAGATTTCGTCATATATAAGGCTTCTAGTTTCCCCATAACATAAACATTTTTTTCTCAACCAAAACCTCTTGTAACACATTATTCGTGAGGTATAATTGAATGGCGCATAGAGCCTTTTAATCGAGCTCTTCCCGTTCTGACTGATCCATATCTGTGGGCTTCTTCCTTATAACAACTTTTTTCAGACCGTTTTGAACCAATATTATCATCATCCAAACTTGCCACAAATCAAAATTTGCAATTCCTTCGAACTTTTCAATATCAAACCTTGACACTACCATCTTTGAATGAGTTGATTGTGAAAATCAAACTAGCTTTGATACCAGTTTCTAGAGGATAAACTTGATTAAGCAACGAACAAAGTGAAGAAAATAAGAATAAAAAAGATCAACACGCAAATTTTAACGTGGAAAAGCCCCTCAATTAGGAAAAAAACCACGGGAAAAAGAAGATTCCACTATAATAAATAATGAGTACAAGAGATGGAGAGAATTAAAGGAAAACTCAAACCCAGAAGAATAGACCCTTTAAAACAAAGAATAGAATTCTCTTAATCTCAATATTCAGTTATGTCATTAACCTAGAATAATTGTGGCCTATTTATAGCCTAAAATTCAAAGTATATTATGACTAGAATACTTCAAAATTAATCAGAGTTTAAATGGGAAGCTGAAATAGAGTTTAACAAGGATTAGAAAAACCAAAAACTTGGACTGGTCATCGCTGCGCTGCTTCTCTGCTCATTTGGACGTTAAGAGAGTCGCATCGTTGGGACGAGACTTTGTTTCTCGTTGGGACAAGACCTACTGTTTGGGCTGAATAGAGGCATTCTTCCACATATTACTTAATATTAAATATAATTTTTAAAATACCAATTTTCGTATAATTAAATTTAGTTTGCAAACATTATGTTATGTTTTATTCTCAGTTTTATTCTTTTAGCCAAAATCTGATTATTTGTTCCAGTTGAACTCTAATTATTGTAGGTTACTTTAATATTATTTAACATACAAATTTAGCCTATAAATAAGCCATTTTTAACTCTAGAAAAACAAAACTATATTACACATTAGATATTAGCTTTTATAAGCTTTCAGGGAATTTTGTGTTTAAGTTTTGAGAATTTTTATTTCGAGTTTTAGGGTTTTGTTCTATCTCCAGCTTTTTGTACTATTTATTTTTGTTGTTATAGTAAATTTATCTTTGCCCATGATTTTTTATCCTCTTTACGGGGGGCTTTTCCACTTAAAATATTTATGTTTGATCTTTTCAATTTCTTTGTTATTTTACTTAATCATTGCTTAATCAGGTTTATCCCCAACAAACTAGTATTAAAGCTTGGTCGATTTCCGCAATCAATCCTTTCAAAGATGGCAGTAATAAGATTTGATATTGGTAAGTTAGATGCATCACAAGTTTCAATCTGGGGCAAGTTCAAATGACGACAATTCTAATTCAGAGCTATCTTGAGTAGGTCCTAACAAGGAAAAAGTCTTCAAACACGGATCAATTAAAATGGGATAGATTAGATAAAAAAAGTTCTATCCACAATTCAATTATGTCTAACAAATAATGTGTTATAGGAGGTTTTGATGGAGAAAACGACATTCACATATGGAAAAGGTTAAAAACCCTCTACTCAAAAAAGTCTCTAGCTAACTGATTGGTGTTGAAACAACGTCTATACACGTTCTACATAGACGAAAGTGAGCACCTTAGAGGTCACATCAGCCTATTTATTATTCTTTTGGATAATTTAAAAAATGTTGAGGTTCAGGTTGACAATAAAGATTAGACTATGTTATTATTGTGCTCTTTACCCCCTTCAAACAAGTCTTTTAAGGAGACCCTGATTTGAGGTAAAGATAAACTCTCATTCAAGGAAGTGAATGAACATCTGTTGAGTAAAGACAAACTTGATAATGAGTTTGGTTTGAATAGCAAGTCAGATAGATAAGTCTCAGTTTTGGTAGCATCAAGGAAGCGAGACAAGAGATGTCGTTATTGTAAAAGGTTAGGTCACATCAAGGCATATTGTTACAAACTGTGAAATAAAAAGGTTGATGAGAGTAATGAGGAAGATTTAGCTGGTGCTAATTTCACCGATAACAAGAGCAATGATTTCTTGTTGGTGTCAACAAGCGAAAGCTCTAAGCTTAAGTCTGAATGGGTCCTAGATTTGAGGTGTTTTTTCCACATGTGTCCTAACAGGAAATGGTTCTTCACATACAGTTCAGTTGAAGGTGGAGTTGTGTGTATGGGGAATGGTTCACCTAGTAAGGTAATCGATATTGGTACTGCTCAGATCAAGATGCACAAAGGAAAATCAATACACTTTTAGATGTAAGTTATGTACTTGATTTAAAGAGAAATCTCATCTCATTGGGAAATTTGGACTCAAAAGGTTGTAGAATTAACATCGAGTTAAGCGACATGAAGGCATCCCATAGCACTTTCGTTTTGATGAAAGGTAAAAAGATTGGTAGTCTTTATGTTCTGGAAGGATCAATGGTGACCGATGAAACAGGTCTTCCCTAGTCTATTAAGGATTTGAAGTCAATTCGTTTGAAACAAATACAACTTGTTCATAGAAAGGAAAAAGGTATGACCATTTCGTATAAGAGAGGTTCTCTTTTGGGTGCAAGTTTTAAAAAAATAGGGCACTACGTTTGTGGAAATAAGATCGAGTCAATTTTGATTTGGCAGTGCACAAGCCGAAGACTAAAAGTCTTCCAGCTTCAAAGTGCAAGCACAACTTCGACTTAGTTAATATCTTGTATAGTTCGAGATAGGCCTGTGGCGGGTTTTGAAAAAGAAGTCGTTCTGAAAATACGAGTCAATGTGGAGATTTGTAGACTATGCCTCGTATTTTTAGCCAAAATAGAGTTGGCTTCCCGTCGACGTGATGAAGGACGTCCCAATGAGGTAGCATCCACGTCACGACAAGGCAATGTGTTATGCAATTTTCTTGATTTTCTTCTTCCATTCAAATTCTGATTATTTGTCCCATTCGAACTCTAATTAGTGTACATTAATTTAATATTATTTGACCTATAAATTTAGCCTATAAATAGACCCTTTTCCACTCTAGAAAAATAAAACTCATATTACACATTTAGTATTAGCTTTTACAAGCTTTCAAGGAATTTTGTGTTTAGGTTTTAGGGGTTCTTATTTTGGGTTTTAGGGTTTCATTTCATCTCTATCTTTTGTACCATTTGTTTTTTCCATTATAGTAAATTTGTTTTTGCCCGTGATTTTTTTTATCCTGTTTGGAGGGGTTTTCCACATAAAATATTTATGTTCGATCTTTTCAATTACTTTGTTATTTTACTCGTTCATTACTTAATCAGGTTTATCTCCAACAATTTAACAATTTTTCTCATTGAGATTTAGAAGGGAATGAGATTCTCTAAAGTTGAAATAATATTGAACAAGCTTTTCATAGGTATTACAAAGTAGCACTCAATAGAGGATCCTGCATTGAAAACACGAGTTATTACTGTTTAATCTAAGCCAAGTCCAACACTAATGCCATGTTTAGTTGGGGGAATAGAATAGAGTTGTAATCAGTAATTCAGTTGTTTTGTTGAATGGAATAGAATAGAACTGTAATAGTATTCTTATGTTTGGTTGGATAGGATAAATGTTGTAATAGCATAAGGAAAAATGTTTAAATGATCAAAATATCCTTATCATAATTTTTTTAGGTAGATGATGAATATTATTATTAAATTTTAACAAAGATTATTATTAAATATAATTTAATAAAAATAAAAATAAATAATTTAATCATATTTTCACATAATTATTATTAAATACAATTTAATAAAATAATATATAATTTAATAATATTTTTAATATAATTATTATTAAAATATGAATTAATAAAAATATAATATATAATATTAGAAAAATAATATATAACCTACAGTATTATTTTTAACCTGTAATACATATTTAATGTGTTAAAATATGATTAGCAAAACAAATAATTTAATTATCTTTTAAACTCAAAAGCAAAAGATTAAAAGTAATAAATAGCTTGAAAATTATATTTTACATCCAAACATAATGTTTATACATTAACAAAAAGGTACATGATATTATTAACTTATATGCCATCATTTATATGTTAAATTTTACAATATCAAAAAGTTATAATAGTTTATAACATTCTACTAATGACATCTTACCATCCAAATATTACATATACAAAAAGTTATCAAAATATTACCAACACAACCATAATTTTTAATGATCAATAAGAAATCTTTTCACCAATTCCAATTGCACAGAAGAAAGTAAACTGAAAAAAATTAGCATTTGCGTTGGATGGTTTGAGATTTTGCTCAACACACGATAGCCCTTATCCTCAGTTATTCCTTCTACTTCACAAAAGGCTGAATATAATTTTTGAGCACTTTCTTGAATCACTTTCTCAGAGGCAATGCTCCTACTTAATTTCAAGGCCAATAGTTCATATGTTTTTCACCAAAAATATAGCAGCACCAGTAATTGAAGTAGAAATTTGTTCACTTCCATCATAAATCTTTTTTTTTTCTTCTTTGAAGATGTGGAACTATCTTGGTTTGGCTTTGACGGTTGCGGTTGTGTAGCTGAGACATCTATATCATCCAAGGAAACATCATCTTCGCATCCCTGGTAATTGTTTCCTTCATCAAGATTATTTGCAGTAGCTACACCCTCAGCATCTATTTCTTCAATAATATCTGCAGCTGTTTGAGCATCTTTTCCAATGGCTCAATCTTTTGCATATATAGAAGTAAGTTGATCATAATAAGAGAAACTACAATGTCTGAATTGACCGACTACTTTATGACTATTAAAAAAAAAAGAATTCACATTAGAAATAAGTTTGGTCAAAACAATATAATAAAAAATAGAAAATAATTCTTACGCTTATATACGAGTTCCACACAACATCTTCAACAACAACCATCTGCCTATGCTCGTCCCAACCAAAGCTGCTATTTTCTTTTCCACTAAGCATGTCGTAAAGAGTTGTCTAATCCCTTTTCAATGACCTAATCATCTATTCAAGATTAGGTTTGGCCTTCAATATAGCATGAGGTAAAAAATTTTCTAACATTTTTTCTAGCTCATTTAAATAATCGGCCTTAAATCCCGTATCTGCGTTATAAGTTCCAACATTGTACAAGTCAACCATATAGGCAACCAATGCAACATCTTCTTCTAGAAACCATTTCCTTTTGGTTCCTCGAGAATTTTGGGAAGAAACACTTGATTGTGAAAAACCTAACATAATTATCTTAAAAAAAAAACACAAATTAGAATTAAGTTCAATATTATGAATCAGAACGTTGATATTTTATAAACTTAGAACACATGACAAATCAAAAGAAATAAATTAAAGTTGTAATTCAACAAGTTTAGTACAATTACTTAAAGAAAATTTAAACAACACCAAAGCTTCATAAAATAGATAAATGAAATAACTTTAACAAATTAATCATCTACTATGTTTTAATAAACCTAACTAATTTTTAGATTCTTGCCACTCAAAACATTTGATTGGCTAGTTCCATCCTCCGATAGCCATGTATCCGATGGATAAATATTTACGATATTCGGTTCATCGTCATCTATCACATTATTACTTAATCCTTCCCCCAACTCCGCTTCAATAGGATCAAGACTCATATAGGTTCAAGACTCATATAGGTTCAAATAAAGTTATGGAGCAAACAATATGCAATAATGATTTTATTATGCACTGTCACAGGATAAAATGATGGACTCCTAAGTATTCCCTATTTAAGGTTTAATAACCCAAAGTATCTTTCAATAACATTGCGCACTGAAGCATGTTTCATATTGAAAAATTCTTCTGGAGTACTTAGCTGGTAACCCTGACGCCACTCATTCAAATGGTATCTTTGTCCTCTAAAAGGCACAAGAAATCCCTCATAGTTTGTGTAACCATCATCAAATAGTTAATAACAACCTATAAAAATGAAAAAAAAACTATTTATCATGGTTAACTTTCCCAAAAAAGTATGATTTTAAAAATTAATTCAAATTCCTTAAATTCTACACCTTACCATGAAGAACTTTTAGTCCATGTCTCCTACTAATGGCATCTTAAAGAATAGTCCATTAGCAATAAAACCTTCCCAACCAAACGAACATAAATAAAATGCATATTAGGTGTACAAATACCTAACATATTTGTTGCTATGTCACCTTTTCACGTTCAAAATCTAGATTTATCAACTTTTGGAACCTTAATCTTGATATGGGTTCCATCTAAAGCACCTAAGCAATTTTACATCACATGTATAAAATATTGAGTTAAGATACTATATTTAAATCTAAATCAGTTGAGTTATGTACGAGCTATATATGAAATTCACTCCAATACTTTGAACCATTTCCACCTTGGGTTTGTAGAATTAGCTGTAATTGGCTCTTCCTTTTTAAATAACACATTTAGTAAGCGTATGACAACATTTAAAACATTTTGAAATGATCTACTAACGGTTTCCCCGAACCTATTAAAGTGATGTTTGATAACTCATTTTTTAAGGTGATGAGAAATGATATGTAAAAACATTACTACTTGCTCATCAACAAGCATGTTCTTTCACAACTGCAATCCTCCTAAAGTTTCATCCTAACTTGTTCAATACAAGTTTCATTACTGGCATGCACAAGTCTTTTTACATAATCTCATTGTGCATAAAAATCTAAAATATATGATCTAATCATTGGTCTATAAGTATATAGGCTAGAGACGACACCCAATGTAACTAAGAACCAACCTACAACTGCACACATTTGCAACCATACTGTTAATGCAAGACCAATTCTTTTTCGCCTCTCACTTTATACTATTAAAGGCAAACGAGCCATTACTGCAAGATGTTAAAGTGTTTAGATATCTTCAAATAACATTATAAATTAATCTCCAAACAGAATGTGATGCATATATCTTCAAAGCACACAACGTAAAGCTAAAAAGAATAACTAATTTGTTATTTTAATGTATTATATTATGCATTATAAATACTAATAAAAAGCACCATAATCATTAGCCTAGCAATAGTCCGGAGCCATGGACAACTACAACTACATATTTCTTAAGAAGTATTGCTAGATTCAACTTGATTGATATTTGAACTAGTTATAACATATTTCCTTCACTATAGTTTTTAATAACTAAATTAAAAGACTCAACAATGCCCATTTGAACCATGATTACTCTACTGGTTCTACACCAATTACTCAATGAAGTCTCTATTATAGAGTTGGCAATCCATGAATAGATGTATTTTTTTTTATTTTTTTTTTGAGATAGTTTCTATTATATAGTTGGAAATCCATGAATAGCTGTTGTATTTTTTTTTGTTAAATTGTGTAAATATGATATAAATTATCAAATATATCAATATTTAAAAATTAATATGATATGCGTGCATTAACCCTAGATTTTATGTTCATCATGGTATAATTGTATGCTATTTTATGGTATTCATTGTTGTCTAATTGCTGTGATATATGTATATCCAAAATAAATAAAAAAAATCATGAAGGATGTGTGAGTATATATTATTTAGGAAATATGCTAATCAATTATAGGTATTATAGAAATAATATTTTTTAAAATAAAAGTATTTATATACATCAAAATAAAAATAAAAATATAGAATATAGAATAAAATAAATTTTAAATAATAGAACAAAATTTAAATAATGAAATTGACAGTTATGTCTCAACTTGTAAAATATACAAAGCTAGAAATATGACATAAGTGGCACAAATAAGGACCAAAAAGGGGATCGAATTTTCTAAAAAAAAAAAAAGGGATTGAATTGAATTTACTAATAAGAGTTGAGTAGAATTGTAATCTGCATTATACTTCTAAGGAGAAACTTATATTCAAACTTTAAAGATAGCATTGTTGAGATAGAAAACCGTAAATCTCGAAAAAAAATAATTCAATTATTAAAAATTGCAGTGAAGGAAATATGTTATAAGTAGTCTAAATATCAGTCATGTTAAATCTAAACCACCCACGCACAGAAAAAGACTCAGCAAAGACCAAATCTTTAAGTCTACTGCTAAATCAATGGCTACCATTGCCAAGAAACTACCTAGAAAACAACAGAAGAAAAAAAGGCCAAACATGTTTGTGAAAATTAAAGAATCACATTTCTTTTCACTAACCATATTTTACAAAAATCAATTCATCAAGATTTTTTTCCCTGCTTTTGCAGTAAATATGCTAAAAGAAATTTAAAAAGTAGAAACAAAGCAATTAAATATCAAGCAATCAAAATCATAGAATTGTTCATAAAATAATTAAATTTTGATGAATTAAATCTAAAAATTTTCTTTAATTGTAATTACCTTTTTCAAAAGTTTAGAGAAATTTAGATAATTATCCTTTAAACATATTAATTTAAATTAAAAAAAATGTGAAATTAGTCATTCCAATTGATAGAAAATTAAGAGCCGAAGAGATGGGCTGGTGCCATTAATTTTACAGTTATAAATTTATATAAAGCCTCTTGTTGTTGCTGTATATATAAATGAATTTACTAGTATTAAGTATAGTATAGAGTTTTCTCAAAAAAAAAAAACAAATGTATAGTATAGAGTTTGCGTTACCTCCCCCTTCCTTGAGAAAAAGAAAAAGAAAAAAAAGGAGTTGTGTGTAGGAAAAATGTGAATGTATATATAAAGGAGACAGTAGAGCAACAGAAGGTGAATGACATTAATGGAGTGTATTGAGTTAAAACAATTGTGGTGTGTTGTGATTTCCTTACAGTAAATTAAAATGTAGGTCAGAATAAGAGGCAATGTTTGTTAGGGATTGCTTTAATAGCGTAGAACACCCCTTCCCCTCTCACTTCCAAAATTGTTTGAGGTTTCATGCTTTTTCTAGGGACCCAAATATCAAGAAACTGTTAATATTCGTTTAGGGGATGGGACAATCAGACTTGGTCAAGTCCTTGAAGTTGATGGAGAAATAGCTATTGTTCAGGTATTTTCTGTTTAAAATTCTCTACCTTTCCTTTGTAACTATGATTTCCTATTATATGCACCTTTATATCATGCCAAAATGAATAATGTCTGGTGCTGCAACTTCACTAATAGCAGATTCTTTTATCCTTCATAGCTCTAACTATATGTCACCTTGGCTAGGTTTTTGAAGGAACATCTGGAATTGACAACAAATATACAATTGTGTAATTTATAGGAGAGGTATGTGACGGCGTAATTTTCTCCTTTATGTTCAATCCTATTCTTGCATCTCCTAATTTTATTTGAAAATAGCTTACCTTCAAAATAGCTTACCTCAAAAACCTAGCCAAGCAATATTTACAATTGTTCATAGAGTATAGTGGGAGTATGCTCACGTTTTGGTCACTATGATTATTAGGTCTAAAAGTAGAGTTTTGAGCTTCCCAAAAGCATTAAAGAAGCAATTGGATGTAATACTCATAGAGGATGGGTTTTTGTGATAAAAAACAAGTGCTTAATGTTAAAGCAAACAAAAACGTGCAAAAAAGGAGACTGTCAAACAATTGTGGGGAATGAAAAAATGAAATGGAAATTACAAATAAAACTTAAAATATACTTAAACTACAACTAAACAAAAAGCAGTCACTAAATTAACCTCATTGCTGTAGACCAATTTCCCCTTTTGTTGCAGATCAATAGACCAAGAACATATAAAAATCAAGAATAAAAATACAGAAAGTTGCAGACCAATAAACAGAGAAAGTTGCAGTCACAGAAAGTTTTGAATTTTCTAATATAGACAAGAAATAAAACTCTAATCGGAACTTTAAGCTAATTAAAATATAGAAATTCATAAAATTTAATCCAATAATACAAAACCATCAAAGTAAAGCAACCAAACTAAAACATGGTAAAGAATGAAAATAACCACTCAAAATCAATTTTGAAGGAAAAAAAACTTGAAGAAAACATGGATAAAAAATCAGTGAAAGAGAGTTACAAAAACTAGAAGGGAAAAAAAATCAGTCATAATTTTAATAAACATTAAAGCAGTATGAGAGCAAAAGAGAGTTAAAAACCTTGGTTTAGCTTTCAGTTGCAAATAAGGGAGTAGGGAGAATGGTTTCAGAAAGATGAGGGGTAAACTGGAAATGGAAAAAAGAAGAAGGGAAAGTCTCACCTGTGTTGAATCGTTATTCAGTTGTGAGGGAAGGGCTTAGGGATTCAGTATTTTCATGGAATAAACCTGCTTTCAAAGCAGATGTAATAAACTTTTACAATAAATCAAACATGGGTTTAGTAGTGGGTCCACCCGTTTGGGCTGTAACTTATTCCTACACCCCCAACCAAACATGACATAAGTGATCATACAATACCGAATAGGCTATATTCCCATACCACAACCAAGAATGAGCAAAATTGGAAGCACAATGGTTGCCTAACTTTGCTTGAAATTTATTCGTGTCTTCTTTTCAGTTTTTTTGTTTATTATTTTATGATTGATTTCATACCCCACATTAGTAATATGAGGTTACAAAAGTGATGTTGACATTGCAGTTTATTGAGGAATGACACTTTTTATTTGAAGCACTTATCTATATTTTGGGTAAATTATTCTTTTACTCCTCCCTTTTTTTAAAGTTACTCCATGCCTTTTAGTTAAAAATTTTCTTTAGAATTTGTTTTATATGAAAATAAAGTTGATTTTAATTTATTTATCTTTTTATTTTAAGTTTTACTTAATTGAATTAAAATTAGAGGTTATAATATTAAAATTAATGAATATTGAATTGTTATGCTTAAAATATAATTAAAAGAAAACACATACAAATATCATTTATCAAATTAAATTATAATTTTTAAACATAGTGAGTGTTAATTACATTCATTGATTAAAGTATAGTAAAGATAAATATAAAATTACAAAAAAATGAATATTAAAATTTTAACATTAAAATAAATTAAATTAACAATATATATAAAATAAATAATTTGAAAAAAAAACTAATATTAATATTATTTAAATTATAATATATTAATATTAATATTCAAACCATGATAAATTTAGGGGTGTTCACAATCCAATTAAAATTGAATTAATCGAATGAACCAATCTAATTCAGTTAATCGGTTGGTGGTTAGTTCGATTGGAGGTTGGTTAATAATTTTTTAAAATTTTGATTATCAGGTAATTCAGTTTGAAACCGGATAGTTAACCGAATTAACCAATTAACATAAATAAATAATATATATT
This sequence comes from Gossypium hirsutum, assembly GCF_007990345.1. Lineage (NCBI taxonomy): Eukaryota > Viridiplantae > Streptophyta > Magnoliopsida > Malvales > Malvaceae > Gossypium > Gossypium hirsutum. Next base: position 49,024,815 of record NC_053424.1, read on the forward strand.
ATATAATATAGTGTTTGGTTGTTAACTTTTAACACTTATGTAGTGTTTCTAATGTCTTATTTATTATTTTTACCTCATATTAAAATTTTTTGAATTATTAAAAAAATTAACATTAGCAATGTATTTTTTTATATGTTTTATATTTATTTTAGCCAAAAGACAAAAACATATAAATTTCGGTTAATTCGGTTAACCGACTGAATTGAATTAATCGAAATTTTTCTGTTCGATTAATGTATTTGAAAAAAACTTCTATTTAATTAGCGGTTAAAGATTTTTACATTTCAGGTAATTCAATTAATGATAATTTAATTCGAATTATTAACCGAACCAACCATTTAAACACTCTTAATCTACCCACCATATTCTTTTTCAACTCTATATAAATTGATCTCATAGAATAAGTAACTTTTACTTCAAAGGGCCATATAGTTTTGAAGATATATTTTTTTTATAAATTCAAATTTATCCAAAGTTCTGCACGAATTATTTTAATATTTCGGATACATTTGAATTAAGGTAATCAATATTGTATTAATAGATGTATCATTTTTCTATTAGTGTTGTTATGTATTAATATCAACAGTGGCGAATTTGGGGGGTTGGCAGTGGCCCCGGCCCCTCTTAAAATTATAAAAAATTATTTATTTTTTAGTCCCTTATAATTTGAAAACTTTGGCCCCCCTTAAATTGTTGTTTGGCCCCCTTTTCCAACTTTGAACATTAAAAAAAATCTTTATTTTTTTATTTTATCCATATAATATATTTTTAACTTTTTAACTTTAAATATTTATATAATATATTATTGTAATCAACATATATATAAAATTAAATGTAATATTGATATATTTCTAACTTTCTTTTTTTATATGATAGTTTTTAATATAATATTAAATGTGAATTTAGGTTAAAATTCAATTTGTTAACTAGTGAAAAAGAAGTTTATTTTCCTATTGCTATTAACAACTATTGTCATCAACGTTTGTCCTTCAAACGCAGCTTCGAGTTCATCTTCTAAGGTTTTTCTTTTCATCTTTTTGTAATTTTACAATTGTTTTTATTGTGTTTTAAAGTTTCTAGTTTAATTTTATTTTATAGTTATTAAATTTTTTTATATCTTTTAAGATATTGTAGTTATGAAGTCGAAAACAATTAATTCGTTTTTAAAAAAGAAACATACAGAGACTACACAATCACCTTTAGAAGCGTTACAAATTAAGGTACCACCTTCATCGTTTGTTCCTTTAAACTCTGATGCTCGTCCTTCTAAAATTCCTAGAGTTGAAGATGAGGCACTTGATTTATCTAACTTAGAACGTGAACCTGGGTTACGTAAGCAAATATATGAGTATCCGGTTAATATGAGTGATGAAATTCGAAGAGCTTATATTAATGTTGGACCATATCAACCTATTCTTTTAGAATATCATGCTTCCAATTCAAAAAAGCATTCTCGTTATTTTCAACCATCATGGTTTAAACAATTTTCCTGGTTAGAATATTCACCTTCTAAAGATGCAGTATTTTGTTTGCCCTGTTTTCTTTTTAATAGCAATTCAAGTAGTCGTTTTGGATCAACTGCATTTACTCAGAATGGCTTTAGTAATTGGAAAAAGATACACGATAGATGCAATTGTGCTTTTTTGACATATATGGGAAAAGATCTTGATTCACTGTATAACAATGCACAACGAGCTTATGTAGATTTAGTGAATCAAGCTCAACATATTGAAGTATCATTTGATAGACAAACTACACAAAAAATTTCAGCTAATCGTCTATGTCTGAAAACTAGTTTAGATGTTGTTCGATGGTTGTCATTTCAAGGGTGTGCTTTCGGAGGTCATGATGAAAGCTCGGGATCAAAAAATCGTGAGAACTTTCTTGAATTGTTATCACTATTAGCATCGTATGATGAGAAAGTTGAAGATGTTCTGAAAAGTGCTCCACAAAATGCTAGTTATACTTCAACAATATAAAAAGAGATATTGCAAATTTATGCCAGTAGAATTCGTAATATAATTCGTGAAGAAATTGGTTACAGAAAGTTCAACATTATTGTGGATGAAGCGAGAGATAAGTCAAAAAAAGAGCAAATGGCAATTATTTTGAGATTTGTTGATAAATAAGGATAGATACAAGAACGATTTTTTGATATAGTCCATGTTAAAGATGTTGCATCATTGACTTTGAATAATGTGATTTTTAATGTTCTCTTGCAGCATAGTTTTGACATACAAAATATCCTAGGTCAAGGATATGATGGAGCAAGCAATATGCGTGGGGAATTTAACGGCTTGCAAGGTTTGATTTTGAATGATTGTCAATATGCTTATTATGTTCATTGTTTTGTTCATCGTCTTCAATTAGCATTGATTGTAGCAGCTAGAGAAGTGGTTGAAGTATATCAATTCTTTAAAGACTTGTCTGATATTGTTAATATTGCTTCGGCTTCTTCCAAACGACATGATGAATTACAAAAATCCCAAACAGCTGAAACAACTCGTTTGGTATCCATCAATGAGTTAGCAACTGGAACAGGAATGAATCAGATTGGCACTTTACAGCGTCCTGGTGAGACTCGATGGAGTTCCCATTTAAATTCAGTTACTAGTTTATTGAAGATGTACAATGCTACCAGTACAGTTCTTGAAAATCTAAAAAATACTGGTTCTAACTATTCTCAGTGAGGAGATGCTCATAACGTATACAATAGATTGAGGTCTTTTGAGTTTATTTTTATTTTGCATATGATGAAAGAAGTTTTAGGGATTACTGATAACCTTTGTCAAGCTTTGTAACGTCGTTCTCGAGATATATTAAATGTCATGAGTTTAGTTTTGACAAAGAAAGATTTAATTCAAAAGTTGAGAGATGATGGATGGAATGAATTATTGAAAAATGTGATATCTTTTTGTGAAACTTGAGAGTTGGGTTTTCTAGATATGAATGCCCAATACATTGTGGGTCGTAGTCGCAACAAGAAGGAAGATGTTACAGTGGAGCATCATTATCGAATGGATATATTTTTTGCTACAATAGATACTTAGTTGCAAGAATTGAAGAGCAGGTTTAACGAAAATATTGTCGAGCTCGAGCTTCTCACTCTTACTATAGCTTTAGATCCCAAGGAGTTTTTCAAGTTATTTGATATTGATAAAATTTGCATTCTTGTAAACAAGTTCTATCCAGAAGATTTTTCTCAACAAGAGAAAGAACATCTCCCATATGAGTTGAAGCATTATGAACTTGATGTATGTAAGCATCCTGATTTGAGAAAAATATCAACACTTTCTGATCTTTGCAAAAGCTTAGTTGAATGTGGAAAGTTAGTCATGTACCCACTCGTTGACAGATTGATTCGTCTTATATTGACTCTTCCAGTTTCAAAAGCATCCTCAGAACGTGCTTTTTCTGCTATGAAGATTGTGAAGACTGGACTTTGTAGCAAGATGAAAGATGATTTTTTAAGAAGTTCTTTGGTTGTGTACATTGAGAAAGAAATTGCAGAAAAATTTGATATAAACGAAATAATTGATGATTTTAGTGAGGTCAAGGATTGAAGAGTGCAATTCAAATAAATTTTAAGATTTCTTTCCAGTTTATTTTATTTATTAAATTATTATTTTTAATCAATTTTTATTTTAAAATTTATTATTTTTCATTATCTCGGCCCCCCTCTTGAAATTTCCTGGCTTTGCCCTTGAATATCAATATGTTTCAGTGTATGGTTTCGTATTTATTATTATTTTATATAATTATTAGTTTAATTTCATATGTAATGGTGAATAAAACATACTATTATTTTTTATGAATAATAAATAGATTAATATTTCGTACACTAATAATGTATCCTTTTTATTTCACAAGTAATCTTAAAAATTGACATCTTATATATTTCATAAGATATTTGTCAAATCCTAATTGTATTTATAGAGTCTAAAAACTTTACTGACATTGTATTAAATATTATTTTATAATAAAAATAAATCTTGTTTATTTATCTTTTTTTTTTCAACTATTTTGAATCTCAGATTTTTTTTTCTTTTCCTCGATTTTTGTAATTTTAATATTTTTTTATTCTACTCATCTTCTTTTCTTTCTTCTCCTCTCTTCCTGCAGCTTCTTCACTTTTTCTGCAGTTCTTTTCCTTTTTTTTTTTCCCTATCACCAGTATTCGATTGAAATAGGTTGGAATATGGTAGTACGGCCGGAATTTGAGCCCAAACGAAACTTGTATTAAATTGTTCCAATTTATGTTCAGAATGATTGGATAAAAGGATAATTATCGTAATAGTATTACACCTTCATGTAATTATTAAGAAATTTTTTAATTCCCTGAAATGTTTTTAACTAATAGAATATAATTATATTTTAATTTTTAGGTAATATTTAATAATATAAATTATAATTATACAATTACATATTTTTAAATTCTAAAACAATGTAAATCATTATAAAAGTATCAATAATAAAGAAATCTATAAACAAGTTCTAAATTCTAAAATCAAATCATTGTATGTAATTGCACAACCAAAAAAATATTCAACTAATAAAATTAACAAGAATAATAAACACCTTATGCAATCTTATTTGGTTATCCTAACTAGGGGTGTAGGCAGGGGCTCTGCTCCCCTCTAAAATAGGAAATTTTTTATTTAGACATTTTAAATTTTTTTAAATTTTAAATTAGTAAAAATAAAATTACACTTTGACTCCTCTAAAAATAATTTTAAAAATTGATTTATTCCTTTAAAATTATAAAGATATAAACTATTAAAATGATGAAATTACATTTTTATTATCGTAAAAATTACAATTTAATTTCAACTCCCCAAAAATACTTTTCTAGTTTTGCCCCTGACTCTAACATTTCATATTTTGTTTGGTTAACATTAAACATATACTTATTTGATCCTTGATTAAATATAAATAATTAACAATAAATAGTACTACAGAATTTAATTAAAATTAATATAAATAATTTATAATAAATTTAGTAAAATATTTAATAGATCCAAATTCACAATAAATTATTTCTCGTCAATATAAAAATATCATATTATTTTATTAGGGTGATAGGATTTTGAATGTACTCTTATTTTCACATTCTAAAAAAGTTTAAGATGTAATTAACTATTTTTACATTCAATTCAACTGGAGTCATTAATTACCATATTTAAATCTAATTATTTCTAAATTCAAATTTTCAAGTCGGAAAACATGTTTTTCCTTTTAATTCTAGTTAATTATATAGAATGATATTTTTAATACTAAATAAACGTATCCATATTTTTTTTACCCAAATGGTATTATCAATCTAATTCTAAATTCTAACCACTATCAACATTTTAAAACAAAAATAGTAAATGCCTTCAAATTAATTATATATATATATATTTTATAAAATTCCATAATATAAATTGTAGATTGGATAAGTAGAGTATACGAGAGCAATCTCTAATGCTATGTCCTATTCATTTTACCTAAAATCATGATTTTTGTGTTTCAACCTTTACCCAATCAGATTTTAGTTTTTTATATTTTAACTTATTTGAAATAATTAGGTAAAAGCTATTATATTAAGAGTCAAATTGTATTTTATCCATTCTACTAAAAATGAGCAAATTAGCCCCTATATATTAAATTAAATATCAATTTGGTCTTTTTTATTAAAAATTTTATTTATTTGTATGATTAAAAGTTTCCATGATTGATAGAATAACATACCACGAGTATCTCATGTTGGCATATAAGAAATAACTTTTAACAACAGAAATGGATAAAACTTATAACAAAAGGACTAATTTGCTCTTTTATGCAAGATACAAGACTAATTTATCTATTCTTTAGTAGAAGAGATAAAATGCAATTTAACTTCTTATATAGGAACCTTCATGGTACTTTTACCAAACAATTAATACTGTTTGATGAATTTTATTTGTAGATTTGTTCACTATTTAAAATTTCTTCAAAAAGTAAAATTCAAATAATTAGATTAATTTGAAAATTTCTTTTTTAGAATAATAAATAAGTAAAAACTAATTACTCACCACAAATAATTTTTGAGTTTCTAAAAATTCTTAACCAACAAATTTTTTAACCATTGACTAAATTCTCAAATTCAATATACTACAATGACTAAACTTGGAATTTCTCCATCATTTTAATTTCTATATCAGCGTGTCAATTTAAAAAAAATGCATGTTCATCGCTTCAAACTCTGGCCAAAATTTTCAATTTCTTCATCGATGGCCAGAACCCAGTTCTTTTTTTTTGTTTTTTTTTTTAAATTTACAGTTAATTAATGGTGGATGAATCTCTTTCTCTCTGTGAAGGACTTCTCCAAAACCCAGTACCATGAAACCTTTCCCACATCTCTTCTTCAAGTTGGAACAATGCTTTATCGGCTTCTTCAGAAACCTCCATCTCCACCATCAATTCTTTGGCGCATACCATGGGATGATTCCGCAACTCCCTTTCTTCACACCCATATCGGCTCCCATAGTTTCTCGGTTGAAACAGCCCTTTTTTCTGCAACTTCTTCCGCCTTTTCTGACGGAGTGCACGGCGGCATAGTCCTGCGGGAACCTGGTATACCACTAAAACCAAAAGGTTCGCTATCCCACAAGGACAACAACAACAAACAGCCGCACACTCCGCTGCTGTCCCCCCACAAAGCTCCCCGAACTTGGCACTTTTCGTCGAGCTGCTATTCCGGCTGTAACGACTGCCATCGTCAACCATGGAAAGAGAAGAAGACGTGGAACGGCTTTGCAGTAGCGGTTGCCGCCGGGAGCCGGTGGTCGGGGTCCTTACGATTATCCGGCGAGACATTGGATAATTTGACGTTGATTTTGCTTCTTTTCCCCCTAGTTTTGGCAACAATGGATGAAACTGAACAATCTTCAGACTCCTTTGATGAACGATGTTTATAAAAGAACCCAACAATCAAACAAGATGGCTACGAAAGGCAAAACAACAGAACTAAAAACAGAGGAAGAAAGGTATAACAAATGAAAAACAAAGAAACAAAACCAGTTTTTTTTTTAATCTAAATTTTCGGATATTGAACTTGTGGGATCTCTTTTTCTTTTCTTTTTTTTTTCTTTCTCCAGCTTGTTTTTGGTTCCTTTGATCTATTTCATGCTATATTTAGGGTTACCACAGGAACAAAACCAGAGTTTCTGTCTGGTCTTCTGTTGTTTTTTTTTTTTGGTAAGTGCTAGTGTTTGAAAAACTGAGGTTCCAAAACGAGAAAATTTTCCTTATATAACGAACATGTTTAGGGGATTTGGGTGTGGGACAAAGTTTGGTTTGGTGAATAGATTAGCAATTCCTTCCAAATCCCAATCCTCTAAATATCTGAATTTAAAATTTAAGTTTTAAAATATTAAATAAAAATCTAGAAAGGATAAAACCGGTTAAGGAGTTTGGATATTTAAATTTTTTGTATGAAAATATAAAATAAAAATTTATTATTGTATGAAATCATAAATTAGAATACATATGATGTTAAAAATAACAAATAACAAATAACAAATAATGAAGCATATAAATACAATAGATTAAGAATAATAAAGTGTATAATAAAATTAAAATGTATAAAATATCAAAATTAAACTTTAATTGAGTTGTAATTTAAAATTTTACTAATGTAATTGGTTGATATTGGTTCAAATCTTACCATCTGCATATTTTTATTGTTTTTTTTAATGAAAAGACTAAATTACCTTCAAATATTATTACTTATTTTAATTGTGAAATGATATTTTCGTAAATTTTATAATCGAGTTGATGTTGGTTGACTCATGACACTAACTCAATTAGGAGCTTAAATAATAATATTAATATAGAATTGATAAAATAAATAAAATGTGTACAATAAAATTAAAATGTATAAAAAAATATTAAAATGAAGTTTTTATTGTGTGGTAAATTAAATGCTTTACTAATGCAATTAATTGATGATGTGGGTTCAAATTCCACCATTTGCTTATTGGTTTTTAAAATAAAAATACTAAAATACCCTCGAATAATATAATTTATTTTAATTACAGAAAGATATTTTTGTAATTTTATTGTCACACCCGATTTTCGTTTAAGTCCCAAACTTTAGGAAAGATGGGGAGATACTTTAATAAAATAGTAAGTTGGCGGGTTTTACTGGAAAACTTGAAAAATTTTGTGGCAAATTGGTAATTGGTTGAGTCTAATTCTGGTTCGGTTCAATTAGAACTGGATGGTCTCTTCATGGAAAACAAAATGATTGTCGATGGGTGGATTAATTGAGGCTTTGGTGACTGTACGCGAAGGGATATATATATATATATATATATTTATGAGTGAGGAGGGTTATTCTAAAGGCATGATTCACGTCATTTCTGTTTAATTTCCTTTTACACCATCTTCTTTAGTTGCTCCAAAGAAGAGAAAGTTGAGGAAAACACTGTATGTGTAACAACCCATTTTCAGTGAAATCGAAATAGTGGTTTCGGGACCACAAATCAGAGTCGGAAAGAAAATTATTTTTATATTTTTGCATGGTTAGAATTTTGCTAGAATGTCATAAGAAAATTCTGACAAGAAAATTTTATCGATTTTGTGCTTAATTACGGATAGGACAAAATTGCATAAAATGCAAAAGTTGGATTCTAATAGCTAGAAGGATCAAATAGCTATGGAATTCAAAATTTGAGATCCTTATATAGTAATTAGACTATTAAAGAAGAGTTAGTAGATATTTTTGGTGATTCATCCATGGAAAAATTAGAAAAGGTTAAGGACTAAATTGTAAACTAAAATAATTAAAAGATGATAAATTAATAAATAAGAAATATCATCATATATTATCATATTCATCCCCAAAATACATGGAAACCTAGGAGAGAGAGAGAGAGAAGAAACTAATCAAGCTTAATTGAGTAAGTATTCTTGTCCCTTTTTTAGTAATTTTTATATTTTTGAGATTGGGGATCAATTTGAAAAGTTATCAAAGTATAGAATTTTTTCCATGGATGAATATGTTGAAAATTTGAAATCTATAGTAGAAAATGAAAGGTTGTTGATAGATAAACAACTTTTACAAAGTGAATTTTGATGAAATTGTGATTTAGGGACCAAATTGTAAAGTTATGAAAATTGAAGAAAAATTTTGAATTTTATAGAATACATGTGATGTAAATTTTATATTGAAATTTCAGTTAGGCTTGGAATAAGGAATAAATTGCATGAATTTCATTTTCCGAGCTTAGGGACGAAATTGAAATTTATGGAAAGTTTAGAGACAAAATGGTAATTTTACCTAGGGTGTAAATTGAGTTTAATAGAATATGTAATGTGAGAAATTGATAATTAAATTCATTTATATAGATCTGGATAACACAAATTCAAAGCTGAATCGAGGAAAAAAGAAAGTTTCGGAATAGTAGATTTTCTTGTATGAATTATTATCAAGGCAAGTTCGTGTAACTTATTTATGTATGTTAATATGTTTGAATTCAATGTTGTATTTGGGTGAATTATATAAATGTTTAAAGTATGAAATAAATCACATGCTCGATATTGCTCGATAAATGACAAGTTCCGTTTGAATAATGAAATTCGATGGATATATGATTTCCTATATTGAATGTGGTCCTGCATATGTTGCGGACAGAATATAGCTTGGATGAGCAATCCTATTATAGCCCTCTCGAGCATCCTGTTATATTGTTCCTGTGAGCATCCTGATCAATAGTGATTTTGCATGTGTTGCACATTACTACAGCTCTTTGTGAGCATTCTGATACATGTTTCGATCGGTTGTGATCCAGCATATAATACGAACACAAACATCGCTCTTCATGAGTGTCTTGGTAAGCTCGCTTGAACTCTCTATTACCTTATCTGAAGCTCCCTAATATTATCTCTTCGGAGATATCTGAAAAGCTCTATAAGCTTCCTGAGTAAAAACTCTTATGAGTTTCTGGTTAGCTCGGATAAGTGTCCTGTTACATGATTACATGGCTCGTTTGAGCATTCTGACATATGGCTCGAGAGTATGCTCGCTGATTATGTACCCTGATAGGTACCCCTATTTATGAATTGATAGTTTACAGAATTGTACACCTTAAGTGTACTATTTGAGTATCCATCGATATTTTAATAATTCAACGGATAACACTCTTGACATAAGAAAATGATAAGATAAATAGAAATAGGTCATGAATGTTCTGAATTATTTGAAGAAGGATTATATGATGAGCTCATCTATGATTATTTAATATATAAATGTATTATAAGACTAACTTGCTTGATTGAGTATATGTGTTTAGGTAAACTTGCCAAAATGATGAAAGCATGTTAATTGTATGCTTAATGATGTTAAATGTGATTGGTAAGTTTTAATTTCTGTTATACGAACTTACTAAACATATAATGCTTACTAGGTTTATTTTCTCTGTTTTATAGTGCTCGGAAGCTCGCGAAGGTTGGCGATCGGTTGGAGCATCATCACACTATCTATTAGCTTGTTTTGGTATAAATAGTAAACTCATTTTGGTATAATGGCAAGTATAGATAACTTGGCGATTGTTGGCTTATAAATGTTGTTTGTAATCTAGCCACTAGAATGGCTAGTAATAGTTATGTTTTGGTATATCTAATAAGGTTGTTTTATGGCAATATCATGAGTATATATTATGGATTGATTAAGTTATGTTAAATGAATATACTTAATAAATATAAAATTATAAATATGTATGCATGTAATGATATACCATGTTAGATGTTAAAATTAGTTTAGTTATAATGATTGGATTGGCTGGTATATATACTTGTAAGTGTTGATGTAGGTTATTAGCAAATTTGGGTGAGAAATAAAGTTAGGAAATGACTTTATTTTTTCCAAACGGGTGTGTGTCTTAACTGTGCGTGACACAAGGCCTGGCACGTGTGGTTTGGTCGTGTGTCCCCTGCATCTTAAAATTGATAAACAAAATGCTCAGGATTGAGCACACTTGTAGAGACACCACGTTTCAGTAGTCTGTGCTACACGGCCTAGAACACGGGTGTGTGTTTTGGCCATGTGAACCTTGCACCTAATTTTTGAAAATTAAATTGATCACATAGCCTACTCACACGGGCGTGTGGCTGGCCATGTGGCACAAGTTAGAAAGTTACACAGGGTCGAACATGGCCTGCAGTACAGATGTGTATTAGGGTCACATGGGCGTGTCCCTAGACCACACGGGTGTGTGTACCCTGCATCTAGGAAAATTTTAGAAATTTTACAAAAAATTCTCTGAGTTTCTGATTTAGTCCCGACTCGATTCTAATTCTCATATTGGGCTCAAGGGTCCATTTAAGAGACGTTATGAATAATCTCGAAAAATGAATAGTAATTGACATGAATTATTTGTAAATGTTATGAAAACTCTAATAATACTCTGTAACCCTATTTCAGCGACGGACACGGGTTAGAGGTGTTATATTTATTGGTATCAGAACTACAGTTTAGCCGATTCTTGGACTGAACGTAGCTATACATGCCATTATATAATTTGTGATAGCGTGATATCTCCTGATAATTTTAAATGTATTTTTCATATAGTAATGTCATGCAACCAAGCTAAAGTTGAATCCGAGGAAGCTGAGAGCAATGCTTTAGCTTCAATTCAAAGAGCTGCATCTAGTAGTGAAAGGTTTGTATCTGAGGGCCGAAGTGAGGAGGCAAAACAAGCCTTCTTTCAAATGATGAATGAATGGTTCACTCAGTATATAAAAACAAATCCCGCTGTATATCAACCTTCCCCACCTTCTCCTCAGCAGGTTCTTGAGATACCATAAGGTGCTGAACCTGTTAGAATTGGTAAGCCTCTGATAGATAAAATTTGTAAATATGGGGCAGAGGAATTTAGGGCTACGGCAGATGGTGATCCAGAAAGGGCTGAGTTTTTGTTGGAAAATACCATCTGGGTTTTAGATGAATTATCTTGCACACCAGCTGAATGTTTAAAATGTGCAGTATCTTTACTGAAAGACACAGCTTACCATTGGTGGAATACTATAACTTCTGTTAACTCATAAGATTTAGCAACGAAAATTTTTTAGAGTTTTAGTTGAAAACCAAATTTTAATTTGTTAACTCGTAAGATTTTGCAGTTTTATGTTAAAAATACCAAAAAGCTGACAAGCAAAACAAAAACAAAAAACAAAGTCTAAAAACAAATTTACAATCCAAAATAGTTAAAGGTCAAAATAGTCTAAACAGTCCGAGCTCTTGTGCGACATTTGGTCCTAAATTTGCTGATTACCTAAAAGGTCAAATACAGAAGGGTGAGCTGACAAGCTCAACGTGTAACTTAGCTCAAACAAAATAACAAATAGCACAATAAACAGATCAAAATGTCACAAAGAATTTCAACAAACTAAAATTACAAAATTTGTTCATGCATAACTATGCCGATGCAATATTTTCAGAAAGCTTCCTACCCAACTCCGTTACACACCAAATTAGAGTTCCCCAGAACTTGTCCATCCAAAAACACACCAACAAATAATTGTGGACAATGCCACTAGAGTTGCAGTGAAAACTATCATATCAGATATATGTGGTCAAGCCACTATATTACAGCCAAGCTGCCAGAACAGATATGTGTGGTCGAGCCACTATTATTGCAGTCGAGTTGCCAGAACTAAAATATGGTTAAACCTCCAAATAATGTAGATCATTAAACTGTCAGAATTTCCTCCTTACCATATTATCCCAACCCCATGCAATGTGAAATGGCATGCATAAACAAAATCTGAATGAAAAGCATGTAAGACATACAATTGTACAATAACATAAATCAGAAGGCATGGAATTCCACACTTTGCAGAACAGATGTGTCACAAATTTCAATAAAAGCAAATCTGTTTCTCCATAAAATCACATGCATTGTTATATAGCAGATTCAGAGACATACAAATTAACATAATCAGACATCATATACTCATATACTCATATACAAACATAACAAAACAAAAACATGCCATTAGAATTAACAATATACATTTTCACACACCTTTTCAACATTGCTTACAGTATCATACTATCAGATTTTCAAGCCTTATTTATATAGTATGGACCTTACGGAGTGACTAAATATGCATCACAGATAAATACGACCCTAGGGAAAATTTCTAAGAATGGGCCCACGCGGCCCAATTAACCTAAATCGTGTGACGTCAATAGTAGGTTTTTTTGCTTTATTTTGTTCGCTATTTTTACGAGATCGAGTCAAACACATGGTCAGTTTTCAATGCTAACACCACGACGAAGATTCCAATTCCTAAAATGTCATTCCAAAATGAGAGAATTATCAATTATAGATTTAAAACCAGGTCACTAATAAATCGTAAACGCTAAACGTTAGGCCTAATCAATCGAAACAACCCTTAACCAAAAACATTAACCACTTACCCAATAAAAAACAACAGCCTAAACAATGTCTAGGTCATCGAAGAAGAGTTGAATACTTCACGATTATCACCTAACAGATTCCCACACAATAGAGTCATCAAAACTCAAAAACCTCAAACCAAGAATTTCTCAAATAACCAATACCTATAAACAAACCTCTTGAAATAAATGAACATCCTACTTATACGAAACTTAACCCAACTCTAGAATTCCAATTTGTACACACCAAATACAAACTTGAAGACTAAATACGGCAAATGTCAAAATACCCACGAAGAATATTAAAAACAGAAACAAAGAAAGAAAAAGAATATGGGCTGATATCACAAAAAAATAGTTGAGAAGTGTTTTTTGGAGAAAATAAAAATGAAAAACCCAAAACTAGGAAAAAAGGAAACAAAGATATAGTAGAAACAAAATAAGAGAGAGTGTGTGTGTGTGGGAGAGTGACCATTAAGGGAGGAAATTTAAGAGCTATTTTTGGGGTAATTTTAAAATAAAAGAGTTTTAAACTAACTACCTATATCCCACCAAAACCTACTATTTAATATCCTACTAGATCCTTTCTGAATCCAACTCAATCCCCTCTCAAACACTTAGACGGCAAAGACAAGAATTAGCAAAAAGAATTTCGCTTTTGCACCCAATAGGATTCAAAAGAAGATCCTTTGGGTAAGATAAAACCTTACCACTGAACCAGCTAGCTTATTCCTATTATCAATTGAACAAAAATAAACCATAAACTACAAGCTCAAAGATAGGGGCTGGAACAAAATTAATAAAATTTAAAAGAAAGAGATTTGCACACCGGACCTCAGACACATAAACAAAACACTTAACCACTGAAGCAGATCAATTCACTTTACAAAATTTCTACAATCTTGACTCAAAAATAGGACGTGACCACTCTTAGTTTCACTAATCCAATTTCTACTAACTAAGTTTTTGGAATGTGACAGTTCCCTTCAATAACAAGTTTGTATGATTTGATTTTAAATCGATGAATGATAAGTGTTTTTATTAACATTGGTTATTTTGTTTCTTGAAAATGTTTGTACATGTTTTTATGAATCGATATGAATTTAAGAATCATTTAAATGTGTAACACCCCCTACCCGTATCCATTGCCAGAATAGGTACGAGGCATTACCGAAGTTTACTGAATATTTTCAGATAATTCTAAGTCATTTATTATTCATATTTTGAAAATAATCATAACATCTCTCTATTGGGCCCTCGAAGCCCCAAACATACATTAAAAACCAACCAGAATTAAATCGGGATCATAAAAAAAATTTCGCAAAATCTTAAATTTTATTTTCATCTAAGTACTTACCATTTCAATACTTTTTATAATTAAACATGTTACCATTCAATCAATAGCTTGACACTTGTCTAAGCGTCAAACAACATCATTGTTAGTATACTTGCATATATTTCATATAAATTCAACATTTATATACTTATTTTCTCGACATGTTACACTTGAGTTTAATAATTGTCTTTACTTACATAATTTCCTTGTATTAACATATCAAAGATAATCATATATGTACATGTCATGAAACATATCATTCTCTTACCGTTTCTTCATAAGTATATATCAATCATTTCATTATATCAATATTTCATGCACCATCATTTCCATATATTTTATGTATATTTATTCCAGTAAAGTTTATATCAAACTTAACATAAATTATATTCCATGTACTTATTCTTATTTTGTTTATCTATCTTCATAATTATTTCATACAACTATTTTGTACATATATTTCCATATGACCAGTTCTTGTAAACATTTCACACAACTATTTCATATAACCATTCGTCATCTGATACATATTACCTGAATATCAATTGTTCAATAGATGTCATCGCGTCTCCCATCCACGGTCTTATTTATCTTTGACATGATGCCATAGTGTCTTTCAACTATGGTCTTACTCATTTTCTGTCATGTTGCCATGGTATTTTTCAACCATGGTCCTACACATTTCATGTCACGCTGCCATGGTATCTTTCAACCATGGTCTTATTCATTTCCCGTCATGTTGCCATGGTATCTTTCAACCATCGTCTTATTCATTTCCCGTCATGTTGCCATGGTATCTTTCAACCATGGTCTTATTCATTTCATATCAGGTTGCCATGGTATCTTTCAACCATGGTCTTACACATTTCATATCAGGTTGCCATGGTATCTTTCAACCATGGTCTTACACATTTCATATCAAGTTGCCATGGTATCTTTCAACCATGGTCTTACATTTCATATCAGGTTGCCATGGTATCTTTCAACCATGGTCTTACACATTTCATATCAGGTTGCCATGGTATCTTTCAACCATGGTCTTACACATTTCATATCAGAGAGCACCCTCCCGCGAACCTCATCCTTACAGTGGGATTACCAGTCCAAGCTAAATCCCCTGTAATATAAACTCATAGAGTATTGTCGGGATTACCAGTCCAGGCTAAATCCCCTACAATGACAATTACTCTAATGAGCTTGGATCTGAATTACCAATCCAGGCTAAATTCAAACCCTAATTTGGATTACCCGTCCGGGCTAAATCCATTTACACATATTCTTCGGGAGGGCTATATCAGGATAGGATCACCCGTTCGGGCTAGATCCATTTTACTGTCAATTCCTTTTCAGAGATCCATCGAAATTTCCTTTTATTCAACCGGGATTTCTTCCCCTTTTTATCAAATATATCAATGTTCCATCAATTTTCATACAATGAACATTCAAATTATTTTCACATCAATAACATACATTTCAAGCATTTAAGAATATAATTCAAGTTACATGAACTTACCTCATTGCTTGTTTGTGTTTATAATTTCATTAATCTGATACCTTTTCTTTTCTACTATCAAGTCTCATATTTGAGTCGTCCGGATCTTTATAAATAAATTTGATCATCATTTTCATTCATTTCATATTCTAATGCATTTAATTAATGCTCTAGGCAAAATTAGCATTTTGCTCCTAAACTTTTAATTAATGACGATTTCATCCTTAGGGTCAGGGAAAATAAAATTCTTGCAATTTAATCCTTATTTCCAGCTATTATTCTCATATGTATTGATAACAGTTCATGAATTCTATAAAATATCAGAATTTTCCATAATTTCAACACTTTTCAATTTAATCCCTAAAACATGTTTTCCCCCGATCTTGAACTAAATTAATAATTTCATTCAATTTTGAAATTTAAATAATAAATAATCCATTTCATGCAATTTGGTCATTTCTGACATTTTTACAAAATTGCCCATAAACTTTTACTTTTATTCAATTTAGTCCCTGAGCCCAAAATATACAAATTAGCCATGCTAGATGAATATTCATACATATTTTTTCTCCTCCTTCTCTCCATTCCACATCCTTAATGTAGATAACACACTTGTAAGTAACATTATCCATAATTTTTATTATTTACTTTTATGAATATTCAAGCTGTCTATCTGCGTCATAGTCACTAAATTATTTATATCTGGAGCTATAGAACTCCAAATTAAGATCCGCTAATTTTACCTGAAACTAGACTCATATATATTCTTACCAAAAAATTTTAAGATCTTTTGGTTCAGCCAATAAGTATAGTTTATTCTTTAAAGTTACCTCTGTTTTGCTGTCTGACAGTTCTGGCCCTTCTTCACTAAAAATTAATTATCTCCTCGTACAGAATTCGAATGATGTTACCGTTTGTTTATATTGAAAATAGACTCATTCATTATTCTAAAAATATAAATTTAATTCCATAATTATTTCTATCCAATTTTTTTATGATTTTATAAAGTCAGAACAGGGGAACCCGAAATCATTCTGACCTTGTCTCACAAAATTCATCATATCTCATGATTTACAATTCCATTGCTTACATCATTTCTTCTATAAGAAACTAGACTTAATAATATTTAATTTCATATTTTATTCATCCTATAATTAGATTTCTAAAATTTTTGATGATTTTTAAAAGTTAGACTACTGCTGCTGTCTAAAACTATTTTAGTACAAGATATTAATTACCATGTTATAACACCCTTATTTTCTTTTTCTACACCATTTCTCATCACTTTATCTTATTTTCTCTTCACTAACATATCAAGAACATAGGACCTTATGTAAGAAAACTCTACTATAACATTATTTCCATGCTTTGTCAATAATAACAAACTTAAAAACATATTGAAATCTTGATATACTTACCTTGTTCTATTGATACTAATCTTTAACTTGATTTTCTCTCTCCTCCAGCTTCTATTTCTTGAATCCAGCTTGATATTCTAACTCCCCATGGTCTCCTTAACATTTTTCTCTCTTAGTAGCTATGGAAATTCTTTTGATTTTTAGGTGAAAATGGTGAATTTTTGGTGGAAGGACCAAATTGTAAAGAAAACAAAATTTCTTTCTTTTCCTTCTCTTCTAACGTTGGTTGCATGGTAAAGGAAATGTGATGTTAATTCTTCATCTTTCCTTCCTTTTATACTAAATAAATAATAATATAATATAATAATAATAAATATCTCATAAAAATATTAATAAAATAATATTTATCTAATTAATTAATTTAAAATATCATCAACATAATCATTACATTCTAGAATTCTCTCTTACTAATTGACCATTTTGCCCTTCATGATCTTTTAGAATTCCATCATTGAGTCATCACTTAATTTGGTAAAATTATGATTTAGTCCCTCATAATTTTTCACCTATTCAATTTGGTCCTAATTCATCAATTTTTCTTGGTTTCTAGATCATTCCACCCTTAAAATATTTGCACCATTAGTCCTTCAACTTTTTTATATTTAACTTCAACCCCTTAAATTTTGAGTATTTACTCTTGTGCAACAAGACTTTTCTCATCTTTGCAATTTAGTCCTTTCTTGAATTAATATATCATAATATACTTCCTAATACTGACATAACTCAAAAATTCCCTTTTTGTCACTTTATTTCTTTATTTTACTATATCACGGATAATATTTTACTGTAAAAAATTTCGGGGTATTACAAAATGTATTTAAAAGGATTTGAATCTTATTGGTACAATATGGTAATGTTTGGGAATGTTTTTGAAGTGTTTTTGGATCACTCGGATGGTGATGTCGCAACCTAGACTTTGCTACGTTGTGACATCGCGACCTTGTCCTTATCATGTCACGACTTTTCCCAAATAGAAAGTGAAGTCGCAACGTCAAATGCTCCACGTCGCGACTTCTTGCACTATTCCAACATTTTCCCCACTGCATTGTTTTGATCCATTTTAGCTTCCATTAGCTTGTTTTATATCTTGAACACTTCCAATCACCTATAAAAATCTTTTAAATGGTTTTTAAACAAACTTAAAGCCTTCAAAATGTTTTTATATTATTTTTAATATTTGATTTAAATTTTTTAAAGTTTTAATTTATATTGTAACTCTTAATTTCCTTAGCCTAAATGTCTTCATTTTCGGTCAATATGCTTCGAACACACGTTTTATGAGTTGGTAATGACCATAGATGTTTACAAAGACTTAAAATGGTTTATAAATGTGATTAAAATTTTCTGAACTTTCTCATTTTGATTTCAAGAAAATTTAATATGTTGCTAAAAGAGCATTTAAAAAAAAATTTTAAACTTAAGTTTGAAAGTGCTCCGGTAGCAACTCCCATTCATATCATACATCGAGATAGATTTAGACCTGTTAATGTTGTGTTATATTAAAGATGTTATGATCCATTTATGGAAATCAATTCTTAGCTTTTGAAGATTGGACTAGATACGAGTAAATCAATTCAACCTTGGAATGTGGAGATTCGATCGAAATTGTATTGTTGAATTCAGAGAACATATCTTTAATTGATTATGCTTTTAATGTTTAAGTTGTAATAGCTATTTTCAATTAGTTACTTTGTATTCACTTAGATTCTATGTTAGCGAAATTGATATATGTTTTGAGGCTTGTCTAGGTTTTGTATGAGAATTTATTGAGGGCA
Organism: Gossypium hirsutum; assembly: GCF_007990345.1. NCBI lineage: Eukaryota > Viridiplantae > Streptophyta > Magnoliopsida > Malvales > Malvaceae > Gossypium > Gossypium hirsutum. Next base: position 49,044,262 of record NC_053424.1, read on the forward strand.
CTTTAATATGTTCATTGAGGAACTATTTTGTGAGAGAGTGCAAACTATTGTAAACATCATTGAGTGTTTACTGTCCAAGTTCTCAAGAGGAGGATTTGGAGTTAAGTGTTCAAGTCTTTAGGTACAAAAGTGAAATCTCTATACTTGGGGAGTGATAGAGTGTGAATCAATTGTTGTATTGTGGATTAAAGATAATAAAATTACTCATTGAGCTAGGCTTCGTAAACATAGGGAAACTAAATTGCATAAACAAACCTTAATATTCTTTATGTTTTTGTTGCACAGTGTTCGCAATGTCAAGTCATAGTGGGGCACTACAATCTAGCACTACCATTAACTGTTTTCATATGAAGCAAATAGCAGGAGGTAGAAACAATATATTTATTTGTTAAAATATTAATAAAAAACTTGAATTTTAAAATTTAAATATATTATATTTTATGCTAACATTTTAAATATATGATTAAAAAATAGAAGCTGTGTTTAAAATTTGAAAAATTAAAAGATATATAGAATTTTTTAAGTTAAAAAATTACTTTTGAAATTAATGCCAACATAAAAATAAATAAATAAACGATGACAAAGTATAATACACCAAATTTAAATATTTAAATTAAATCTTAATTTTTCAGTATTTTTAAATAATTTAATTATTTGGTTTTAATATTCAAAATGAAGCATTAAAATAGTTAAAATTGAAAATTAAGAAAATATCCGGTATTTAAAAAATTGAATTGTTTTTTAAATATTCAAGTTTATAAATTTAAATTAAGTATATATGTTTTAAAAAAAATGCAAATACTAATTTCAAGAACTGTTTTTATTTTTAAAAACTGCTTTAAAACTTTTTAACATTAGAATTGATTTGTTTTAAATTAGTAAAAAGTAATAAAAAAAATTCAATTAAAAACATCTCAGGTTTAATTTCTTTTTATATGTTTATTATTAATAGGTTTTAAAAAATTTGAACATATCAAGTTTTCTTACACCTTCGTAACAAAATGTTTTAAAAATTTTCTTTTAAATATTTTTTGGTTTTAAAAAATGTCATATTGACATGTGTAAGCTTGCATAGCTGCCAAAAGTCATAAAAATATTATACGAATACAAATGTTTATTTGAAAACCTTGTAATACATACATATATATTTTAATTTAAAAAAAAAGTTAATCTTTAGATTATTTTATATTTTAATATCTTAAGCAAATAAATTTAGAGTCAAACACAATAAAAATTACAAATACAAAAAGATGTTCAATGAACTGATACATGGCTCAACACAACATAAAAATTGATTGCTGGAATTAAATATTACATAAATTTAAAATACTAAAACACATAATTTTCCCCTTTGGAAAAAATATAATAAGAAACTGAACAGTCAGGCATCAGATATGTACAGATTACTCATAATAATCAAATTCTTAAATTATAACCCTAATAATGAATTAATGCTTAATCCACAAACATACAAGAAATTAGGCCGTCGACTTGCACAAGTCAGCATGCCATTAATATAATTGTTTACTATAAAAAAGATCTTCTAGAAAATTATACTTCGTATTCAAATAAAACTGCATTATCTTTGGGTTTAGTCCACTTGCCGCCCTCTTTGATTTTATAGTGTTCAACAAGTCGTGGATTTCTGACTAACAATTCCGCATGCTTCCAAAATTAAATATAATTGCATTTTAACATTTTAATTAAATATCATTCAGTTAATTAAAAAAATACACACCAATTAATTATTACAAATTAACTTGATTGTCATGTGTATATGTCAAAAATAATAGATATGGCGTGAGTTCGAGTGTACTGAAACACATTATCCTCAATAAGACTCAATTATTAAGCTAGAATATTAATCGTCATAAATTGAAAACAACTAAAGCTAAATAAATTATTTCTAATTGTGTTATAAAAAAATAAAAAGCAAGGATTGAATAATTATAAATTAGCTACCAAACCACAATTAATACTAAAAATTAATAATATTATCTAAATGCATAATTAGTAGTACACCACATAATAACAACAATATTGTCCAAGTGCATAACTAATATTACACCACATTAAAAATATCAATATCTTCAATCTTGAGAAAATTTTTGAAGCCAAATTATACTTAACATATATATACTTAAAATTATAGTTTTCTACATCAAATTATCTGTGTGAGCGTATTAGGAGCCTCAAAACATACAACAATGTTTTCATTTCAACAGCTTCTTTGAGTTCTTTGAGCAACCGTTAGTATTATCTTATCTTAAGAAACCAACATAACATTAGGCTTGAAATAAAAAATAGTATATTATCACTAAAATGCTCAAGAGTCTCCTTATCCTTGCCTCTTCTATCCAAACCAAACAAAGCCTGGATCTAGCTCATGCACACCAAAAGACAGGATGGGTAAACACAAGACAATTTAAGGATCCAAATATACTCATCCATTATATCATGGTTCTTATGGATAGAACAACATAGACTAGTAATAAATTGCATATATTATGGAATGTCAAATTGCATTAGATGAATTAAATATAACCATGGATACTTATAATGGCATATTTCTAAGACATCAAAAAGTAAACTTCAAAAAATGTTTATTTGTGTTAGTAAGGAAATTGTTATTACAAGTGTGAAAATAAAATAAAATAAACATAAAATAAAATAAAGAACACACAAATTTTACGTAGAAACCCTTTTGGGAAAAAAACCACGAGCAAAGGAGAAGAAAATTTACTATATTTCCAATAATTACAAGA